>NC_140165.1:248803294-249305794 GCF_963971535.1 Notolepis coatsorum
GAACGGGACAAGGGACTAAGAGGAATTCTACATTTCTTGCGCCCTATTTATATGCACGGTGAACAAATAGTACCATTCGTATTTCGGTAGCCGTATTCCTACGCGGAACCGGGGCTAGTTGGGACATGTTCGTCGGCACTATTGAACTTGACTCAAGGGGCCTGTCTGCTGGCGCCAGGTTCTTGTCCAATGAGAGAATGAACTATTATGGGCTGTAGTAGACTAAAGGGATATTCAGTGTATATGTACAAAGAATATACAAGGGATATCAAAACGATATACAAATATTATGCAGTATATCAATCAATAAATATATATATTCGGTTTAATCTGACCCTTTGTAACACAAGGCATTTATCTATGTTAAAATTAGTGCTGTCAAACGATTAAAATATTTAACTCGATTAATCGCATGATTGTCCATAGTTAACTCGCGATTAATCGCAAATTAATCGCATTTTTATTTAAATTTTTTTTTTACCTTAAACAGATCTTTTTCAAGTTCCAAGTTTTAATACTCTTATCAACATGCGAGTCAACAAATGCAAACAAATGCTTTTAAATAATAATTTAAAACAATGAATAAAGTGTGCATGAAATAATAGGGGAAAGAAAACGTTAGGAACTTGTTACATTCACACACACAAGGGCTGATTAATCACACACCCCCCTCTCTCCCTCACACACACACTCTCCCAGCTCTTTTTCTCTTTTGCCCCTTCCTCATCTCTCTCACCCCCCTCTCTCTCTATATCTCACACACACACACACACACACACACACACACACACACACATACACACACACACACACACACACACACACACACACACACACACACACACACACACACACACACACACACACACACACACACACACACACACACACACACACACACACACACACACACACACACACACACACACACACACACACACACACACTTCAGAAACAAACATAGTATCAATGAGAGCATCAATAATACACCTGAGTGAAGTCTAGTAAAAAAAAAAATAAAAAAAAAATTTAGTTAATCTTGAGTTAAAAAAATGTGTGGCATTAATAGAATCTGGAGTTAACGCGATATTAACGCGATATATTTGACAGCCTTAGTTCAAATGTAAACTGGACCGTCGACTCTTGTGATCAGGCTGTCCTGTGGATCGAATAATCATATTTTCCTATTCACTTCTGGTTTAATAAATACAAAAGTGTATTGTTATTGTTGTCATGAACTGAATAGATTGCAGAAGTCATAATCCACTTAGTCCTGCTCCCAAAACTATTTTGAATATGTTGTAAAATAAATGCAACTACTGCAGAAGTAGGAATATCATTAGAATATTATTCTTTTGGTAACGTTTTATTTCTGACTACAGTACAGTATGTATTGGGTTGGGTGGACTGTACATTGGATCCCAACCAATGTACAGTCCAACCCAACCCCCACCCACCTACACAACCTCCTCCAATGTACAGTTTCTACGTCAAGTGTATATACTCTCTTTTTTAGACTCTTTTTGTATCACAAAGTACTGTATTTGTAAATCTGGTATGTCATAGATGTAGCAGTACTGTCTATCTGTCATATATGTTATGATTAATTGAAAATGGGGGACCCTGATGTAAACAAGACGAAAGTCTTCCTCTGGTCTGCATCCCCTTAACAATTGTGTGTATTGAGCTGTACTGTATTGTACCCATTCTGCAATCTGTTAATACAATTTCCAATCAATTACTGTATCTATGGAGGACAAACATGTCATGTCCAAATGTCATATCTAGCTACAGGCTATTCAATGGCACATTTTCATATTATTCCTTGCACAGGGCTTAATATTTCTCTTTTCTAACAGGGGCGAGGGGGAAAAGCATGAAGCTCCATTCCGGAAGTGGTGTGGACTGGTTGGGGAACTCCGCTCAATCCTCCCAAAGTCTGTGCCAGTACTTGCGGTCACTGCTACCACATCAAAGAGGACCAGACAGGACATCATCAAGCACATGGGACTGACCAACTGTGTAGAGATTGTCCAGTCTCCAGATCGGGCCAATATCAGGCTGGCATCAAAGAGGGTGGTGTCAGATCCAGTCAAGACATTCTCATGGAGGGGAGCTCCCGTAGCTCACCGCATATCTCGGCGCTATTTCTGCGTCGGGGAAAACCGTGCGCGTCACGGATCTGGGGGACACAAGTTCGATTCCCGGACCCGCCGTCATTTCTCAGAATGTCTTCCCCTGCTCTACATCCCATTTCAACCTGTTTCTGTCGGTCATGCTTGACCAGAAAAGCGTCTCTTGTGGGAATGTGTTGTCACTTCCTGTGTTGTCACTTCCTGTTTGACTTGTATTTACTAGGGTCACTTACCCTTCATGCTTCATGCAAGCCATTCTGAAGAAGGTGTGTTCACACCGAAACGTCATGATTACAGGCTGCCAATAAATTTGGAAAAACCTGGAGTGCGTGCCTGGACATTGTTTCCCTATTTTTTATGTATGATATCAGAGGTTACAGCACCCAGTGTCAAGTCTAGTGAGGTGAGCGCGTTCTACTACTTTTTTCACTTTTTTTGACCAGAAAAGCGATAAACGCTAAAAAATAAAGTTTAGACATTCTCATGGCTCTGTAAAGAACTCATGCTTAAGGGACCCAGCACAGAGAAGGTCTTAATATACTGCAAGAGCATTTCTGACTGCTCTCTGCTCTACACAGATGTGTTCAAGCCGACCCTTGGGAGTATGTTTTTTCACCCAGAGGGAGCGAAAGACATTTCAGGCAATAGACTAGTGGACATGTTCCACTCAGAGACACCTGGGGATGTAAAGGCAGACATCTTCAACTCCTTGAAAGACCAGGTGGAAAAGTTTGCAGGAGAGGAGTAATAGGAATAACGTTGCACCCACAAGTGTGGCATGTAAAATCAAGTGTTGGTTTGTGGTTTTGCCCTTGGCTCACCCTTGAGTTACCATTGTGCTTCCTTTATGTTAATAAATATCATTTGTGTTTACAAACCTGGTCATTTCTGAACCTACAGTACGTAGAAAGGTTAACCATCTGTACAGTAGTGTGGTAGTGAAAGTTTAACCTTCTGTAGTGCCAACTATTGCTGCTTCCAAAGAAGAGCTGTCCTTCTGCAGATATTTATAAATATCATCGATATAATGAATTCAAGTTTTGTTTTATTTGTCACATATAAGATCTATTCTATTCTATTCTATTCTGACAGCGGCCTGCTCGTGGCTCTCCAGATGGGATGGTGTCTGATGCCTGCATCATTGAAATAAAATATCCCTATAAGCCGTAAAGTGAATGCTGTATCGTTTCACCCCTTTTTTTAAGTTTTAAATAGACAATAATAAAAATAGTAAGATAAAATAGACAGAGTAAAATAGTGCAGTGCAATAAAATAGTAGAATAGAATAGATACAACTTATTTTTTTTAGAATTTTATTAACATTGCAGAATGGGTACACTACAGTCAATACACACAATTGTTAAGGGGATGCAGACCAGAGAAAGACGTTTGTCTTGTTTACATCAGGGTCCCCCTTTCTTCTTTCATTATTCTATTTTCCGCTTTGAAAATATATTTTCTATAATTAATGGCAAAACCTTTACCAAACCAGTTATGAGGTTGTTGCATATTTCTATTGTGAGTTTATTTGCCCAAAAGAAGTTGATGGCATCCACCAAAGTGTGAGAGGTTTGGCCTCTCTTCGAATAAAGTCTTTTAGCATGTGCCAAACGATTTCAATGGGGTTCAGATCTGGAGACTCAGCGGGCGTTTTGACCCAATTAATCCCCTCTGCTTCAATGCAAAGTCGTGCGGCTGTGTGTTTTGGGTCATTGTCTTGGAAGAATCTGTGTCGTCTCCCAAAGGTTGCACGTATGTCCAACATGTCCAAATGACTACAGACCGGTGGCACTCACCTCTGTGGTCATGAAATGTTTTGAGAGGCTGGTCAAGGACCACATTTGTGCCTCCCTCCCCAGTGATATGGACCCTATGCAATTTGCATACAGGACAAACAGGTCCACTGACGACGCGGTCTCCCAGGTACTGCACAGCACCCTCTCCCACCTTGACCGTCAGAAGGGGGGCTATGTGAGACTGTTGTTCATTGACTACAGCTCAGCGTTCAACACCATAGTCCCCACCAGACTGGTGGACAAGCTGATCGAGCTGGGTCTGAGCTCCGCCCTGAGCGCCTGGGTACTGGACTTTCTGAGTGAAAGACCCCAGGCGGTCAGGGTGGGGGGTCAGACCTCCAACACCATCACCCTGAGCATCGGGTCCCCCCAGGGCTGTGTTCTAAGCCCCCTGCTGTACTCACTCTACACACACGACTGTGTGGCCAAGTTCAGCTCCAACTCCATAGTGAAGTTCGCAGACGACACGGTGGTGGTGGGGCTGATCTCGGACAACGACGAGAAGGCCTACCGGGAGGAGGTTGAGGTACTGGAACGCTGGTGCCAGGACAACAGCCTGCTCCTGAACATTGGTAAAACCAAGGAGCTGATCGTGGATTATAGGAGAGGACAGCAGGAGACACACACACCACTGATGATTAACGGGGCTACCGTGGACAGGGTGAGCAGCTTTAAGTACCTGGGGGTCCACATCTCAGAGGATCTGACATGGTCAACACACATAGACACAGTAGTAAAGAAGGCGAAACAGCGCCTCTACCACCTGAGACAGTTAAGGAAGTTCAGAGTATCGGGGAAGATACTCCAGTCCTTCTACTCAGGAGCTGTAGAGAGCATCTTGACCGGAAACATCACTGCCTGGTATGGAAACAGCACGGCACAAGACAAGAAGGCCCTACAGAGAGTGGTGCGCTCAGCCGAGCGTACCACGGGTATTGCACTACCTCCCCTGCAGGTTCTATACAACAAGAGGTGCAGATCCAGAGCCTGCAGGATAATGAAAGACCCTCACCACCCCAATAACAGCCTGTTCCAGCTGCTGAGGTCAGGCAGACGCTTGCGAACACCAGCTACTAGGACAGAGAGGCTTCGGCTCAGCTTCTTCCCCCAGGCCATCAGAGCCTTGAACAATGAACACTGAGGGTCACAGAACACTGAACCCTACACACACAAGCACACATGAACACACACACGACACGCACGCTGTGCACGCTCACACACTAGCAGCCACTTTAACATGAGCGGGCACACACTCATGCCGCACACTTATGGCCAAAAGGAAAGGCCACTTTAAATTAGAATAACAGGAACAGTGTATTGCACTACCAAAGCTACCTAGCATGTCCTATATGCTCTGTAAATAACTATGTACAGATACCGAGATGTCACACCATGTTACCTGTTACCTGTTTATTGCACAATGTTGTTTTTTATTGGATTCTATTATATGTTGTAACACTGTATTGCACATCGTTGCGGGCAAGACCACCCGCATTTCTTTGTATACTTGTATGCCGTGACAATTAAAACTCTTGACTTGACTTGACTTGACTTGTATGTAGGGGCCGGCCGCTGCCTTGATGATGGCTTCCTCAAAAAACACTCTGTCCATGATCCCATCAAAAATTACCAGAGGGCCCCGGCCCTCTCTGGAAATCGCTCCCCAAACATGGAGTTCCAATGGGTGTTTTGGGGCTGGTTTATCCATTCGATGGCCTTTCTTGGAGAAACACTGTCTAGCAAAATGTTCTAGTGACACAGTGCTTTCGTCTGTGAAAATGACGTCATGCCACGTTTCAAATGTGTCAAGCCATAGGTGAGCTTGTGCAAGTCGTAATTCTTTATTCTTTTCCCGAATCACTGGCCAGAATTTTGTCTGGCCATATTTCCAGCCAAGACGTCTACGCGCTCCCCGTATCGCACTCAGTCCGACACGGACCCCAAACACGTCATCCAGCTGTTTCTGGACTTGTCTTGCAACCATGCAGTCGCGGGCCTTGGTCATCTCGTCAATAGCAACCATGACATTGCTATAGAGAAAGAAAAAAAGAGGACATTAATTGATGCATAAAGTCACGCCAATATGATGATTATAATAAGTCCCTGCAACATATGTTTGCATTATTAAACCATGAAGATGCTTTAAAAAAATTATTAAATGAAAATGGCAACATTATTTCACTACTGTACACAGTATGTGCTACTGTAATATCGATAGAACAAATACTTACTCAGACAATTTAGGTGGCGCTCGAGGTCGTGGTTCTTTCCTTTTGTAATGCGTCCAAACTGTGTTCTGTGTAACGTGGATTCCGACCGATGCAAGATGTTGCTGAATTCGTTTGGTCGACATGCCTTGAGATCGAAGTCTGCGCACATCTCTCGAGTGTTGTTTGCAAATTTTAGTCATTTTGGGCAGCAACACAACACACACACACAACACACTGTACAAACTATAACACTTTATATATACAGTAGTACAGTAGTGGATTGATCTGATTGGTCTGATACAGATGGGCCATTCACGGGTTTGAGGCGGGGCTTCGTGGCGTAGACAAGTATTAGTGGGGACAGTGTCTCCCCCCCCCCCCCCCTATTACTAACTATATTATGCATTAATCACAACAAGTTATTTTCTTAAAGTGTCCTTTGTGTTTAAAGTGACCTATGGTGTGTATCACTATTGCACTTTACTGTGTTGTAAAATCCAAACATATATATCATGATTAAATAATGTGTAGAAATACTTGGGCCTCAAAACAATAATTCATAGATTGTGTGTGTGTGTTTACATAGACGTGATTGCCATTGTAGGCCACACAGGTCGAGTTACACATGAAGTGAGTGGTCAAATGATTCTATCTACGACCGCAACCCAAGGACCATCTGCCATGGCCTGGGACAATGGGCTCTGTGAGATCAAAACAAAAGACAAAAGGTCACGTAGACATGTTATCTTGCTGGAGTTTCCTGTCACACACACACACACACATAGACACACACACACAGACACACACACACATAGTCAGACACTCACACACTCACACACACACATTTTCACATACACATCCACACACACACACACAGTGATGAGGTTAAAAGGATCAAAGCGCCCATGAAGTGTTATCAGCTGCTTTACGGCCTGGGGGACACAGACAGACACACACACATACTCACACACACACATTTTCAAATACACATCCACACACACACACACACACACACACACACACACACACACACACACACACACACACACACATTCACACACACACATTCACACACACACACACACACACACAGAAGATCTCCAAACAAGCTAACTATTTCCTGGTATATTGTTAATCTTGAATTAAGTCATTGAAGTAAGTTAAAATATAATTAGGTTTGGTCATACTTAAACAACTTATAATTAGTTAATGTGTCTGTGCTATTTTCATTTATGTTCAATATGATTAATTGATTGTTACCCATTCTGCAATCTGTTAAGCTTGTTCTATATGGTATTAATTTGTATTCTATAATGATTAAAGTCAACAGACTTAGTGATAAAGAAAAATATCTGTGTTTATGTAATCAATATAAACTTTGATTCATCAAAGTATTAACAAGTCAAGTAATGTTTAAGTAAAAATATAGGGAAAATATTCTCTGTTAGTAATGTGAAGAGGGTTTGGCCTATAAGCCAAACCCCTATTTTCAAATGCCAGCTTAAGCAGGTTTGTGATTGGGGCAATAATGTGACGATGTCATCAACTCCGAGAGACTGGCCTTGGCTATAAGAATGGGTGTGTGATGTGGGGAGAGGGACTCAGGAACAACCGAAAGACTCAGAACCAAAACCAAACCCACAAGGACAAGACCTCATCAACACCATCTCACCCATCTTCAGCAGGCAGCAGAAGACAAAGGACTTTTTGGAGGGAAAACAGACTGCTTTGTTTTGTCAGCCAAGACAACACAAAGACCAGCAACAACTTATCAATTATCATTCTTTATACTGTAATATTAGTCTGGTTGTTATCAAGACGGCATAGTGTCTTTGATAACAACTATAGCATTTTCTTATTATAATTTGTATACACTCTTAAACTTTGATTAAACAACTGTTAAACTATCTTTCCTCCTAAATTCCTTCTGCCTGCACGTCTGAATTTGAAGAGAAGTGATTCCCAGAGCGTTAAGGTATTGAATCACAACGCACAGTACCAGCAACAGGTTCTGGCAGAGCAGAACAGAACAGCTTGGGAATCCACTTCAACTGTTACATTTGCACTCTCAAAATTAGATTAGATTCAAATGTACAGCACACCATATACTCTATAGTGGAATATACTATTCATAAATCATATACCATAATGTATACCATCTTGTTGCGCGCTCCTGGCCACCGCAGTGTCATGATTAATTGAAAATGGGGGACCCTGATGTAAACAAGACGAAAGTCTCTCTGGTCTGGCATCCAATGTAATAAAAAAAGTCAACCAACTAACTCGATTCTTGTACCGGATCTCCTCACTGGTAAACAAGAATACCCTGAAGATACTGGCAGGAGCACTCATTCAAGGGTACTACGACTATGCTTGCACCTCATGGTACCAAAGCACCTCAAAGGCGCTAAAAACAAAATTACAAACATCTCAAAACAAACTGGTCAGACTATTGATTGATTGATTGATTGAAAACTTTATTAACAGATTGCAGAATGGGTACAATACAGTACAGCTCAATACACACAATTGTTAAGGGGATGCAGACCAGAGAAAGACTTTCGTCTTGTTTCCACCAGGGTCCCCCATTTTCAATTCATCAGGACATATATGACATACATGACATACAGATAGTCAGTACTGCTACATCTATACATTTATGACATACCAGATTTGCAAATACAGTACTGTTTGTGATACAGAAGGAGTCAAGAAAAGGGAGTATATACATTTGACGTAGAAACTGTACATTGGAGGAGGTTGGGTGGGGGGGGTTGGGTACACTGGGATATTGACAACCATACTGGCTAATTTACATTGGAGGTGGTTGGGGGGGGGGGGGGGGGCACACTGTATAAGCAAGCAAAACTGTACATTGAGGGGGGGAGACTCTGTACAAACAAACAAAATTGTACATTGGACTATTGACAAAACCATACTAGGTAAATGACTGTACATTGGAGGGGGTTGGGTTAGGATATTTACAGGGGCCAGTGTTGAATTGCAGTCTCCCGTAGGTGTCTCTTGAGAGAGGTTTTGAAAGTGGGTAGTGATCCACATTCCTTTACAGCTTTGGGTAGGGCGTTCCACATTGATGTGGCATAATTGCGAAACGTGTTTAGTCCCTTATTTGAGCCGAATCTGGGTTTAACATGATTTGTGGAGCTCCCTCTGGTGTTGTGATCGTGGTATTCACTGACCTTTGGGAAGTATTTTGCCATGTACATGGGTACCTTGGTCGTGTAGTGTATCTTGTAGACCAGGCCCATTGCAAGTTGCTGTACTCTGTCATCTACTCTAAGCCATCCTAGGTTGTCAAAGTGGGCAGGGGTGAGGTGGGTTCTAGGAGTAAGGTCAAGCAGTAGTCTGACCAGTTTGTTTTGAGATGTTTGTAATTTTGTTTTTAGCGCCTTTGAGGTGCTTTGGTACCATGAGGTGCAAGCATAGTCGTAGTACCCCTGAATGAGTGCTCCTGCCAGAGTCTTCAGGGTATTCTTGTTTACCAGAGAGGAGATCCGGTACAAGAATCGAGTTCGTTGGTTGACTTTTTTTATTACATTGGATGCCATTTTGTCACAGGAGAGATTAGCCTCTAGGATGGAACCCAGGTAGGTAATTTCATCTTTCCTTGTGACAATATTGTCACCCACTGTAACTGAGAAGCCGTCGGTCTTGCTGAGTTTGTTATTTGAACCGAAGAGAATGGACTCTGTTTTGCCCATGTGTAATGATAGTTTGTTATCAGCGAGCCATATGCAGATTCTGCCTAGTTCCGAGCTGAGGGTTTTTTCAACCTGTAACTTGTTCTTGTCAGAGACCAGCAGGGCTGAGTCGTCCGCAAACAGGAACAAGTTGCAGTCACAAGCTGACGACATGTCATTTGCATAAATTAGGAACAGTAGCGGTCCTAGTATGCTTCCTTGTGGAACACCACAGCTCACTGTGAGGGGGGGGGATAGGGTACCGTTTACCTCCACCATCTGTTCCCTCCCCTCAAGGTAGGATTGCATCCAGCTCACTGATAGGCTATCAAAACCAATTGCTTTTAGCTTGTCAATCAGAATGCTGCTTGACCTTACTCCTAGAACCCACCTCACCCCTGCCCACTTTGACAACCTAGGATGGCTTAGAGTAGACGACAGAGTACAGCAACTTGCAATGGGCCTGGTCTACAAGATACACTACACGACCAAGGTACCCATGTACATGTCAAAATACTTCCCAAAGGTCAGTGAATACCACGATCACAACACCAGAGGGAGCTCCACAAATCATGTTAAACCCAGATTCGGCTCAAACAAGGGACTAAACACGTTTCGCAATTATGCCACATCAATGTGGAACGCCCTACCCAAAGCTGTAAAGGAATGTGAATCACTACCCACTTTCAACACTCTCAAAAAACACCTAAGGGAGACTGCAACTCGAAACTGGCCCCTGTAAATTTCCGAACACAACCCCCTCCAATGTACAGTAAATTACCAAGTATGGTCTTGTCAATATTCCAATGTACAGTTTTGTTTGTACAGTTGTACAGTGTCCCCCACCCACCCCTCCTACCCAACCCCCCCCCCCACTCCTACCCAACCCCCCCCCCCCCCCACCCAACCACCTCCAATGTTCAATCAATCAATCAATCCCTTAACAATTGTGTGTATTGAGATATACTGTATTGTACCCACTGTATTGAAACACAACATAGCAAGACGTACCAACCAAGGAAACACAACAACATTAACACACAAACAAATTATATCTAAATATATACATCAACGGTAACATATTGCATAACTCAACATTATCAATATTGGCTCACATGTAAGATTTTAATTTATTTTTTAAGCTTGCTACACCTCTTATGTCACGTATGTCACTTGGAAGATAATTCCATGCCCTGATAGCCCTACAGTATATAAAACTGTTCTTTGCATACTGTTAGTATTTGCATGGGGTAGAATAATCTGCCCTCTACTTGCCCCTCTGGTAAAATGCATGTGCACATTTGAGGTGCGAAATTATTTTATCCGTGCTATATTTAGGCAGGGCCGCCTCAGGGGGTGTGCGAGCAGTGCGGTCGCACAGGGCCTCGCGGGAAGGGGGGCCTCGCAAAAAAAAAAAAAAAAAAAAATTATTAATTTTTTTTTATTATTATTTTTTATTTATTTTTTTTTTTTTGCGAGGCCCCCCTTCCCGCGAAGCCCTTTTTCATCACAGACCTAAAATCTAGTTTTGCTTATATGCTTATATATTTCACATTAGACACGTTTGTAGAATGTGTCTGACTTGTTCCTGGGTCTGCAGTCCTGCAGCTGCAGACATACTCACTATTGGAGCTCAGCCTCTGGGGTTCTGCAGCAGCATTGGTTTCAACGAAGGGAGTGGTTTTACTTACATCATGTGTAGACAGTGTAGTACGCCGGCAGCGTGAGTCGGCTGCGTTTGACATTTTCGCCCGTGCAGCTTTTGACTATGCTTAGTTATGCCCAATAGCCAAGACGAAGAAAGAGGTCGGTCATTATCAGTCGGTCGGTCAGCAAGGAACGTTGACGAAAGGCCTCTCGCTAACGGGACAAATGGCCAGAGCCTTTCATGGTATAGCCATGTCGGCTAGTAGCTAGCTTAGCTAAATGCTAACTAGCGTTAGCTAACCTAGCGAGGCGAGGCGAGTGGATGTCTTTTCAAAAGAAGGAGAAGAGAACTTGTGAGCAGATAAATCTGTTAGGCAGCAATACGCCGAAATTACACCGTGGGGCCAAGAAAGTCTCCTTCCACGTTGATACTGCGTTATGGTGAGTCAACTTATGATTATATACCCGCCGTGGACCTGAGTCACCTGACCCTATCTCTCTTTCTCTCTCTGGAGCCAAACTGGTCGACTAGCTAATACTACTAGTAGCTAACTGTGTGAGCTAACTGTTAGCCAGTTAGCTGTTTAGCGTCAGCTGGGAACGTTCGTTTGATGCTATCAGTTAGCCTTGAGAATAGCAGGCCCTTTGACAGAAGATGTAGTCGGGCCTGCACCATGACAAGGCTCTGGCCATAGCTTCTTTTTGTCCCGCCAGCGAGAGGCCTTTCGTCAACGTGGAGACCTGTGCGGCCTTTCGCCCTGCGTTCATCGTGCAGGTAACTTGGATTAATGAAAATGTCATGATGACATTACCCCACTCTTCCTTCCTTCCCCTCCCGAATGTTTTGTTAATAACGATGTTTTTTTCCAGGCAAAACATATGCTACTTCACAACATTTGGAGATACGACATGTGCTGTGTGTGAATGGTCGTTTGTGTAGCTTGGGTAGCGTTGGGCCGTTGGCCAAAGCTGTGTGTCACGTGGCCTGGTGTCACAGTACCTGGCTAGCCTATTTAGCTGATGTCGGCCATTGGCTCCTTGCTGCTTTGGTTTCTCTGTTGACCCTCTTCTTGTTGGATTTAAGTGTTGATCTTTGTCCTTTTGAATCTCTCATACATGCTATAGTCTCTCTCTAACACACACACACACATGACAAACACACATGTTCTCTCTCTCTCTCTCTCTCTTTCTACACACACAATCTGCCTATGGCGGCCTTTCTCGATGGCTAGGCTGTGCTCAAGGATCTTCAGTCACAGTGCTCAGGTATTCTGCCACTGTGTACTCTCTGTTTAGGGCCAAATAGCATTTCAATTTCTTTCCAATGTGTCTCTCTCTCTCTCTCTCTCTGTACACTGTATATTGACTGTAGAACGGGAGCTCTCTCTCGCTCTCTCTTTTGCTATATGTTGACTGTATCATGCCCCGCCTCGGGCAGCGCTATTATTGAAGAATATGTTGACTGTATAAAAAAAAATAAAAAATAAAAAAATATATATATATATATATAATTTTTTTCTTTTTTTTTTTACCTTGGGGGGGGGGGGGGGGGGGGGGGGGGCTCGCGTTAAATCTCGCACAGGGCCTCGCATTTCTCCCAGGCGGCCCTGTATTTAGGACTGTGGGTTGTGATCACTTTATGAAAACAAATTAATAGGTTGGCAGGAAGTCTTTTCTCAACACTCCGCCAACTAAGACGTTCATGCATTTGAACAACACTAGTCTATATGAACAACCAAGAACGAGTCTTGCTGCCTTATTTTGTACAACCTATTTAGCAACTGTTTTGAAGCAGAAGCCCACACTTTTTGTTTATGTGATCAGACCATGATAAAGTACTATTTTTGTATCACAAACAGTACTGTATTTGCAAATCTAGTATGTCATAAATGTATAGATGTAGCAGACTTTTTTTTATTACATTGGATGCCATTTTGTCACAGGAAAGATTAGCCTCTAGGATGGAACTGTGACCGTATCAACCAGACGCATTTGACACCTCCCTGCCCCCTCTCCTTGATGAGGTGTTAATAGGTGGGTAGGTGGGGTGGGGTTGGGTGGGTGGGTGGGGCTGTACATTGGAGGTGGGGGGGGGGGGGGTTGTCTCAACACTGTTTTTTTCAAGTCAGGTCAAGTCAGCTTTATTTGAACTCTGCAGAGGAAGGATGAACTTTGCAATGTATAATCCAGACATGGGATAACTGGGGTTGCAACAAAAGTGCAACTAGGGCTAAAAACCCAATGAAATAAAATGATAATAATAATAAATAATTATGCTTCTTAGCAGACTTTTTAGCTTAACATCCCAGGGAACTAATGGGATAACTGGGGGTGTTGTTTGCTCCTGACAAGAGTCTCAAAGTCTGGGGTGATGGTAGACAAAGCAACTCTGAGATCATGCCAGTTGAGAAACACTGGTCTAAACGGCTTCAAGTGGGTTTTACAGCAGGTAAACACGCCCACTGTTCTTTGCATACTGTTAGTATTTGCATGGGGTAGAATTGTAAATCAATTTGTAGGCCTACATGTTTTAATTGATTGTTATCCTTACTTGTCTTATTGTTATGATTTTATATTCTGTGTTATATTTTTAACTCTGTGTGTACACTCAACGTGACTGTAAATGGGGGAAACCTCAGTTGCCTTTCGAGTTTAAATACAGGTTTGAAATGAAATGTATTAAGCTCACCGGACTTGGTCAAACTAAATGTCCACAACAAACGACATTACTACTGTACTTTGATTGATTGATTGATTGAAAAAAAATTTGAACACAGATTGCAGAATGGGTACAATACAGTACAGCTCAATACACACAATTGTTATGGGGATGTAGACCAGAGAAAGACTTTAGTCTTGTTTACATCAGGGTCCCCCATTTTAAATTCATCATAACATGTCGCTTGTCGGTGTCCCCGTTCAAAACCCCAGAACCGTTCAAAACCCCAGAACCGTTCAAAACCCCCCAGCCGCCAGTGGCTAAACGAAAGAGGCCGACAAATGGTCAACTTTTGCCCGACATACAACTGCAAACCATTTCAGCAGAAGACGAGCAAAAGTCGTACGAAATGTCTAGCAAAGCCGGCAATCGAGCGGATGATTATGCAGCTCGAATGTTCATGTTGCTAATTGACTTTCCAACATACCAACTGTGGGCTCAGAAGGTTAATTGGAGCGGCCTACAGGGAAAGTCTGCCTTACCTCTCAACCTACGACAGTCGTTGCTCGATATGGTTAAACGCCGCTATAGTGTTTTTGAGTATGGAGCAGTTCGTGATCGGATCAATGAGCGTTTACGAACGCCACGGACAGAAGATCCCAGGAAGAACTCTGTTGTGATTTAATTATTCTCACATTTTAGTGTGAATTTGGAGGCATACAGGACCCTGATGTAAACAAGACAAACGTCTTTCTCTGGTCTGCATCCCCTTAACAATTGTGTGTATTGACTGTAGTGTACCCATTCTGCAATGTTAATAAAATTCTAAAAAAAAATAAGTTGTATCTATTCTATTCTACTATTTTATTGCACTGCACTATTTTACTCTGTCTATTTTATCTTACTATTTTTATTATTGTCTATTTAAAACTTAAAAAAAGGGGTGAAACGATACAGCATTCACTTTACGGCCTATAGGTGTTATGGTTTGTAACCGACCCCAATCGCACAACACAAGACAGGTATGATGGTTTGCCAAGAAACAGATATTTATTGAACAAACAGGGAAATACAGGGAAAAGGGCACTGTCCCTTTAAGAGAGAATCACAAATACAGGAATATAATATGAGGAGAAGGAAAGGTGCCTTTAAGAGGCGGGCAGGATAAGGGAACACTAAGGGAAAGAAAGGGAACGCCTAAGGGAAGGTTAAGGGAACGCCTTGGGACAGAGGAACTAGAGACTAGGTAAACCAGGGACAAGGAGAACTAGGGAGAGAGGACTAGGGACTAGGAGAGCTAGGGAACAGGAGAAACGGGGACTAGGGGAACTAGGGACAAGGAACTAGGTGGAACTAGAAGGGGAGAACTTGGGACCAGGAACTAGGTGGAACTAGAAAGGGGAGAACTAGGGAACAGGAACTAGGTGGAACTAGAAAGGGGAGAACTAGGGAACAGAGGGGACTGAGGCCCGCGGAGGCGGGCTGGGAAACAGGGAGGAACTGGGAGGACTGGTGGAAATCATCTGGGCCGCTCTGCAGGACAGAGGAGATAGTTAATGCACAAAAGGGGAAAAAACAGAGCAGGTGCAGAACAGTCCAAATAACAAAGTGAACAAAGTAATAATATCTTCGTGTGACAAACACACAGGGGGAGATGTAAAGTCCAAAAATACTATTCTAAGTGAGAACCAAAAACAGAGGCATTACGCTGGGAGAAGAAATGTCCAAACTAACTAACAGAGGCAATACGCTGGGAGATGAAAATGTCCAAACAAACTAACAGAGGCAATACGCTGGGAGATGAAATGTCCAAACTAACTAACAGAGGCAATACGCTGGGAGAGTGACATCACAATCAAAACTCACCCAGGCGTATGCGAAAAGGTAAAGGAACAGCAGCGGGAACGGGGGCAAGGACACTACGCTGGGTGAGTGACATCACAATCAAAACTCACCCAGGCGTGTGCGTAATGGTACGGGGACAGCAACGGGAACGGGGGCAAGGACACTACGCTGGGTGAGTGACATCACAATCAAAACTCACCCAGGCGTGTGCGTAATGGTTCGGGGACAGCAACGGGGCGAGGGCATCGCCACCGGGTGGCTGGCTGTCCGAGCCGAGGAACAGAGCGCTGGAACAGTGGCGGTGACGAGGGCATCGTCCACCGGGTAGCCGCTGTCGGAGCCGAGGAACAGAGTGCTGGAACAGTGGCGGTGACGAGGGCATCGTCCACCGGGTAGCCGCTGTCGGAGCCGAGGAACAGAGTGCGCGCCACACCTTGGTGTGCGCGTCGGAACAGGGAGCTGGAACAGTGGCGGTGGCGAGGATGTCGTCCACCGGGTAGCCACTGTCGGAGCGAGGAACAGAGTGCGCGCCACACCTTGGTGTGCGCGTCGGAACAGTGGCGGTGGCGAGAGCGTCGTCCACCGGGTAGCCGCTGTCGGAGCCGAGGAACAGAGTGCGCGCCACACCTTGGTGTGCGCGTCGGGACAGTGGCGGTGGCGAGAGCGTCGTCCACCGGGTAGCCGCTGTCGGAGCCGAGGAACAGAGTGCGCGCCACACCTTGGTGTGCGCGTCGGGACAGTGGCGGTGGCGAGAGCGTCGTCCACCGGGTAGCCGCTGTCGGAACCGAGAGACGCCTCGGGGTGCGTCTGCGAGGAGGAGTGTGCCAAGCTCGAAGGTCTGGAAGATGCGCGTCAGTGCGCTGGAACGGAGGAGCGTGCCAAGCTCGAGGGTCCGGGAGATGCGCGTCAGTGCGCTGGAACGGAGGAGCGTGCCAAGCTCGAGGGTCCGGGAGATGCGCGTCAGTGCGCTGGAACGGAGGAGCGTGCCAAGCTCGAGGGTCCGGGAGATGCGCGTCAGTGCGCTGGAACGGAGGAGCGTGCCAAGCTCGAGGGTCCGGGAGATGCGCGTTGGTCTAGATGTGCGTCAGGACGACAGCTGCGCTGGGGTCTGCAGTGGAACGCTGAGGTGCCTCCCGTGGAAGTTACAGGGAGCGCAGAACAGTCTCCTCCACAGGCTACGGCGACAGCAGACGAAGGCTGGAGCAAACATCTCAAGGCTGGAGAGGTCATCTTACAGCATTGGTAGACCAGAGGATCTCCCGAAAAGAGTCTAGATGTTAGGAATATGACTCGGCATGAATACAACACGACCCCACGCCAAAACGAGGGGAAGCGCCCTGGTATTTAAAGCCCACAGGGGGACTAATTAGCCTGCCACCACAGGTGCGAGAGATAATAGAATATCAAACAGGTGTGGCCACTAAGGGTAAGGAACGAGAGGGTGGGGGCTAGAGAGAGTGAGTAGGGAATTCCTAACAGTAGGCTTAAAGAAGACAGAGAATAGGGAATTCCTAACAGTAGGCTTAAAGAAGACAGAGAATAGGGAATTCCTAACAGTAGGCTTAAAGAAGACAGAGAAAAGGTAGTGAGCAGCGGGCAAAACCTCACAGTATCCCCCCTCCAACGGGAGCCACCCGGCGACCCAAAACAAATACAGACAGAGTGGCAGGGGGACAAAACAAGAGGTACTGGCCAAGCCAGCAGGGGAAGCCACCACAAGAGTGGGGCTAGCAAAAGAAACAGGGTCGCCGAGGGGTAACTAGGGTAGCAGAGGGGCAACTGGGGGAACTGGTCTAGAGGAACTGGGTCTAGAGAACTAGTCTAGAGGAACTGGTCTAGAGAACTAAGGGGCAAGCAGGGTAGCAAAGGGGTAACCATGGAAGCACCGGGAAAGGGCTAGCAGAGGGAAGGTTAGCTGCCAGGGCACTGATAGCTACAGGGCCTATGCTAGCTGTACTGCTACATCAACATAGAGGCTGCGCAAGCTGCCGGAGCCAGGCTAGCAGAGGGAAAGGGTAGCTGCCAGGGCACTGATAGCTACAGGGCCTATGCTAGCTGTACTGCTACATCAACATAGAGGCTGCGCTAGCTGCCGGAGCTAGGCTGGCAGACAGGGCTGGACCAGCATGAGAGCACAAGCTAGCTGGAAGGACAGTCCTAGCTGTGTGAGAAAAACTACACAAAAAAGTGGAGGCCATGCAGAGGGACCGGGTTAGCTGCTTGGGCCTGGCTAGCTACAGGGCCCATGCCAGCTGCAAGGCTGCATTAACATAGAGGCTGTGCTAACAGCCGGGGCCAAGCTAGCAGACCGGGGCCATGCAGAGGGAAACTGGGTTAGCCGCCAGGGCATGGCTAGCTACAGGGCCTATGCCAGCAGCAAGGGCTGCATAAACATAGAGGCTGTGCTAGCAGCCGGGGCTAAGCTAGCAGACAGGGGCTCTGCTGAGGGACTGGGTTAGCTGCCAGGGCATGGCTAGCTACAGGGGGGTCAAACAGGGCAAAACGGGAAGCAAAGAGGGGAGCTAACCGGGGAGACTAACAAGCTAAACAGGGGAGTAACAGGCTAACAAAGGAGCTAAACAGGACTAACAAGGAAGCTAAACTGGGCTAACAGGGAAGCTAACAGGGCTAACAGGGGAGCTAGAGGGAACAAGAAAAAAAAAGGGCAAACTCAACATACACAGTCTGTGCTGGCTGGGGTCGTAGACTTGGTGGGGTCGTACTGTTATGGTTTGTAACCGACCCCAATCGCACAACACAAGACAGGTATGATGGTTTGCCAAGAAACAGATATTTATTGAACAAACAGGGAAATACAGGGAAAAGGGCACTGTCCCTTTAAGGGAGAATCACAAATACAGGAATATAATATGAGGAGAAGGAAAGGTGCCTTTAAGAGGCGGGCAGGATAAGGGAACACTAAGGGAAAGAAAGGGAACGCCTAAGGGAAGGTTAAGGGAACGCCTTGGGACAGAGGAACTAGAGACTAGGTAAACCAGGGACAAGGAGAACTAGGGAGAGAGGACTAGGGACTAGGAGAGCTAGGGAACAGGAGAAACGGGGACTAGGGGAACTAGGGACAAGGAACTAGGTGGAACTAGAAGGGGAGAACTTGGGACCAGGAACTAGGTGGAACTAGAAAGGGGAGAACTAGGGAACAGGAACTAGGTGGAACTAGAAAGGGGAGAACTAGGGAACAGAGGGGACTGAGGCCCGCGGAGGCGGGCTGGGAAACAGGGAGGAACTGGGAGGACTGGTGGAAATCATCTGGGCCGCTCTGCAGGACAGAGGAGATAGTTAATGCACAAAAGGGGAAAAAACAGAGCAGGTGCAGAACAGTCCAAATAACAAAGTGAACAAAGTAATAATATCTTCGTGTGACAAACACACAGGGGGAGATGTAAAGTCCAAAAATACTATTCTAAGTGAGAACCAAAAACAGAGGCATTACGCTGGGAGAAGAAATGTCCAAACTAACTAACAGAGGCAATACGCTGGGAGATGAAAATGTCCAAACAAACTAACAGAGGCAATACGCTGGGAGATGAAATGTCCAAACTAACTAACAGAGGCAATACGCTGGGAGAGTGACATCACAATCAAAACTCACCCAGGCGTATGCGAAAAGGTAAAGGAACAGCAGCGGGAACGGGGGCAAGGACACTACGCTGGGTGAGTGACATCACAATCAAAACTCACCCAGGCGTGTGCGTAATGGTACGGGGACAGCAACGGGAACGGGGGCAAGGACACTACGCTGGGTGAGTGACATCACAATCAAAACTCACCCAGGCGTGTGCGTAATGGTTCGGGGACAGCAACGGGGCGAGGGCATCGCCACCGGGTGGCTGGCTGTCCGAGCCGAGGAACAGAGCGCTGGAACAGTGGCGGTGACGAGGGCATCGTCCACCGGGTAGCCGCTGTCGGAGCCGAGGAACAGAGTGCTGGAACAGTGGCGGTGACGAGGGCATCGTCCACCGGGTAGCCGCTGTCGGAGCCGAGGAACAGAGTGCGCGCCACACCTTGGTGTGCGCGTCGGAACAGGGAGCTGGAACAGTGGCGGTGGCGAGGATGTCGTCCACCGGGTAGCCACTGTCGGAGCGAGGAACAGAGTGCGCGCCACACCTTGGTGTGCGCGTCGGAACAGTGGCGGTGGCGAGAGCGTCGTCCACCGGGTAGCCGCTGTCGGAGCCGAGGAACAGAGTGCGCGCCACACCTTGGTGTGCGCGTCGGGACAGTGGCGGTGGCGAGAGCGTCGTCCACCGGGTAGCCGCTGTCGGAGCCGAGGAACAGAGTGCGCGCCACACCTTGGTGTGCGCGTCGGGACAGTGGCGGTGGCGAGAGCGTCGTCCACCGGGTAGCCGCTGTCGGAACCGAGAGACGCCTCGGGGTGCGTCTGCGAGGAGGAGTGTGCCAAGCTCGAAGGTCTGGAAGATGCGCGTCAGTGCGCTGGAACGGAGGAGCGTGCCAAGCTCGAGGGTCCGGGAGATGCGCGTCAGTGCGCTGGAACGGAGGAGCGTGCCAAGCTCGAGGGTCCGGGAGATGCGCGTCAGTGCGCTGGAACGGAGGAGCGTGCCAAGCTCGAGGGTCCGGGAGATGCGCGTCAGTGCGCTGGAACGGAGGAGCGTGCCAAGCTCGAGGGTCCGGGAGATGCGCGTTGGTCTAGATGTGCGTCAGGACGACAGCTGCGCTGGGGTCTGCAGTGGAACGCTGAGGTGCCTCCCGTGGAAGTTACAGGGAGCGCAGAACAGTCTCCTCCACAGGCTACGGCGACAGCAGACAAAGGCTGGAGCAAACATCTCAAGGCTGGAGAGGTCATCTTACAGCATTGGTAGACCAGAGGATCTCCCGAAAAGAGTCTAGATGTTAGGAATATGACTCGGCATGAATACAACACGACCCCACGCCAAAACGAGGGGAAGCGCCCTGGTATTTAAAGCCCACAGGGGGACTAATTAGCCTGCCACCACAGGTGCGAGAGATAATAGAATATCAAACAGGTGTGGCCACTAAGGGTAAGGAACGAGAGGGTGGGGGCTAGAGAGAGTGAGTAGGGAATTCCTAACAGTAGGCTTAAAGAAGACAGAGAATAGGGAATTCCTAACAGTAGGCTTAAAGAAGACAGAGAATAGGGAATTCCTAACAGTAGGCTTAAAGAAGACAGAGAAAAGGTAGTGAGCAGCGGGCAAAACCTCACAATAGGGATATTTTATTTCAATGATGCAGGCATCAGACACCATCCCATCTGGAGAGCCACGAGCAGGCCGCTGTCAGAATAGAATAGAATAGAATAGAATAGATCTTATATGTGACAAATAAAACAAAACTTGAATTCATTATATCGATGATATTTATAAATATCTGCAGAAGGACAGCTCTTCTTTGGAAGCAGCAATAGTTGGCACTACAGAAGGTTAAACTTTCACTACCACACTACTGTACAGATGGTTAACCTTTCTACGTACTGTAGGTTCAGAAATGACCAGGTTTGTAAACACAAATGATATTTATTAACATAAAGGAAGCACAATGGTAACTCAAGGGTGAGCCAAGGGCAAAACCACAAACCAACACTTGATTTTACATGCCACACTTGTGGGTGCAACGTTATTCCTATTACTCCTCTCCTGCAAACTTTTCCACCTGGTCTTTCAAGGAGTTGAAGATGTCTGCCTTTACATCCCCAGGTGTCTCTGAGTGGAACATGTCCACTAGTCTATTGCCTGAAATGTCTTTCGCTCCCTCTGGGTGAAAAAACATACTCCCAAGGGTCGGCTTGAACACATCTGTGTAGAGCAGAGAGCAGTCAGAAATGCTCTTGCAGTATATTAAGACCTTCTCTGTGCTGGGTCCCTTAAGCATGAGTTCTTTACAGAGCCATGAGAATGTCTTGACTGGATCTGACACCACCCTCTTTGATGCCAGCCTGATATTGGCCCGATCTGGAGACTGGACAATCTCTACACAGTTGGTCAGTCCCATGTGCTTGATGATGTCCTGTCTGGTCCTCTTTGATGCGGTAGCAGTGACCGCAAGTACTGGCACAGACTTTGGGAGGATTGAGCGGAGTTCCCCAACCAGTCCACACCACTTCCGGAATGGAGCTTCATGCTTTTCCCCCTCGCCCCTGTTAGAAAAGAGAAATATTAAGCCCTGTGCAAGGAATAATATGAAAATGTGCCATTGAATAGCCTGTAGCTAGATATGACATTTGGACATGCCATGTTTGTCCTCCATAGATACAGTAATTGATTGGAAATTGTATTAACAGATTGCAGAATGGGTACAATACAGTACAGCTCAATACACACAATTGTTAAGGGGATGCAGACCAGAGGAAGACTTTCGTCTTGTTTACATCAGGGTCCCCCATTTTCAATTAATCATAACATATATGACAGATAGACAGTACTGCTACATCTATGACACACCAGATTTACAAATACAGTACTTTGTGATACAAAAAGAGTCTAAAAAAGAGAGTATACACTTGACGTAGAAACTGTACATTGGAGGAGGTTGTGTAGGTGGGTGGGGGGTTGGGTTGGGATCCAATGTACATTCCACCCAACCCAATACATACTGTACTGTAGTCAGAAATAAAACGTTACCAAAAGAATAATATTCTAATGATATTCCTACTTCTGCAGTAGTTGCATTTATTTTACAACATATTCAAAATAGTTTTGGGAGCAGGACTAAGTGGATTATGACTTCTGCAATCTATTCAGTTCATGACAACAATAACAATACACTTTTGTATTTATTAAACCAGAAGTGAATAGGAAAATATGATTATTCGATCCACAGGACAGCCTGATCACAAGAGTCGACGGTCCAGTTTACATTTTAACATAGATAAATGCCTTGTATTTTCAATTCATTATAACATATATGACATACACGACATACAGATAGACAGTACTGCTACTGTACATCTATCCAGCTAAATGAACGTTAGCTAATGTTACGGCCAGCCTTGCGGTCGCATTCTATTTTCGAGGGACCATAACCATAACTTGACAGCAAATGTGGATATGCTTTATTTGAGCAGTTGCTAGTGTTAGTTGATTAGTTGATTGTCGTTCTGACATAACTGCAGTAAACAAACGAACGGTAAACGATAGGTTATGTAGATAACCTAGTTATATTAGTATTGGCTAAGCGTCCCGCTCTGAGCCTTACGAGATACTCCTATCTCCTGTGATACCTAATGTATCTCCCACGAATAAAAACACATGCACCCCACCTGTATGGGGCCCCGCCCCTTATGGTGGCACCGCCCATATAACCATGACCCTGGTCATGAAACACCCTTCCTCGCCAAAACCCGTCCCAGGAAAAGATCCCTCAAGAGGGAACTCAGGGCGCGCAGAGCGGGACGCTTAGCCAATACTAATATAACTAGGTTATCTACATAACCTATCGTTATATTTCGTATTGCATCGCGTCCCGCTCTGAGCCTTACGAGATAATGGGGAAGAGCGGGCGCGAGACCCGACAGATGTACCCCCTGAGGACCCGTAAGCCCACATCAAGGGGTGCGGGGAGCCCTGTCACCCCATCCTTCCTAACGAAGGGGGGGCGCAGTCAACTCCACCTGAATGCGAACAAGAGGGAACTAGAACCCCTTGAACACACCGTACAGGCGGAACCACGTGTGACTCAACACACTGTGGCCCAAACCCATACACTCCTGCTACCCGACCAAAGGACGGGAAGCAGGAAAGGCCACAGACCCCAGAACCGCCTGGGAGACAGAACCCCCGGTCATGTCCATGAGGAAAAACCTTACAAAGGAGCCCGGGGAGGACCATGAAGCTGCAGCAAAGATGGCCTCCACCGAGGCCCCACCCAGGAGAGCGGCAGAGGCAGCCACCCCACGAGTGGAGTGCGCCCTGACGCCCCCAGGGGGATCCTGCCCAGCCAACGTGTAGCAGAGGGTAACACCCTCGCACAACCAATGGGACAGGCGCTGCTCCGACAGTGCCTTACCAGCATGAGCCCCACCGTAACAGACAAAAAGCTGGTCGGTAACCCTGAAATCCTGAGTACGGCTGAGGTAAATCCCCAAGCACGGACTGGACATGACAGGTGAAGGCCCGCATCTAACTCACTAGTGTGAGGAGGAGGACGAAACGCCTGAACCACAATATCCCGGGAGCGGAAGGAACTCCGGATATTCTTAGGCACGAAAGCAGGATTAGGTCGCAGAGTGACACTGCAATCGGTCCGAAAAGACAGGCACTCTGGACGTACCGAGAGAGCACAGAGCTCACCTACGCGTTTAGCGGAAGTGACAGCCAGAAGGAACGCGGTCCTGAAGGACAGCTGTCCCAACGGCGCCCGCTCGAGCGGCTCAAACGGGGCCAAGGACAACCGACCGAGGACCAATTGAAGATCCCAAGTCGGAGCCAAGGAGCGTTGCACCGGCTTAACGCGTCGAGCGCCAAGCAGGAAACGCTTCACAAGAGGGTGGCTGAACAAGACATCCCCTCAAACCCCTCATGATAGGAGGATATAGCTGCTGCATATACCCTCACCGTCGAAGCCGACAGTCTATCAAGGAGAGACTGGAGGTAACTAAGGACAGCATCCAGGGGGCAGGAGACTGAGTCCCGGCCCCCCGCCTTACACCACACTTGGAACATACGTCATCTGCCCGCGTAAGCGCGACAGTGGAGGGAGCATGCGCATTCCAGATGGTAACACCATCAGGATCAAGAACCTGCGCCCCTCAACGTACCCGTCCCAACAACTGACCTAACAGATGTATGGGGAAGAATCCCTGGCGGCACGGCATCGGTCCCAGACCTGCCTGGCCATGTCCAGACACAATCCTCACCCGTCAGGATGAGGGCCGCCCGCGACAGTACACCTGCACCCACATTCTCCCTGCCGGGGATGTGGGGAGCCCTTAGGCCGCGCAGATGGAGGACGCCCATAGCCAGCCGCCCGCCGCCTGGTGCAGACAGGGGGAGCGTACTCCTCCCTGTCTGTCGATACACGACACTGACGTCGTATCGTCCGTCCTGATCAACACCATCTGTGGACCAGAAGGACCGCTTTCAACACCAACACATTGAACGTAGCGCAGACCGGGCAGCATGGTTTGCCAGCTGCCCCCTACTGCGTTGGCCCGACGCATCACCAGCGAGGGAGGCGTCGGTGAAAACGCGACGTGAGACAGCGCCGTAACCGTCCTAGGACGGAACCTCCCGAGCGTGTTGACAACACACTCTGAGATGGATGCCCATAGCCCTCCAACCGTTGACTGGGAAGAGGAATACTCTACATCCAGTCTACAGCAACCCCAGGCTGGTAGAGACCTGCCTGGTACGAGACCTGACGATCCACCTTGACCACGAAGGACCAGAACGTCATCAGGGCAGAACACTCCGTAACCCCGGATGACGCAGAGGCCCCAGTGCGGCCTCCACGCACTTGGTGAAGATGCGGGGAGCCAGAGAAAACCGAACGGCAGCCTCTGGTACTCATACGCTAACCCTGCAAAGGAAGCGTAGGTAAGCCCTAGGATGGAAGATCGGGGATGCGCATACGCATCCTACAGGTCTATGGAGGAGAACCAGACCCCCACCTGACAGTGTTCAACAGGTAGGAGACGATCCAAAAAATGCTGAACCTTCCCATGGGACAGGTCCAGCCTGGGTCTTACACCCCTCCCTCCCGACTTCTCGGGCAGAGAACACCGGGAGGAGAACGCCACGACGATGGCTTGTGTGGTATAATATGTCCTCATGTAAATATATCCCCCTCCCCTGTGTTCCCTTTACCTGTGCCCCCCCCCCCTCTCTGTGGAATAATCACCCCCCTCCCCTGTGTCCCCAAACCTGTACCCCCTCCCCCCCATCTGACCTATCAAATGGGACCACACACCCCCTTTGTTGAACTATAAAGGGCTTCTCCCGACCACAATAGTGGCTTCTTACCTGGGTAATTTCAGCTGATCACCTGGGGCGAGAGCCTCAGCCATTCTCTCTATGTATTCTATCTGTTTGGTTAATAAACCTTGTTATTATCCAAGCCTCGGTTGACTGAGACATTCTTCATCAGGATATCCACAAATATCCCACAATTGGCGTCTACGAACTTGTGACGGACTTTTTGCGTCCTCCCGGCATGCTGTATCATTCAACTATACAGAGAAAAGTGAGTATAATAGGATGGTCGACCAAAAATGTATGGAAAGGAATTGAAACCTTCCCGCTTTTCTCTGTGCCAGGTGAATATTACAGAATGTTGTCCAATATTGAGATCATGGCTGAGTAGAATAATGTGCATTAATATATCTGATCTGTATTGAGAATCGTTACCAGGGCGCGCGTGCACCTGGGTCCTTATCAGGAGGTTCTGAAAGGATGGGTTATATGTGCTAGTCCCAAAAAAGTTTAGGCACAAAGGTTGAAGTGCTATTCCAGGTCGAGTCGGAGCCGACCAAAAGTTAAGGCACACAATACAGGTTGTTGGATTGCTACCCCAAGTCTAATTCAGACTAAAAAATAGGCAACAAGGCAAGAAACATGGGCTTATTAGATGTGATATCCTTGAAAACGCTACTCTGTTAAAAAACGTTCTGTGATTCCTTTGCAAAGAGGCGGGAAGTTAGGACCGAGAAGCTGATGGAATCATAATTAGAAATTACCAGAGTAGCGTCATAATATTCATTGTTTCAACCTCAAACTAAGCTCCATTCCTGAAAACGATGTATTTTGGATTAAATTAACCAATTGATCAATACAGATAGCGGGAAGATGATCACGCGATGTCCTAGTTAGTACATGATTACGCGATGTCCCGGGAGTACGTAAATGTACATTAAACGGGACATCAGTCGCGGAAAAGTACATTAAACAGGACGTTAGTCGCGGGTTAAGAGGCAGAGAGTATGATTAAAAGGTATATATAATCTAATATATCGCTGGTAAATTTCGAAGTCAGGTTCGGTCGTTATGATTTTAATAACGATGTGTAGTTATATATCAAGGGTATGAATGCCTTGTCGCAACAGATGTTGGCCGACTAAACGTAAAGCGATCCAATACAGTCAGATATACACACACGTTAACTTATATGTATTAATGTTTGTTTGTCTGTTTAAGTCTCGTTTGTATGTGCACAAGTATTATAGGACCCGTCGCGTTGCTTTATTGAGTCAAGAACCGGCTGCGGATAGCGCGACGAGCATTGAGAGACGAGTTACCGTTATACAAAGAATAACATTGAAGTGCAGTTCACGGGAACAAACTAGGATAGTAATTTCCGGATTCCGCAGAACACCGGCCCACGGGAACAACCATTTGGGGAAGTATAGTTTTATCGTTTCAGTTTGTTTACGTTTCACATATGCACAGGCGCGTTCATTCGGTAACAAAACGCTGGTATAGGAATTCCAGGCTATTGAGAGCTCGTGGAAAAAATACTGTATGAATTGCAAAGCGTTATTTCCGAGGCGAATGAGAACACACGAACGTCGCATGGAGCAATGACGTGACGCTATGCGCGCCGTGAAGTTATTATTTTATATTAAACTATCCATAAGCGAACGTAAAGTGTAATGTACCCAAGGCCAAGGGTGCGTGAAATCCACGTGTAGTATATGTTTTATTTGTATATATATGTGCGCGCTGCCATTGGAAAATGTTGAGTTGCAGTGGCGAGATGCAGGTTGCACCATCCCAGACCACCGGAGAAACGAACCGAACATTGCAGCTTTCCCCGGTGAGTATGAAAATCATAAATATAGATGCTTTGATTGATTGATTGAAAACTTTATTAACAGATTGCAGAATGGGTACAATACAGTACAGCTCAATACACACAATTGTTAAGGGGATGCAGACCAGAGAGAGACTTTAGTCTTGTTTACATCAGGGTCCCCCATTTTCTATTTATCAGGACATATTATGACATACATGACATACAGATAGTCAGTACTGCTACATCTGTACATTTATGACATACCAGATTTGCAAATTCAGTACTGTTTGTGGTACACAACTATCATCTCAGTTACAGTAAATTACAACTATCTCAGATCACTTGAGTGTTTATGTTGCTTTAATTTACACATTATAAGTCACATAAAGCTAATTACAATGTCTGTTTCAGAATTATAATACATCTGTGGGCGTACCTTGTAGTCCACATAAACAGCGTTAGATTAGACTTTATAAGCTTTCAATGTTGAAAAACTTGGGCACAAACAACATAGATCATGTTTAAAAGTAAGATGTTTAGGTTATATTCACTTGAGTTAATGTGTTTATCTAAAGAACCAATGAAAGATAACTAGCCCTTTCCATTGTAAGACATTTTAAACATGATTCAAAATGTGTGGGTCCACATTCATATGATGCTTGTGTACATATGCGATATGATTGATAAATGATAACACTATCATTACATCCAAGAACGGGATGGATGAGATCTAGCTAATGTTTGTTGAACACACAGACAGTCAAAGAGGATTCACCCAGGTCTTAGAAAAGAGTGGAAAATTAACATGTGTTTGTATTTACAGATCTGGCTCTGAGGCGAGATGCAAAACAGTGAATGACTACACCCAAATTGTATCACAAAAGACAGAAAATCCAACAATTTGCATGTCAACCGAGAGACAGTGCAGAGCTGAGAGACAATCGATTGACCATTTGGAACAAATCTACATCCAAATACCCACATGTAAATTCTTCAGAGTGGGCACTTGGGAGACAAAGCAATGCAAATGCCTACACTCGTGACCACAGACTTGATGAACTCACCTGGCGGTGGATGGCAACAGAGAACCACTTAATTAACATGAATTAGACACCGGTGATGAATTTGCAGTTATGAAAATCTACCTAACTCCCATACTAACAATAACTAACCAGTCGTTTTCATCATCTCTTTTCAAAAGGCACATGAATTAGAGAAGTGCCCGAGATGAAAGATTAATGATGAAAACAACTACTTACAATCCCCTCCTTCTATTCTCTGTTTATAACCAATAACATGCATGACTATTCCTTAGACTATTCTTTTAACAACTAATACTTTCCATGACTGCAAAATTATCAACCACCAAAATTGCAGCACAATTATCTAAATGTACAAGATATCAACAACATTGATCATTTAGCTGACACTTTTATCCAAAGCGACTCACAGGTTCTGTACGACAGGACATCAGGCAGGGCACACCTCTATCAGCTGAGTAACAATGGTCATCAAAGTGTTGAGTGCTACAGTGTAGGTTAGTTTATTAGGACAAATGCATGACAGTAAGGTTAATTAGGGTTAGATGACAAAACGAATGATTGTTTTTCATGCAAAATTAACTGGCTACCTAGATTTTATGTTTTTTCCCCATGCTATGCTATGATGAGCCACACTGAGATGTGAAGAACAACCGAGAAGTCATGGCGAGGTAAGTATCTTGAAGAAGCACACCATCGTACGCGGCCTGAGGTAAGATCAACTTCAATTTAAGACCATCAGAATATGAAGACAAGGAGCTATTTTATCTGATTCAAGACTTTGGCCATTCATTTACAAATTTTATTTAAAGCCTAATGCTGTAAGATCTAGTTAGACACAAGATCTGATAAAATTGTAGTGAATGTGACCTTCTTGACGTAAGGAATCACTGCTAATGCAATTGGCTTGCATTTCCTATTGTCAATTAAGTGATTTTATTTACAATGAATTGAATTAATCCCAAAATGATTTTCCACTTTAGCAGAAAGGCGTTGAATCATTTATGTGAGGAGGTTTTCTAAGACAGTTTTCATCATCCTCAGATCGTGAATTGGTGAGAGGACAGGACGAGTGAGACGATGCGTGACCCGAACGTATTGCGCAGCCTCTCCTCCGCAGACAAGGCTGCCAGCAGCGAGACCTGGATGGCGACAATCCCAGGAGAAGCCCAAGAAATGACACTAGGATTAGTCTGGCGCTTCAAAACAGACTCGCTCCACTATAGACACAAACCCTTGGCTCCAGAGCAAGGAAGGTCGGCGGCGATACCGACCACCAGACGGAGGGTGTACAGAACACTCGCCAGACAATATGACCCGTTGGGATGTATTCTACCTTACACCACCAGGGCAAAGATGATTATACGAGCACTATGGGACAAGGACCAGGGCCGGGACGACCCAATACCCGCACACTCAACATGGAGAGAGTGGGAGACGGAACTCCGCTCACTCCCAGGTGTCAATATACGCCGCAGCTACTTCCCATCCACAGTGAGGCCAGAGACATGCGAGATTGAGCTACACGTCTTCAGCGACACCTCCGAAGTAGCCTACGGATCGGTTGCCTATTTACGTGCCCAAGAGATGGGAGGAGAGATACACACTGCTTTCATACTGGCCCGCTCAAGAATAGCCCCACGTAAGCAACAATCTATCCCACGTCTAGAGCTCTGCGCAGCCCTCGCAGGAGCGCATCTAGCCACGTTAATCCAACGTGAACTCACCATTCCGGTGCATAGAACAATCTTGTGGTCAGATTCCACGACAGTACTCACATGGATTAAGTCTGATTCATGCAGATACAAAGTCTTCGTGGGAGTCAGAGTCACCGAGATTCAAGAATTAACAGAAGAAGCAAGCTGGAGGTATGTGGATACCAAACACAACCCAGCTGACGTCATCACCCGGGGAATGTCCCTGGATGACCAAACCCATCACCTGCAGATGGGAACCAAAGCCCCGACCATCAAGGTGGATTCCCATGACAAGATTGTCATCCGTGTGAGAGAGAGCGTCCTACTGACTAGCCACTACACCGGCGGGCCCTCGCCCTCCATCAAGTGGTACCGCAATGACGAGGAGAGGACAGCGAAACCAGCACAACACATTCAAAAACGCCCTGACCACCATGTCTCTGGGCCTGATGGGAGCCAAGCGTGAGCACAGTGGCGGATGTGTGGTGGTGATGGAGAGCAGCGCAGACAAGTGACCCTTGACAGGGAATGGACGGCGACCAGTGAATATTCCCGACTGCATCGTCAAGAAGAGACACATAGCAAATGAGACTGTCTTACTGCCACACGACAGGCTCACAGAAACATCAACTGAATGTACGATACGTTCAACACACAGCAGGTCACACAGAAGGACACATCCCCGACCGAGAACAGATGATCAACACTTCACAGCAACTGTCAGATTCACAAACAAGAACTGTAATTTTATAATGACAATGAGAAATGATCACAGAGTCACATTGCAAAATGGTATTGTTAAACAGGGCAGAACCAGTTGGATTGTTCCAAGACACCAAGTTTGTTTTGACCACAGAACAATGCATAACGATTATCATAATCACCTTTTATATTAACCACTAGGTTAACGGTTTTCAATTTTATTTTGACACATTAGCCACTAAGGTAATGTCTATTGTATGTATTTATTTAATTTTTATGTGTTACTGTTTGGCCCTGCCACACGACCGACAGAGAACACCTTGTCAACAACGACGCAACATCATTCAGATTAATACCTTCACAAGCAGGAAACTTTTCACACAATTGTATGTATCTGCAAAACGATGAACTAGGGATGTGATGAAAAGAAATCAATGAGAAAGCATTAACAATGGTTAGTAATAATGAGCTAAAATGTATTGCTGAAGGAAGAAGTGACCACATGATCACATTGCATCACATTAGAATTACTTAGGTTACAAAATTCTATTGTCAGACAAGAAAGAATCAGTTGTTTTATTCTCTCATAGAAGAGGACATGTAACGTTGTTTTGCACCTGTATGGTGAACCATTGATAGTATATGCACTAGAATTACATACAGAAGCGATGCATAAGACGTTTTATCTCCTCATTTATAGAGAAGAAATGGAGAAAATTGCCTGATTCTAAGTAAAGACCAACAAAGCTGAGGCAATCACAGATGAAAGTGACACTCAAACTCAGATTAAATACAACTGGATCCTAAGTAATTTCATCAAGAATCATCACAAAATGTGCAAAAATATATATATATATTTGTGAACAGTTTCCCATAAGCAATCATGTTAGTTTTATTAACCACCAGGTTAACGGTTGTTAAAATGTTTTTGTACACATTAGCCTTATGTGTAAATCCGATTCCGAATAATTATGAACACAATTTTGTTTTTTCACCCTGTGCACTCTGACCACACAGACAGTGCATGTATTTAATTGGTTTATTACGATGCCTGTATGCACAACGATCACATTAGCTCCCCAGAGTCACGACATGAACGACTGAAGGTATGCCAAGATATTTGCACAGCGATAGCTTCTAATGATTATGTTAATTGTTGTTTGATATCAGAGATGAGGACCACTCATTGATATAGGTATTTTGAGCGATTAATAAAAGAAAAGGGTGATATCTATTCCCACATCTCTGATATCAAAATAACACAGACCGCAGTCCAGTCGATCATGTCATGAATCATGTATGTAAATAATTCTATTAATCATGTATGTAAATAATTCTATTTTAAACTATTATCCCCACTTTTACCTGTTCCAAACAATCCTGGTATATTATACATTAATCTCACCCACATTATAAGAAAGAAAAGTGAGTATTGTGGTATAATGTCCTCATGTAAATATATCCCCCTCCCCTGTGTTCCCTTTACCTGTGCCCCCCCCCCCTCTCTGTGGAATAATCACCCCCCTCCCCTGTGTCCCCAAACCTGTACCCCCTCCCCCCCATCTGACCTATCAAATGGGACCACACACCCCCTTTGTTGAACTATAAAGGGCTTCTCCCGACCACAATAGTGGCTTCTTACCTGGGTAATTTCAGCTGATCACCTGGGGCGAGAGCCTCAGCCATTCTCTCTATGTATTCTATCTGTTTGGTTAATAAACCTTGTTATTATCCAAGCCTCGGTTGACTGAGACATTCTTCATCAGGATATCCACAAATATCCCACACTTGCTTCGTCCACAGAGATTGGATCTCGTCGACCAGAGCTGTCCCTGCTGGAGACCCCGACAACAGGGTCTGTACCAAACCTGAAAACGGGTGGGGTTGTGTAAACACAAGTCCCCGCCTCACCATTCTCTCCATCTACCTCGACATATGGTACTGCCGTAGTCATATGTGACGACACTCCCAACGCACCCGCCGTCACGTGGCGCAGGTCCGCCAGGAACTGTAGATAGTTGGCCCGGTCCCCCCGCTGTGCGAAGACAACCCTGGAACCGTGCGAGGAGCGCGTTCCGTGTCGGAACACCTGCCCTGACACCACCCACGAGGCAATCGCACCCAAGGGGGAACCCCAACAGAAAGGGCCTGTCTGATACGGGGGGCTTCCGATCAAAAAAGCCCCCCCACTGAACACCCCTCCAGAACATGCTGAAGGAGTTGTTCTGCAGCCGGACATGCAAGGTGTAAGGCCCCCATGGGTTCCTACACACCGTAGCCCTGCAGTGATATTACTACCACCCCAAACCATGTGAGCTGCGACCACTTGCCAATATTTCAGGAGTGGGAGCACCAACATGATACCTGGCCTGGCGAAGGCGAGGCCGGGGAAGCCCGCACTGTGTGCCTCAAAAGGTTTCGAGCCCCCCTGCTGACAACACTTAAGTTGACAGACGTAACACCAGGCTCAACCAACACAGTTCAAGGTGTGGGAGCCGCTTGACAGCACAACATTCTCACGGACAGACCCAGGCTCAGCCATCAACTGGGTGTCAGCCCCTGTCCCCATGAGAAGCGAAAAGGGGGGCCGCCCGCGCATCAACGAAGGCACGCGGCCCGCAGCCAAAGGAAACAATCATACTTTTTTAGAGCCCACTTCTTCCGCTGGTGTTGGGGAAGGGAGTGATCGGAGAGCGGGCTGCTCGCGGCAGGACGGTGACGGCTTGTTTGTTCAAGCCGAACCCATCCTACATGGCCGATCCTTCGGCCGCCAAGGCTGTCGGCCTTGTGGACACCTGTCGAATCAACGCCCAGGATACCTCTGGCGGGGGAAAAACATGGCCGCCTGTCGAGGGCCCCGTCATCGCCGCTGACGAGGCCGTGCTCTCTCTTCTTCTGGCTGCGCGGTGTGAGGCGGTATAGGGCCTAGGACAATACCGCCCGCGCTCCAGCAGAAGACCAAAATCCCCTGCGGAGAGGGGAACCCTGAGCGGTTATAGCTTGCGGCTGGGTCAAAGCTAATAACGCCAACAACCTCGCGCGATGTGTCGACGTCGGCTGGCCCCAAGGCCCCTCCACCAGACACCATTTTTTTTAATAGAAAAAACACCAATTCGAACACAGTTCTAATCGTTGCCAATTCCATACCGTGGCGGTACAAGCCTTAACAGCCCACCAGCCACTCGCCAGGCCGACCCACCCAAGGTGTCGGCCGGGCGGGGCATTGTTTCAATATATCAAAAACAAAGGACTGACGTTAACATGGAGCACCAGTGGTGATTGCAAACAGCACCCTCCACTGTGGTGTGCACCATGAAAAGGTTAAATGAATAAAAGAGCTAAACCACAAAAACTGTAGAATGAGCAAACCCATACACACAAAGTTAAGGGGAGACGGACCAGACCCGTCTTCATTCAAAATATTCACAACAGAACACCAGCCCTAGTTTAGCCCATTTACCAAAAAAGGTAAACAAAGCCCCCCCCCGCACTACTCCCCCAGTATACCGATTGACCGTCAGTATGAATGGTTTGAGAGGAGAGAAAGCTGTAGCAAGACAGACCTTCTCATAGCAGAGTGACAAAACGAAACAATAGCCCCCTACACAGGGCCGCCCCAGGAGATGGGGGGCCTCGCGTCTAAAAACGCACAGGGCCTCACATTTCTCCCAGGCGGCCCTGCCCTTATACTACTGCAGCCTAACGCCAGGCAATGTGGGATCCAAGACAACAATTGCCTGTGCACAGACACGCAACATGTTTATCATGTCGGCTGGACCCATAGCCCCACTACCCCGACGCCAACCCAGATGGGAACACCGTTCAACAAACCCCGCCGGAACACAAGGTAAAATACCTGGCTAGGAACCTAGCCACGACCTACCCCGTTGTCAACCTATTTACCCGAAAAAGGTAAATAGAACTCAAAAACCCCACAACAGCTACCGACTGACCTTCATTGATGAACCGGGCAAGAGGCGGGAGAGTGACAACATCTCACGGCGGAGACATTAAAACAGCATAGCAATTAGCAGTAGTAATAGCATGCGGCAGTAGCGATAGCATGTTAGCATAGCTTTAGATGTTTTAGCAGCACGCCCAAGACAGCTTGGAAACCGTTCCCTGCAGAGAACGTTCACCAAACCATCCTGCCCCCGGCGCCAACACACAACATGGTTGTGTTAACAAAACAAACCAGCATTACTAACACTAATACCCATGCCTGAAGACACAGGGCCTACCTGAGTACAAGCTGGCCCGACAGCCAGCCTTGTACAGCTGAACCTCGATGTGCAGTCATCAAACGAGGAACATCACAGGCCCGTCGTGTCGCCGAAAACATGCGTCGAAGATGCCAGGGGCCAGCAACCTCCGGTAAGCTTCCAACATTATTAATCTTCCTTAATCTTTTCATTCCGCTAGCTCGTATGGTGCACGCATCCAATACGCTGGGACGAAAATAGAGGAAGGGTGTTTCATGACCAGGGTCATGGTTATATGGGCGGTGCCACCATAAGGGGCGGGGCCCCATACAGGTGGGGTGCATGTGTTTTTATTCGTGGGAGATACATTAGGTATCACAGGAGATAGGAGTATCTCGTAAGGCTCAGAGCGGGACGCGATGCAATACGAAATATAACCTAAGTTATCTTACCAGTTAATTCACTACACGATCCACCAGCCTGCTCACAACGGGTTCCATCCAGTTACATTCCCCCCAGAGCCTAACTAGAGCCACAGTCTGCGAATCAGAGGCAGAGTAGGGGCGGGTCTTCGGTGCCAGCACGTTGGGTTGCCTCGTAAAGAATAATACTGCACTGTATCTAGCTGATTATCCATAAAAAACGCACGTTAATCGAAAATACCACACCATTACTGTACCAATGACAGTCAAATAATCTACAGAAAAGCATTACATTGCAAAATAATATGTCCATGTCTGTAGTGTGCACACACACACACAGCGGTGCGCTGGATGGATATAATTCCAACTTGACTTTGACTTTGCGCCTCCTGGCGGCACAAAACAGAAGCCGCACCCACCCTAATAAAACCATTTGACGAGGGACGTTAACGGGCGGTAGAGGCCGTTGGAATGGCGGTAGGAGGGACCTCAATTTGCAATGCTGTAACTGTACATAACCTAACGTTCTGTTTCATGCTAGATGCCGCTCAGCGTCATATTGCATAGCAGGAGCTGAGCGGGAGCTAGAAGCTCGACAAATGAACCCCGCTGAGGCCCCCCACAACCATCAGACCGGGGAGGACCGAGCCCCCCCGACCCTCCCTAATGGAGGATACCCCCCCTATTGGAGGTTCATGGGAGGGCGACGGATCCGACCGTGCGAAGAGGCACTCAAGCAACTCAACGCACAGGGTGAGCAGACCGCATGCCACCCGGGAACGAACGGAAGGAACAACCTCGTTACTGCCCCCAGAAATCACGGGGTCAAGAGCAAACCCAACCCCGTGGCAAGGCTATAGCAGCGGAGCGCGAAGGAAGACCCAGACCCACCTAAGGGACTGGATCCTCTGGAAAAAGGGGGCCCGGAGAGGTCAATGACGCCAGGCATCAAGACCCCACCAGGCGGTCACTTAGTGACACCGCCCCCCACATCGCCAGCGTATTCAGATAAGGCCCCTCCAAGAGCGGGCCCTTTCCCCCCAATAGCACACCGCCTGGCACCCTGACCCTGCAGAACAGGCAGTCAGCATGGCCGTAAGCACACAAAAAAGGTTAACCAACGGAAGCAGGCAGCGCACCGGGGAAACCAGGCAACAGGCTGTAACCTGAGCCTGGAGCACTGCGGACGAGACAGGCGCCAAAGGAGTCAGCTGAAAACAGCCCCCCCGGCGGAAGGGGCGTATGCTGGCGTTGTTGCATGACAAAGCCTCCATTAAAAAAAAACCACCCAGAGGGGTCGAGGCAGAGAAGGCTGACATGATTGGCAGACGTCATGAACGTGCAGGGGCACACTCAAACGGGTAACCCGGGAGTTGACTCTGCTCCAACACACCAGGGAACCAACCACCCTGTCGTTACCAGATGCGGTGGTTGTTCCTATAACCCCTCAAGAAAAAACTCCAAAACATACCTGCGGGCATACACTGACTATACCGCAGTATAAGTGTTTCAGTTTTCAAAAAAGGGTTATTCCAGGCCTACGGGTCGGCGAAACATTACTTCGGACCGGGCCCGGCGGCACGGGAAGCACAGGGTTACCAGAGGAGGTCCAAGACCACCCCAACAGCCCCCTCTTCGCCACGCGTGAGAGAGGAGCGAAAAGAATGGAGAACCAGCCCTAAGCACACCGCACTTGGTATTCCCAGGCGGTCTCCCAACCAAGTACTAACCAGGACCGACCCTGCGTAGCGGCCGAGATCGGACGAGATCGGGCATGTACAGGTTGGCATGGCCGTAAGCCATTACGATAGTGCAGAGTACAATATGTACCCAACAAGGGTCTCCATAGCGCCTAACCCTGTGACACCCGGACCGACCTGGCATTTTCCCCCCCGAAAAAAGCACAAGTCCCTCAGGGTACCAGAACAGCAGATCTGCATCACCGGCGGACAACGGGTTAACTGACCTGGACCAGCGTGACCAGACCAGTCCCGTGTCCTAACCACGCCGACATGCCCACTCCAGGAGAGGGGGTAGGTATGCGTGTCGATCTAAAACATGAAAAGAGGGCGCCACCCAGACGGTCCCCATTTAGACCGTGCTCAGTGGCCCACCCCAAGGGCGTGAGACCCCTCTACCTATGTTCAGATCTATTCCGTTAACATCCCCCAGATATGAACGAGAATTCATCGAGACAACCTAATAAACTGGCGCTCGGAAGAGACAAAACTCCATCCCAGTTGCCCTATAAAAACGCTGTTTTAACAAGCAACCAAGGCGCACTTAGCCCCTGTGTGATTCTGTCACAGAAACACACCTGAGCCAGCACTATGTATGCGTCGAGACCCAAACACATCAATGGATAGTCTAGCAAGACACCAAACATTGTTCCTCCAAGTCTCCTGGGAGAACGACACGGAGCCGTCGTGCTTCATGTACCTTCCTCTTTTTATTCAAAAAAGAAAGAACACAGACCGACATGAATCCCTCGTGACGCCGCTGAGGGTAAAAATGTTTACATTTTTACATCCCACCACCCTCCCATAGGGAGGAGACGGAAATCCCCAGAGAGACTTCCCACGCAAGCTGTATAGATTGAAAAGAATATATTGCAACATTGAGCCATGTAAAATTTTGGTTTAGGGCTCTCCGAGGAGGAGGCACTGAACCAATACACACTCAATAATCGAATTGAATCGAATACACACACAATAGAGCACGACTCCTTTTTGAAGTTCTACTCACCTTGACAATCTGAGGAGGAGGCTCTGCACTCTGAGGAGGCTCCCTCACATGGAAGGAGAGTCCTAACTAACAGAAGGCCCGAGTAGGAGCTTCGTGAGGAGGAGCCCTGACCACTCCCTGAAACAGATCCATCATATGGACCTGAGCAGCTCACGGAAGTCTTACCAACAGAGACGCGCACAGTGACGTACTCTATGGCGGGGGAATTTCTGCGGTGCACACGCCCAATATTCCAGGGCGTGGGACCAGGAAACCCCCCCCCCCTCTTACCCTGTAACGTGCCGAACAGCAACGTGACAGGAACCTTGAAGGACAGGAGGTTGTAACCCCTGCCAGTCAAAAGGGGAGGAAAGGATTACCAGTTCACCCCTTTACGACCCCACACCCATGATACGATGTAATGACAAAAAAGAGCATGACACAGTCACAGTCAGCTACATGAAGTGTCTAACAGCTTCACACAGCTCATGTGCTAACCTGCTATGCTGTGGATTATAGGAGAGGACAGCAGGAGACACACACACCACTGAGGATAAACGGGGCCACCGTGGACAGGGTGAGCAGCTTTAAGTACCTGGGGGTCCACATCTCAGAGGATCTGACATGGTCAACACACATAGACACAGTTGTAAAAAAGGCGAAGCAGCGCCTCTACCACCTGAGACAGTTAAGGAAGTTCAGAGTATCGGGGAAGATACTCCAGTCCTTCTACTCCGGAGCTGTAGAGAGCATCTTGACTGGAAACATCACTGCCTGGTATGGCAACAGCACGGCACAGGACAAGAAGGCCCTACAGAGAGTGGTGCGCTCTGCCGAGCGTACCACGGGTATTGCACTACCTCCCCTGCAGGTTCTATACAACAAGAGGTGCAAATCCAGAGCCTGCAGAATAATGAAAGACCCTAACCACCCCAATAACAGCCTGTTCCAGCTGCTGAGGTCAGGCAGACGCTTGCGAACACCAGCTACTAGGACAGAGAGGCTTCGGCTCAGCTTCTTCCCCCAGGCCATCAGAGCCTTGAACAATGAACACTGAGGGTCACAGAACACTGAACCCTACACACACAAGCACACATTAGCACACACACGACACACGCTGTGCACGCTCGCACACTAGCAGCCACTTTAACATGAGAAAGCACTCACTCATGCTGCACACGCCCACACTTATGGCCACAAAGGAAAGGTCACTTTAAAAATAGAATAGTAACAGTGTATTGCACTACCAAGAGACCTAGCATGTCCTTCATGCTCTGTAAATAACTATGTACAAATACCGTGATGTCCCACTATGTTACCTGTTTATTGCACAATGTTGTCTATTGGATTCTATTATATGTTGTACTACTGTATTGCACATCGTTGCGGGCAAGACCACCCGCATTTCATTGTATACTTGTATGCCGTGACAAATAAAACTCTTGACTTGACTTGACTTGCTATCTGATTTTTACTAAGGAAAATACACAGAATAGAGAGGGCCCCCTTAAGAGCCCCGGTACCAGACTTACACATGTGCTTCTGTGGCCAACCTAACCCAGTTGTAGATCACACGACACACACAACCCTTTATCACCACAAAAAATGGCAATACACTCTACCGAGGAACGCCGTTTTTCATAATAAGAGAATACACAATTCTCGATTAGTATCGGCCACAGGCCTTGCTAAGCACACACAAAAAGTGACCAAACAATCTTTTCTTTAGGAAAATATAGTTTCTCAAGCGGTTTTAGCACAACCCCAGCAACCAAGCTAAGGGTTACATCGTATCCCACCACACAGTGACACAATATATTGTAACAACATGTCTGAGAGGAGGGTGGGGAAGTCCCCAGGGAACCGGGGGGATCACCCCTCCTACCTTACCCTTAATACGGCCAGTTGAACAGGTAAACCCGTTAATATGTGAACACACTGTTCATTGTCATTACAGGCTGAGAAAAGAATTCATTCTTCACTCATATGTCACTGAGCATAGCTTTATAGGTTAATTTAACCCCCTTAGTTGTGAGTACACGGTACATGAACACACATGATGTTTCTCAACACAACAAACCAGATAATTTTTACATCTGTAACAAACAACCCGATTTGCATGGAGAAGCTAATACCAGTGACAAGACAATTCACACACAACTCGCGTCGTATCCTAAATGTATTGCAGAAACACCCGTTTTGGAAAACATCGTTATTACAAAACATTAGAAGGGAAGGAAGAAGACGCGTTTTAAGGTCTGGTCAAGACCTTCCTTACCGTGAGCGCAGACCACGCAAACTGCAGTCTCTAACAGGGCACCGATAGTAAACACAGCTTCCTGTGTTTGACGACACGGGCAGCGTCGCTGCTCCACCCCGCCGCTACGGTTCTCCTTGTTGACGCAGTCCTCGCCGGCCGGGTTCCCGGTAGGTTCGACTAACATCCTCTGTCAAAGATGACGTCGTAGTCAGAGTGTTTAAAGCATGTTATAGTCTCAGAACGTTCAACAGTGTAGCATTAAGCTAACAGCCGATCGGCTGATAGCCACAAGCTAACGTATACCAGCCTGGTAAACACAGCGAGCTAACGCCGCAGCTAACAGCTGCGCGGCTAACAGGTAGGCCACAACTAGCACGCAAGCTAAGCAGCTATCACCTGAACTCGTACACAAACGATATAACAAGCCACACTTCCGACAGGCCGCCGTCTGAAACCCTCCTCACCTTTAAGAGAGAAGAGAAAAAGAGATGTCAACACAGTTTACAACAGTGATTTTACCAGACATCCGGTGGAGCCAGCACAAGTCCCATCTGGGTTGCAGCCGACTTGAACATGGATCTTCCGATAACGAACATCCATGCCCACATTTCCTCGTTAGGGTATACTCTCATTTGTATATGAAAGATGGGGCCTACACGGTGACAGAGAAGCATCCACTCGTCCAGAGAATCCTGGGATCACCAGTTACTGGTCGTGGCCCACTAGTTGACTATAATGGGCTTCAAACCAAGATCCTCCGCCGTCGCCTAAGAGGCTGAACAGAGGACCCTAATCTGGGGCCGGTTTTCGTAAACATTGTCAGCTAGCCCCCATAGCACTAACAGACAAGTGGTGCTCGCAAGCAAACATTACTCACCCAACCTGGAACCCACCGCTTCTCACAACAGTCGGTGCATCCTACAGTCCAGCTGTGTTGCTGGAGGGTCTTACCCCATCCAGCCGCAGCAAGGAGGATTGTAGTTGGGAAGCATGTCAGCGGCGTGAGCTCCTAATACGAAAAAACCGGTGGAGGTGTAGAATGACCATCATCTTCCAGACACTCCAGTAACGAAGACAATATCGCCGTATTTTCTCGAAAATAGTGAGAGAGAAAATAAAGATATGATGTCAACGTATCTTCCTTGTTCTGTTTTCCTTTCTCCAGCTAATACTTTCTTCCTCGCCAAGTGATGTATACAGGCACTATCTTGTGGATGAAATTTGAGAAGGAGATGAGTGTGTGGTCCCACCCCTGCTTATGTAGGTAAGCGGATGGGGGTGTGGCCAGATGAATGCTGGCATGTAAAGGTACATTTTGAAATGTATTCAGTGTAAATCCACTGAAGCGAGATTTATGCAATATGACGCTGAGCGGCAGCTAGCATGAAACAGAACAAAACGTTAAAACTAAGGGAAGGCTTTCGTGAAGAGGTATGTTTTAAGTCCTCTTTTAAAGGAAGCAGTGGTCTGTGGTGCTCTGAGGAGTCATATATTTACTGATCTCCGTTTAACAGTACTGTATATTTGCAGATCTTGTATGTCACAAATGTAACAGTACTGCATATCTGTATGTCATGTATGTCATAAATGTCATGATTAGTTTAGATTAGATGATTAGATTAGATTCTTTATATCTGTATATTGTGTATGTCATAACTGTCTTGATGAATTGAAAATGAGGGACCCTGATGTAAACAAGACAAACGTCTTTCTCTGGTCTGCCTCCCCTTAACAATTGTGTGTATTGAGCCGTACTGTATTGCAGGGGTTCCCAAACTTTTCAGGCCGCGACCCCCAAATAACGGTGTCAGAGAGCCGCAACCCCCACTATTATAGGAGGTAAAAAAAGATTTTTTTTTTAATAAATGGAAATGTATGGTTGAAACATGCAAACATTCAAACGCACACACACTAATAAGCATTGTAGGCTTTTAACCAGGGCCGGACTGGGGAAATCATTCAGGCCAGGAAATATAGTGCAAAATATAGCCCCAGTCAGGCCACTTTTTAAGCAGGGGGTCTCTGGGTTTTTTTTGTTACAAAGACTTAATTTCCTGCATTCTGGTGCAGGATTTTTTTTATTTGTACCCTTTAAATGCCAGTGTACACTGGCCTGGCCGCGTGAATACTTTCGGCAACCAACATGCCCTTCCGCGTTGCTGTGATTGGCCAGCGATCGGCCAGCCCTCTACGCTCGTTTTCCCCCTACGCCGGTAACGCGCGCATGCGCATTGAGACGGGGGCCGCTGGTGTACAGCTGAGAGCTCCAGCATAGCTATGTCCGCGAGCTAGGCGCAAGCCAGAGTAAAACACAGTTTTCAATCAGCTCCAGCATAGCTATATCCGCGAGCTAGGCGCAAGCCAGAGTAAAACACAGTTTTCAATCAATCAATCAATAATAACATTAACACGACTCTTGTTGTGTCTATTAAGCTAACGCTACCTCTCATTGCTTTAACGTTACCTAGGCTCTCGTGTCTATCTGCTAACGTTAATGTTAGCATTAGTCTAACAAGCGCTGGTGTACAGCTGAGAGCTCCAGCATAGCTATGTCCGCGAGCAACACAGTTTTCAATCAATCAATCAATCAATCAATAATAACATTAACGCGACTCTCGTTGTGTCTATTCTGCTAACACTACCTCTCATTGCTTTAACGTTACCTAGGCTCTCGTGTCTATCTGCTAACGTTAACGTTAGCATTAGTTAGCATTAGGCTAACAAGCGCTGGTGTACAGCTGAGAGCTCCAGCATAGCTATGTCCGCGAGCTAGGCGCAAGCCAAAGTAAAACACAGTTTTCAATCAATCAATAATAACATTAACGAGACTCTCGTTGTGTCTATTCTGCTAACGCTACCTCTCATTGCTTTAACGTTACCTAGGCTCTCGTGTCTATCTGCTAACGTTAACATTAGCATTAGGCTAACAAGCTGTAACGGCACCAGTCTCGCGTCTATCTGCTAACGTTAGCATTAGGTAATAACCGGTTTAAAATGGATGGTGATTACCTCACGTTGTGTCTATTCTACTAGCATTAACCATTAGTTACTAGTACAAACAATCAATAGCGAGTTATATTGATCACGCTATGTACGATAGCCATGCTAAAATGCTAGCACAACATTAGCACCTAACCTAACAACAAGCTTAACAAGTCAGCAATCTTTTTGTGAGACTAAACTCTCCGCTCTGTGGCAAATTAAAGATGGCGGCTTTCTGTTTTTGTGGAGAGCCTCCAACGAGTGACGCGTCTCTCTTCTGACGAATCAGTGGTCTGCAGTGTTTCACGTGACTTTTCTGGCGTAGAGCGCTGGTATTCACGAAGGAGAGCGCTGGCCAACGCTGGCCAATCACAGCAACGTGGAAAGACATGTTGGTTGCCCAAAGTATTCACGAGGCCTGGCCTGCTTCTAAGTTCAGTGGCCTGACTGCATAAAAAAAAAATACATCTGGCGACAAAATGGTATGGTACAATGTATGGTACAATTTACAGTAAGGTGTATGCGTTGCAGTGCAAATGCTTCTTACTGTTGCGCTCCAGAGACTGTTACTGTTAGGGTTTGTAACCGACCTCAAACGCAACGGCACAGAGAGAGTTGTTCAGAGTTAGCCAAAGCAAGGGCGTATTTATTTTCAGAGTTACAAGATGGAATTAAGTTGAGCAACCGAACAAACGGGGAATCTGGCATGTGAAGATTGTTGCGGCTCTGCAGATTCTCCCAGTAGGTGGTGGCGAGGAATTGGCTTGTGACGTCTGAAGCCGCTCTGCAGATCCTCCCAGCTTTCACTCCCGGTGGAAACGGAGAGAGAGAGAGATCTGAGTTAGCCCAGCGCACAACAGAAACAGAGAGGTGACTGATCCAGTATATATCCAAGTGACTTGATCTTCGGTGTACCACACACAGTTAGCAGAGTCCAGAGAAAAAACAATACGGTAATCCCAAAGTGTAAATCCAACACAAAAATAGGTGAGAACAGTACAAACAAAAAACGGGATCTCTTCGGTGTTTCACAAACACACAAAAAACTGATGATCCAAAAGAACTGTTTCCAAAAACTCACCAGAGCGCAACGCGTAAAGCGGGCAGATAACGAGGCGCAGCTCAGAACGGGAAACCAGGTTCTCCACAGGGATTCTCCACGAAAGTCCTGGAGAGCAAAAGACAGCAAACAGCGACGGGGAAGGCAGGCAAATGCAGGAGTATTCAGAACGATCCAACATTGATAGTAGGGGGATCAGGGTATATAAAGCCACAGGGCGCTGATTACAAGCTGTGACAGCTGCGGGATGAAATTGATACTTGCTCCAGAAGCGTGTGGCGAGGAGAGCACCAATCAACACGGCACCTTACAGGAACGGAGCGTGTGGCGGGGAATGCAATTAATCAACAAAGTACCTTAAAGGAACGGAGCGTGTGGCGGGGAACGGACCAATCATCACAGTACTTTAAGAAGCCTGTGGTGGGAAAAGAACCAATCCTCACAGTTACTGTACCATACAATATACAATATACAATACGCTATAGTGCAATGCACGTTAAAAAATTTTTAAAAAAAAAATTAAAAAATTAAAATAACTTAAGGGAATCGAACTTGTCACAAACGGACCATAGGATCCACAGCCAAGCAGCGTTACCAATTGAGCTAGTTTGTCGATGGTAAAAAAGGGGGGATTACTGCTACATAATGCTGCCGCGACGGAGCTCCGCCGCGACAATATTATTAAACAGCGGCTCTGTCATTGAAGTGGGAAAAGTGAGCCGTATTGTATATTAGTACATTGAACAGTGATTAATATTATTAGAGATGATATTATTATGACTGATGACTGCGATGTGAAAGGCGCCGCGAACTCCTTCCTAATGCTGCGGGCGGCGTTGAAGGCGGAAAGCGGCGGTGAGGTGAACCACAGCAGCCTCGTTGCCGCGTCGCGTCCTGGGGCTGCCGCGGGGCGTGGCCGCGGCGGGTCACGTGCCTGTCGGGGCCAATCAGGCCTACCCCGGAAATAGGAACGGTTGCGGAACAGCTACAGGCATCCTGCCGGTGTCTCTCGCAGGGGGAACGAATCTAGGAGGCCAGAGGTTGTGTTGAACTTTAGACGCCAGAAGGGAGATAACCGGGCGCCAGTGGCTCAGGAGGTAGAGCGTCGTCTGGTAATCGGAAGGTTCCCGGTTTGATTCCTGCTCCTCCAAGGCAGTGTGTCGAAGAGTCCTTGAGCAAGAAATGTAATCCCTAAACATAATTGCTCCCGATGAGTTGGCACCTTGCATGATTCCCTCCGCTGTCGGTGTGTGAATGAGTGAATGGGAAGAACAAAATTGTAAAGCGCTTTGGATAAAGCTGTTATTTAAATGCACCATTTACCATTTTACCCAATACCCACTTCCCAAAGGAGGCCAAACAATGGCTGCTTTTCCTGAAGAGGCTGAGGAGTGCCGGCCTATCTCCCAGAATCCTCTCCAACTGAGAGCATCCTGACCAGCTGGGTCTCTGTTTAGACGGAAACGCTAGCAGGTGAATCCGCAAAAATATTTTTTCGGATGTGCCTTTCGTTTATACGGAAACGGCGTTTTTACGGGGTGAAACCGCAAAAAAGTGAGACTACCTTCCAGGGTGGAATTCCTAGAAACGATAAACCTTTGCGCTATCATCTAAACAGTCAAACCGCATAAAACGATGACGAAAGGGTTGTCAAGGCTCTCGTCGCGCGTACTGCTTACATCACAGGCATGCGCCAGTAGCCTAGAAGCGTAAACAAAGCATGTCTGATTCTATCCATGGCGATCACCTGAAGGCTACATTGGCAGTACTTTTAAATACACACAAATCTGTCCCGCGGCATGACTGGACCCACTGTCTGCAGTGGTGCAGTGCTGGGCAACCGCGGTCAATCGGTGTTTGGGCTTCGAAGTGCGCGCATCCTATTATTATGCAAAGTCTAGGTGATAAGTGCCTAGACTTTGCATAATAATAGGATATCGTTTGGCCTCCGCCCATATTACGACTGCACCCCTGACTGTCTGTGAGTGACTCTGCTTTGGTCCAATCACATTCCCCACCCACAGTCTGCGAATCAGAGGCAGAGTAGGGCGGGTCTTCACAGCACGTCATGTGACATATGCGCCAATCGTGTGACAGCCGGGCTCAGTCGTCTCGAGTCGTTTAGGCTGGTAAAGCTCAGAGCCCTCTCTGGTAAAGCTATGCCTCCTAAAATGTGAATCGGAAATACAGAAATACCAGCTACAGGCTTTCCGGTTTCCGGGCACCTCCTGATCTGTTTATAGTCCCCAGCGAAACAAACAACAAGCAGGTCTGTCAGCCTGTCGAGGGAGGCGATAACGAGGTTGTTTCTGGGGGGAACAACCCCCATTCCCACTTTCGGCCGTAGTGCTTTACCAGGCTTTATCTCTCGAGATAAAGCTGGGAACGAGGTTACGAGTCGTTACAACCTCGTCTGCACGGAGAATTCCATCCCAAAACGCTAGTCTAAACGCAACATTAAAAGTGAGACCGTAAGACGACTTTTGCGGTTTCTGTTCACTCTCTCCGTCTAAACGTAGCCTGTCAGTGTGGTACGGTAATGCACTTCAGCTGACCAGAAAACCCTGCAGCAAGTTGTCAAGATGGCCCAGTATACCCCCACCCTCCTTCACCCACCTACCATGATCCTACCTCATTCAATGCTATTTGCACAGCTCCATTATATGATTCTACCTCATTCAATGCTATTTTCACAGCTCCATTATGATTCTACCTCATTCAATGCTATTTGCACAGCTCTATTATATGCTCATATCTCATTCAATGCTATTTGCACAGCTCCATTATGATTCTACCTCATTCAATGCTATTTGCACAGCTCCATTATGATTCTACCTCATTCAATGCTATTTGCACAGCTCTATTATATGCTCATATCTCATTCAATGCTATTTGCACAGCTCCATTATGATTCTACCTCATTCAATGCTATTTGCACAGCTCCATTACATGATTCAATCTCATTCAATGCTATCTGCACAGCTCCATAACATGATTCTACCTCATCCAATGCTATTTGCACAGCTCCATTATATGATTATATCTCATTCAATTCTATTTGCACAGCTCCATTATGCTTCTACCTCATTCAATGCTATTTGCACAGCTCTATTATATGCTCATATCTCATTCAATGCTATTTGCACAGCTCCATTACATGATTCTACCTCATTCAATGCTATTTGCACAGCTCCATAACATGATTCTACCTCATCCAATGCTATTTGCACAGCTCCATTATATGATTATATCTCATTCAAAGCTATCTTGACAGCTCCATTACATGATTCTACCTCATTCAATGCTATTTGCACAGCTCCATTACATGATTCTACCTCATTCAACGCTATTTGCACAGCTCCATTACATGATTCTACCTCATTCAATGCTATTTGCACAGCTCCATTACATGATTCTACCTCATTCAATGCTATCTGCACAGCTCCATTACATGATTCTACCTCCTTCAAAGGGCCCCTCCCCTTTTTGTTTGGTGAAGCCACAGCCTCCTTTTGTTGTCATAGTGGTGCACATTGTGTTAATGACAAATAAAATGTAATTTAATTAAATCTCAATAAGGACAACGTGAAAGAAAATGTTATTACTGAACTAATGCACACAATACAAGTGATGAAGGCAGGATGATACTGAGAATAGAGTACAGTGACAATAATCCTGAGAATCACATGAAGGTTGTTACTTTTAAAATAGTGAAAAACCATCAAAAGATAAATGATTACTTTATTAGTTCATCAATAGAACGACAGGTATAAACATGCAGATACACAGACAACTGAATTTAGCAGATAACTGGTATTTAAACACCTACACTAACCTCATGTATATTAGTCTAATTAATAGATTACCAAATTTGCCACATATTTATGATCATTGCTTACGGTACTCAATTAAATTTAATTCAATAGTCTTTATTGTCATGACTGTAACAAATACAATGTTGCCATTGTGTCAATAATAATTACGTTAAAAGAAAAAGGTACAGTTCATAAAATCCAGAAAATAGCAGAAGACAATGAATACTCACTCTGTGTGTGCGTGTGCCTGCATGTGTGTGTGTGAGTATCAGTACCTGGACAGTGGAGGGTCAGATTGGTTGTGTATTTAGCTCCTATATTAGACCCTCCACCACACAGTGATTATCAGTATCAGTAATTATAACATAATTATTATTGTTATTCATTTATATAGAAAGTTCAAAAAGGAAAGGATGAAAATGAATAGATAAAAACAATTAACAAAGTTAAATAAATCATATAATATACATTTTATATAAATCATAAAATATAAATCAGAATGATAGGCCTACCAGCCAAGTTGGCAAAATATATATAATAAAATAAATAAATAAAATAATAATAATAATAATAATAAGAGTCAGAACTGAGGTGTTTTTCAGGTTCCACATGAGGCGATACATTTTTCTGCAGTCGTCAGCAATGTCTCACTAGAACGATGTCTGTTGTGTTTTCAAATGCAGGGTGTATCCTTCATTATATTTGGAAGATGCTCACCTCGCAGAGTCTGGTATTTGGGGCATGAGGTGAGGAAGAGTAGTTCTGTCTCTACCTCTGGTCTGTCTCCGTCTCTCTCTTTACCTCTTGTCTGTCTCACTGGGAGCAGAGTCTCTCCTCTGGCAGCCAGCTCGGTCTGTCGACCCTTCTATATGACTCTGACCCTGCCACTTGAAGGGTCAGAGTTCAGCACAGTAGCTACATGGCTACAATACTATTTGCTAGCAGCAGTATGCTAATAATCTAAACTACCTTCTAGTCGTCAGTCAGGGATCAAAGTCCCTACTAGGGATGTCCGATATTATCTGCCAATATTGGCATTAAAATGTGATATCGGAAAATATCGGTATCGGTTTTCAAAAAAATATATATATATTTACATTTATTTAACCTTTATTTACCCAGGCAAGCAAGTAAGAACAGATTGATTTTATTTATTGTCAAAAGTATGCATAATGTTTTGTTAATTCCACGACAAGAGATATGTAATGTTAATTACCTGAAATTATTCCGTTTTTTTGCGGGGGAAACCTTGCATATATCGATACCGGTTGAAATCGGTTGGAAATTCGGTATCGGAAATTAAGAGTTGGACAATATCGGTATAGGTAAAAAAGCCAATTATCGAGCATCCCTAGTCCCTACTCACCTATCACAATTGAAGTCTGTGTCTGTGTTGTGTTGATCATGACGAGGTCTTGATATTCCTAATGATCATGTATCTATAATTAATTTAATTTCAAACCTTTATTTCAACTTGTGAGACACTGGTTATCCTCATTTACAGCAATGATGAGCTTACGAAACAAAGACAGAGTTATCAGAAAATCCATACACATAGGCACAACAATAAATCCGCTAAGACAGTTACAAGTCGACACACAGTGGTCGTAGATCATACTTTTAAATGCGAAAAAGAGAAGGAAGAAACTTCAGCTTTTGAGTCAGTTGGAGGGCATTCCAGGTGTTGGAAGCATCAAAGGAGAAAGCTGTTTTTCCTAGTTCAGAGCGAACTGGAGGAACCATAAGAACCAGTCATCATTTAAACGTGTAGAATAAGTTCCAAGATCCCATTCCAACAGTCACACTACAGACTAAAGGGTTTCTCTCCTGTATGAGTTAACATGTGCTTGTTCACTGTTCCCTTCCGAGTAAATGTTCTGCCACAAACTGAACAACTAAATGGTTTCTCTCCAGTATGCACTCTCATATGATTCTTCAGATTACCTTTCTCACTGAACCCTTTCTGACAAAGTGAGCAACTAAATGGTTTCTCTCCTGTATGAGTTCTCATGTGTTTATGCAGTTGTGTCTTCCTACTGAGCCCTTTTCCACAAATTGAACAACTAAATTGTTTCTCTCCAGTATGACCTCTCATGTGTCTCTGCAGATGTGATTTCATAATGAACCCTTTTCCACAAACTGAACAACTAAATGGTTTCTCTCCAGTATGACCACTCATGTGTGTCTGCAGATATGATTTACTACTGTACCCCTTTCCACAAACTAAACAACAAAATGGTTTCTCTCCTGTATGAGTTAACATGTGCATCTTCAGTGTTACCGTATGAGTAAATGTTTTGCCACAAACTGAACAACTAATTGGTTTCTCTCCAGTATGAGTTCTCATGTGCATATTCAGCGTTACCTTATAAGCAAATGTTTTGCCACAAATTAAACAACTAAATGGTTTCTCTCCTGTATGAGTTAACATGTGTATCTTCACTGTTCCCTTAAGAGAAAATGTTTTGCCACAAACTGAACAACTAAATGGTTTCTCTCCAGTATGTGTTCTCATGTGTGTCTGCAGTTGTGTCTTCCTACTGAACCCTTTTCCACAATCACTGCAAAGAAATGGTTTCTCCCCAATGTGACTTCTCATATGTCGTACAAATTCAATATTTGTAGTAAATTCTTCATCACCAACAGTACATGTCCTGTGAGATTCAAGGTGAAGTGCAAAGCTCTCTGTGGGATCTAAATGTTTTCCACATAAACCACAATCACTAGAATGAGTGTGAATATGCAACATTAAAGACACCTCATCAAGAAAATATGTTCGACACACTTTACAACAATGTGTGGACAGAATGTGACTGGATGCTTTGAGTTCATGGGACAATTCCATAGATCTCTTTAAAGTCCTGCTGTTAGATAAGCGTTGTCTTTGTTGAGTCTTTAAACCTGACTGAGGTTTCAGACTCTCCACCCATTCATCACTGCCATCAGTCTCAGCTCCAGAACAGCCTGAAGAGAGGAGCTGACCATCTCTAGTTGGTTCCAGACCACCAGCTGGATCTAAGTTACAGGCTGGTTCTGATCCTCCACAGTCCTCTCCATTAGGTTCTGTTTTCATCTGTTCAGTTGAGGTGCTGGGTAAAGAGTAAGCCTCTCTGTTTCTCTCCCTCTGGGTTTGAAGAGACTGGAAGGGCCGACTTTTCTCTTGACCATCTTCATATTTCACTGTGATCCTGGAACTATCCTCCTCCTCTAGGTTTTGTAATAGTTCCTCCTGTTCCTCTTTAATCTGTATGGGTTCTGGGTCCTGGGTTTGGTTGAGCTGTGAGGACAGAGTATTCTCCCCAGTGTGTTGAAATTTCACAGAGACAGGACATAATGTGAGCTCTGTGATACCAGTCTGCTCCAGACCTTGAAGGAGACTGGGGCTCCTCTCCTGCTGCTCAGGGTGGACCTCCTCTTCACACACAAGGAACTGCGTAGGGAGGGAGTCTAGAGGGAGGAGAAAAAAAACAATATGTTACCTTTGGTTTAATAATAATGTTAAAGGGTATGTTAAGAATCGATGACCACTAGCTTTATTTCCTAGAGACAACTGATCATTAATCAAGCAGGTTCTCTCTCTCTCTCCCACTCTCTCCCACTCTTAGTCCATGGGCCAGACCAGATATCGGTGCCACTCAGGGTGAATAAACTTACATAACATTCAAATAAACTTACATAACATTCAAATATCTATGTCTGTAGATGATACTTTTGTATGATAGCCCTTCCAGAGTGGTAGCTTTATCATAATTATCAAGTCATGAAGTATACCCACCCCCTCAGGAAATCGCATTTCAGATGCTGGTGCATATCCTGCTTTAGACTCACGTAGAGGACATCTGTCAATGTTTCACAATATTGTGTTTGGTATCATTTTAAAAAGGGGACTATGTACTCTTTCATTCAAGCTAAGATGTGAATCTTTCTGACCAATATAGAGGTCACTGGAGCCCTTTGAACAGTCAACAACACACATTTCTACACGATTTTCGCCTAAAAGATATACTATCTTTTAGCCTTGTGTCATCTAGGAGCAACAGGGACACAAAATACTAAATCTACAACACTCAGGACCATAAGGATTCAGGAAATGTATAATAATACTATTTTATTGTTACAGGTCATTGTGAGCCTTAAATTAGAAGAGCAGTATTAGGCTCCTATTAAACTATACAGAACAGCCACTATAGTCTAGAATGGAAACATAGGTCCACCTGCATAGGGTTGATTTTTTTTCACCACCTGTTTTTTATTAATCCTTGAAGTGTCTATTGTAAGATTCTGACAGGTAACAGGTTGGAATAATGTCCCATGGGGGTTATTTTTAACCCTTTATTACACCTATCCTGAACCAAAACCTGAAAAAGAAGAAAAAGAAAACAGCATAACTTTTAAAGTTAACAACATATGGAGACAAATTAAAACATTTTCTCAAACAAGTTTGACCCAAGGAATTCACTACAATTGTTATTTTTAAGATTCAAACACATCTTGATAAAATTTCAGGACAGAAAAGGCAAAAAACGCGGAAAAAAACCTATATCACATCTCTATTTTCACTACTGAAATGTAGTGCATTGGACGAGATCGATTTAGGTTAATATTGGAAATAATATTGTAATAAAGATTGTCTCCATGCTGTTATTCCCTAAATATTATAGTTTTACATAAACAATTATATAGAGACAAATTAACACATTTTCCCATGCGATTTCGATCAGTGATTTATTTATTGTTAAAGGGGAACTCCACTTTTTTTGGAAATTAGCTTATTTAACATCTTCCCTGGAGTTAGACAAGAAGATGCATACCTTTTTTGTCTCTGTGCGTGCATTTTAGCTTTGGGAATAGACGCTCCGTTAGCATAGCTTAGCTTCATCACTGGAAGTGAGGCAGGACAGTAGCCTTACAGTGCCTTACAGTGTATTGCAAGGTCTGACATTGACCAAACTTGATATGCATGACCTTGGTGGGCTCTAGGTCAACTCCTGAAAAGGGGGTCAATGTCAGACCTTGCAATCAAAAGTTAGGGGCGCACTGAAATTATGGCAAGGGTTATTAGCCCCCTAACTTTTGATTGCAAAGTCTGACATTGACCCCCTTTTCAGGAGTTGACCTAGAGCCCACCAAGGTCATGCATATCAAGTTTGGTCAATGTCAGACCTTGCAATACACTGTAAGGCACTGTAAGGCTACTGTCCTGCCTCACTTCCAGTGATGAAGCTAAGCTATGCTAACGGAGCGTCTATTCCCAAAGCTAAAATGCACGCACAGAGACAAAAAAGGTATGCATCTTCTTGTCTAACTCCAGGGAAGATGTTAAATAAGCTAATTTCCAAAAAAAGTGGAGTTCCCCTTTAAGGTTCAAACTATGTTTTCATATGCACTGGATATCATGGACTGGATATTTTCTTTGTTGACAGAACATTCAAGTCTTTTTTCTATTCGTATTTTGTACCCTAAACTAGGGCTGGGCGATATGGAAAAAAATCATAACGCGATAACGATATGATAATGTTATCATATTTCTCGATAATTATAAATATAAATTATAAATAAGTATACATTTTTTTTTCTTTCTTTTTTTAACAACAGATGTATGTTTATTTTGCAGCAATTCTTTGTCATTGCCACCATCTTTAGTGTTACATCCCCTCACACTCCAGTTCTCAGGCTGCAGCTGGTTTAAAAGCGAAAGTAAACCGGCTTCTCTGCTGGCTGTGGCTCCAGGGGAGTTGAACAGTTCTGGCTCTGCTAGTTAATTTTCGATCTTTTGGCGCTTTTTTGGTGGACAAACCACCGCACATGTGCACCGTGACTCGTGACTGGAGTCTAGTTCTGCTAGCACACATAGCCTACTGTGTACAGACGGTTTCAAACTGTATTTTAAATTAGAAAGCAAACAAAATAAATGGACGAGAAAAATAAATCTCAATTTGGTCAGTATTGTCATTTGGACAAGCAAAGCCATTACTTTAAGTTGCAGGCAAGAAAGACAAGTCTGTCCACTGTCTCTGGTTTTAAAACTGCCCTGTTGCAGGTAAAAAAAAAAAAAAAAAAAAAAACGATTTTTCGATATTTTTTTAAATTTCGATATTCGATATCGATTAAAATATATCGCGATATTTATCGTTATGGTTATATCGCCCAGCCCTACCCTAAACTACTAATCATAATAATCACTAAAACTATTGTCAAAGTCTATCTCTTCCTCCGCCTCATCACACTCGTACTCTCCATCCTCCTCATCCATGTTATTTTTGCGTAATCTGCCTCCTTATCAAGAGCTTCTTGCTCTTCCGACTCCACTTTCTGGGCCAGTACCTCAACAAGAGAAGGACAGAGGATGGGTCCAACCGTCCAGACAGGTTCTAACACCTCCTCATCCATTGTTTTTCCCAGTCCATACTTTGATTATAGGCTTTGGGCCTCTTGAGTATTGGCTGTTCTGCTCTTTTGTAGCAGGCGACTATGAAGTTGGCTCGCTGTACATGTGGGATGAGACAGACCTTGGGGGAGGCAGGCGTTCAATGTCTACTTTGGAGTTTGCATCCAAGACTTTATCAGCACCCATCATTTTCTGCAGCATATTGGCTCACACAGCATCAACTGAACTGACTTCATCCAACCATGGCCATCCATAATGCATGTGAAGGACTCCATCTCCTGTTGGAGCTCATCTGTTACCAGCAACAATGCGCCAAGCTGACTAAAAGCCTTCTGGAATCTAGGGTTCTTCTGAAGATTATTCAACGGATTCACCTGTCTCTTTCCTTTGAAAGCGCTGGCACAATCATCCCCAGAAAAATCATAGTATCCCAGCAGAGTGCTGCAGTACTCTGAGTCCAGAGACTCAGCCAGTTCGGACACATGCATTAGCTTGCAGTGCCAAGGTGCCAGTGCCGTGGTGCAGGTATCTGGAGAGGTTGGTCATGCTGACATGGTAGATGAGGATCATCAGTATATAGAGGTTGGTCACGATCACGACCACGATCACAACACCAGAGGGAGCTCCACAAATCATGTCAAACCCAGATTCGGCTCAAATAAGGGACTAAACACGTTTCGCAATTATGCCACATCAATGTGGAACGCCCTACCCAAAGCTGTAAAGGAATGTGGATCACTACCCACTTTCAAAACCTCTCTCAAGGGACACCTACGGGAGACTGCAATTCAACACTGGCCCCTGTAAATATCCTAACCCAATCATTCCAACCCCCTCCAATGTACAGTCATTTACCTAGTATGGTTTTGTCAATAGTTCAATGTACAATTGTGTTTGTTTGTACAGTGTCTCCTCCCCCCCCCCCCTCAATGTACAGTGTTACTTGTTTATACAGTGTGCCCCCCGCCCCCCCCCCCCCCCAACCACCTCCAATGTAAATTACCCAGTATGGTTGTCAATATCCCAATGTACCCAACCCCCCCCACCCAACCTCCAATGTACAGTTTCTACGTCAAATGTATATACTCCCTTTTCTTGACTCCTTCGGTATCACAAACAGTACTGTATTTGCAAATCTGGTATGTCATAAATGTATAGATGTAGCAGTACTGACTATCTGTATGTCATGTATGTCATATATGTCTATATGAATTGAAAATGGGGGACCCTGATGGAAACAAGACAAACGTCTTTCTCAGGTCTGCATCCCCTTAACAATTGTATGTATTGAGCCGTACTGTATTGTACCCATTCTGCAATCTGTTAAATAAAGTTTTCATTCATTCATTCATTCAGTCATACTGGCATGGTAGATGAGGATCAGCAGTATATGGAGAGGTTGGTCATGCTGACATAATTGTACCGAATTCCTTGGGTCAAACTTGTTTGGGAAAATGTTTTAATTTGTCTCTATATGTTGTTAACTTCAAAAGTTATGCTGTTTTCTCCTTATTTTTCAGGTTTTGGTTCAGGATAGGTGTAATAAAGGGTTAAAAATAAACCCCATGGGACATTATTCCAACCTCGCAAAATTAAATTGTAACCTACTGTTAAACATCAGACTCCTCACTCTACCCTCTTTGCAGGATATAACAGAACATAATTAGGGATGCCCCGATCATGTTTTTTGCCACTGATACAATCACCGATCGTCTATGAGCCATATCGGCCGATACCGATTGTTTTTGGCTTAAAAAAAAAATGTATATATATATATATATATTATTTTTTATAAAATATATATATTATATAATCATACTTGTAGTTGTATTATCTGCGAGACATCGCCACCATGCAACAAGTCAAAATGCTCGCTATCTGCAAACAGCTCCACTGTCTGTGTGTATACTCGAGTAGCCTCCAGCAAGGATTCTCCGGCGCTGCAGCTGGACCTATACTCTGCGTTGGTCAAATCACATTCAGCATGCCCTCATGCGATGGAAGCCAGGGGCTCAGGGAGCGAAATTAACTTTGACTCACCGGCCAGTGGCGGGTAGATGGGAAGAATCTACCCGCCAAGCATATTTCTTACCTGCCAACTTTTTTTTGATAAAAAAAAATATATATTATTTTATATAATTTTTTTTTAATAAAATATATATATTATATAATCATACTTGTGATTGTGTTATCTGCGAGACATCGCCACCTCACTGTCTGCAAACAGCTCCACTGTCTGTGTGTATACTCGAGTGGCCTCCAGCTCCAGCAAGAATTCTCCGCCGCTGCAGCTGGACCCTAAACACTACATTCAGCATGCAAAAGGATTCTCCTGAGCTACAGCTGGACCCTATCAGCAGCCCTCACTCATGCGATGTAAGCCAGGGACTCGAATACGCATGTTGTTGTTGTAGGACATATGCCAGGAGCTATCTGTAGCTACTGCTGGATGGCGTTGGGACAACGCCTCAGTGAACTATTTAGTTTACTGCGACATTTCGTAGTGACTAGTGAGCTACCTAGCCAACGGAGGTATTATGCACTGGACTATTGTTGGAGGATTTGTTGATGTCTGGAGCTATCAGTAGCTAGCCGGCTGGATAACGTTACACAATGCCTCATGTATTAAACTAAGTGAATAGTTGACTGGGTCATTTTGTAACGGTAGCTAACGTTATCTCACGAAGGTCCCACACTGACTAGACTAACGTCACGGTGAGGCAATAGCCTCTGTTTACATGCAGGCATACAGGGGTAGGAGCAGCAGCAGCAGTGCTAACTAACGTCATGGTGACTCGGAGGCAATAGCCTCTGTTTACATGCAGGCATACAGGGGGAGGAGCAGCAGCAGCAGTGCTAACTAACGTCACTGTGACTCGGAGGCAATAGCCTCTGTTTACATGCAGGCATACAGGGGTAGGAGCAGCAGCAGCAGTGCTAACTAACGTCACGGTGACTCGGAGGCAAAAGCCTCCGTTTACATGCAGGCATACAGGGGTAGGAGCAGCAGCAGCAGCAGTGCTAACTAACGTCACAGTGACTCGGAGGCAATAGCTTCTGTTTACATGCAGGCATACAGGGGTAGGAGCAGCAGCAGCAGTGCTAACTAACGTCACGGTGACTCGGAGGCAATAGCCTCTGTTTACATGCAGGCATACAGGGGTAGGAGCAGCAGCAGCAGTGCTAACTAACGTCACGGTGACTCGGAGGCAATAGCCTCCGTTTACATGCAGGCATACAGGGGTAGGAGCAGCAGCAGCAGTGCTAACTAACGTCACGGTGACTCGGAGGCAATAGCTCAAGTTCAAGTTTCAAGTTTCTTTAATAGTTGTCATACAGAAGTACAGAATACTTTCATACAAAATGCTTCTTACTGTTACGCTCCAGAGACTGTGCTAGACAAGATAGTATCAAATAACATAGTATAGCATGTAGTTTAGAAGAAGAAATGAGGTCACAGTGTTCGGTATAGACATATGTACAATGTTCTGAGTTACCATATAATATACAATACTATGCAGTGTACTAATGTACAGTACTATATAGTGCAAAGCAGAAATGGGATGAGGTACAATTTAGGTACAATTTACAGTAAGGTGTACGAGTTGTAGTGCAATCCTTCATCAATAAATATAAAGTGTGGGGAGTGGGTGCTACAGTGTGTTTGTTTAAAGTGGGTGTGTGCTATAAAGTGTGTGGAGTGGGTGCTACAGTGTGTTTGTTTAAAGTGAGTGTGTGCGTGTGGATGTGTGTGCTATGTGCGTTTGGTGGTTGTTGTTGTGTAGGGGAGGATCTATGGTGGTTGTTGTGTAGTGTTCATTCATTGTTCGTTTAGCAGCCTGATGGCCTGGGGATAGAAGCTTCTTCTGAGTCTTTCTGTGCTCGCCTTGAGACTCCGGTATCGCTTGCCTGACCGCAGCAGTTCAAAGAGGCAGTTGTTCGGGTGACTGGAGTCTTTAATGATTCTCTTAGCCTTGCCCTTGCAACGCTTGTTGTAAATGTTCTGGAGGGTGGGGAGCCCCCCTCCAATTGTGCGTTCGGCTGAACGTGTCACTCTTTGTAGTCTGCTTCGGTCTTGTGCAGTGCTATTCCCAAACCAGGAGGTGATGTTGCCGGTCAAGATGCTCTCTATTGTACATGAGTAGAAGTTCTTAAGGATCTTCTGACTGACTTGGAACTTCCTTAGGCGCCTGAGGAAGTAGAGGCGTTGTCGTGCCTTCTTCACAACACTGTCAATGTGTGTGGTCCATGTCAAGTCCTCGGATATGTAGGCTCCGAGGTACTTAAAGCTGTTGACTCTCTCAACCGGTGCCCCGTCGATGCTGAGGGGGCTGTAGTCCTTGACCCCCGACCTCCTGAAGTCCACAATCATCTCCTTTGTTTTGCTGACGTTCAGGGAGAGGCTGTTTTCCTGGCACCATCCCGCCAGGACCTTGACCTCTTCCAGGTAGGCCCTCTCGTCGTTGGCAGAGATCAGGCCCACCACCACTGTGTCGTCAGCAAATTTGATGATTGTATTGCTACTCCGCTGAGCCACACAGTCGTGTGTGTACAGGGAGTAGAGGAGGGGACTCAGAACACAGCCCTGGGGGGCCCCTATGTTGAGGGTGATGGATGAGGAGGTGCAGTTGCCTGCTCTCACCACCTGGGGTCTGCCAGTCAGGAAGTCCAAGACCCACTGGCAGAGGTCATAGTTCAAGCGCAGGTCCCTGAGCTTGGCTATGAGTATGGAGGGGACTATGGTATTGAATGCCGAGCTGTAGTCGATGAATAGCATTCTCACATAGTTCCCCTGCCTCTTGTCCAGGTGTGATGCTGCTGTGTGCAGCACATGGGCTATGGCGTCTCCGTGGACCTGTTGGGGCGGTATGCAAATTGCAGGGGGTCCATGTTGATGGGGAGGGAGGAGCAGATGTAGCCCTTTACTAGCTTCTCAAAGCACTTCATGGCTATGGAGGTGAGAGCTACAGGGCGGTAGTCGTTGAGGCAAGCAGGCTTGGATTTTTTGGGTACAGGGATAATAGTGGACTTCTTCAGGCAGGTGGGGATGACAGCCTGTTCTAAGGACAGGTTGAAGATGTCAGTGAATACTGGGGCCAGTTGGTCGGCACAGACTTTTAGGACGCGGCCGGGGATGCCGTCCGGACCTGCTGCCTTCCTGATATTCACTTTTTTAAAGGTCCGCCTCACCTCATGCTCTGTTACCCTGAACACTGCGCCTCCATCAGCAGCCGACCCCCCCCCCCCCCCCTTGCCGTGGCTTGTGAGCTGGTGTTATTACCAGCATCAAACCTCGCATAGAAGGTATTGAGGTCATTTGCTAAGGAGATGTCACTGTTCAGTTTGAGGGAGGCGCCTTTGTAGTCCGTCATCGTTTTGAGCCCCTGCCACATAGCTCTAGAGTCAGCTTGTTCAAACTGGAGTTCAATTTTATCCCTGTAGCGCCGTTTGGCCTCTGACACTGTCCTCCTTACGTTGTATCGCGCCACCTTGTGGTCATTCATGTTGCCTGCCACTAGGCCGTTGTTGTATGCTTTGGTGCGCTCTCTCAGAGCTTCACGGACGGATTTGTCTACCCAGGGTTTTTGATTTGGGTAAACTCTCATTTTGGTAGTGGGGATTGTTTCTTCCACCATAGTACAAACATAGTTCAGCACTGTTTCCGTGTAGACATTAATGTTATCTGTGTCGCGGAACACATTCCAGTCTTTGCAGTGAAACGCAGACCGGAGCGTCTCCTCTGACGTCAAATCCCATTTCTGCACCTCTCGCGAGACTACAGGAGTACTTTTGATTCTCTGTTTGTACATTGGTGAAAGAAAGATTGACGCGTGATCTGATTTACCAAAGCCACTATCAGAATGAGCCTTGTAGCCACCTTTAAATTGCGTGTAACAGTGATCTAGGATGTTACCGCCTCTGGTGTTGCAAGTCACATGCTGATAGAAGTCAGGTAATACCTTTCTCAGATTGGCGCTATTGAAATCACCCAGAACCAAGCCTCTGTTTACATGCAGGCATACAGGGGTAGGAGCAGCAGCAGCAGTGCTAACTAACGTCACGGTGACTCGGAGGCAATAGCCTCTGTTTACATGCAGGCATACAGGGGTAGGAGCAGCAGCAGCAGTGCTAACTAACGTCACGGTGACTCGGGAGGCAATAGCCTCTGTTTACATGCAGGCATACAGGGGTAGGAGCAGCAGCAGCAGTGCTAACTAACGTCACGGTGACTCGGAGGCAATAGCCTCTGTTTACATGCAGGCATACAGGGGTAGGAGCAGCAGCAGCAGTGCTAACTAACGTCACGGTGACTCTGAGGCAATAGCCTCTGTTTACATGCAGGCATACAGGGGTAGGAGCAGCAGCAGCAGCAGTGCTAACTAACGTCACGGTGACTCGGAGGCAATAGCCTCTGTTTACATGCAGGCATACAGAAGCAGGTGGGCAGCAGCGGCAGCAGCAGCAGCAGCAGTGCGCGGTGCGCTGCATGTCTGTGCTGAGACAGCGAGTGAGAACTCCGCTAAAGAATTGGATCATGATTTTCGGTTTTCACATGACTATTTGATTGCCCGCGGTCAGAGCTCTCAGTGGGAGGCGCCAAACGTAAAAACTGAGCGCAAATGGCGGGTGGCGCTCTCTAGTTTCGGTCCCTGCAGGGGCTCGAATACGCATCAAATCAATGTTATAAGACATTGATATCAGGAGCTATCTGTAGCTACTGCTAGCCGGCTAGATAACGTTAAGACAACGCCTCAGTGAACTATTTAGTTTACTGGGACATTTCGTAGTGAGCTAACGTGAGCTAACGTGAGCTACCTAGCCAACGGAGGTATCATGCACTACTAGACTATTGCTGGAGCATTTGTTGATATCAGGAGCTAACAGTAGCTAGCCGGCTAGATAACATTAGACAATGCCTCATGTATTAAACTAAAAGTGAATAGTTGACTGGGTCATTTTGTAACAGTAGCTAACGTTAGCTCACGGAGGTCCCACTAGACTAGAGCAGTCAGCAGACTGCCCGAGGCAATAGCCTCTGTGTTTACACGGGTTTGGGAGGGGCAGGAGGAGGAGGAGGAGCAGTGCGCTGCAGGTCTGTGTGCTTGAGACAGAAGTCCACGGAAGTCAGCGAGTGAGAACTCCGCTAAGAATTGGATCATGTTTTTCGATCGGTTTTCACACTATTTGGTTGCCCGCCACATGGCGGACAGACCTCTCAGTCTCACTCGCCAAACCTAAAATCTGCCCGCGGGTGGCGGGCTCTAATTTCGTGCCCTGGGTGTACCTACTGTACTATGTTTCCATCTAGACTATAGTGGCTGTTCTGTATAGTTTAATAGGAGCCTAATACTGCTTTTCTAATTTAAGGCTCACAATGACCTGTAACAATGAAATAGTATAGGCATATTATACATTTCCTGAATCCTTATGGTCCTGAGAGTGTTGTAGATATTGTATTTTGTGTCTCTGTTGCTCCTAGATGACACAAGGCTAAAAGATAGTATATAATTTAGGCAAAAATCGTGTAGAAATGTGTGTTGTTGACTGTTCAAAGAGCTCCAATTACCTCTATATTGGTCAGAAAGATTCACATCTTAGCTTAAATGAAAGAGTACATAGTCCCCTTTAAAATGATACCAAACACAATATTGTGAAACATTGACAGATGTCCTCTACGTGAGTCTAAAGCAGGATATGCACCAGCATCTGAAATGCAATTTCCTGAGGGGGTAGGTATACTTCATGACATATGGACCCTATGCAATTTGCATACAGGACAAACAGGTCCACTGGTCTCCCAGGTACTGCACCGTCAGAAGGGGGGCTATGTGAGACTGTTGTTCATTGACTACAGCTCAGCGTTCAACACCATAGTCCCCACCAGACTGGTGGACAAGCTGATCGAGCTGGGTCTGAGCTCCGCCCTGAGCGCCTGGGTACTGGACTTTGAGTGAAAGACCCCAGGCGGTCAGGGTGGGGGGTCAGACCTCAAACACCATCACCCTGAGCATCGGGTCCCCCCAGGGCTGTGTTCTGAGCCCCCTGCTGTACTCACTCTACATACACGATTGTGTGGCCAAGTTCAGCTCCAACTCCATAGTGAAGTTTGCAGACGACACAGTGGTGGTGGGGCTGATCTCGGACAACGACGAGAAGGCCTACCGGGAGGAGGTTGAGGCACTGGAACGCTGGTGCCAGGACAACAGCCTGCTCCTGAACATTGGTAAAACCAAGGAGCTGATCGTGGATTATAGGAGAGGACAGCAGGAGACACACACACCACTGATGATAAACGGGGCTACCGTGGACAGGGTGAGCAGCTTTAAGTACCTGGGGGTCCACATCTCAGAGGATCTGACATGGTCAACACACATACAGTCGTAAAAAAGGCGAAGCAGCGCCTCTACCACCTGAGACAGTTAAGGAAGTTCAGAGTATCGGGGAAGATACTCCAGTCCTTCTACTCGGAGCTGTAGAGAGCATCTTGACTGGAAACATCACTGCCTGGTATGGTAACAGCACGGCACAGGACAAGAAGGCCCTACAGAGAGTGGTGTGCTCAGCCGAGCGTACCACGGGTATTGCACTACCTCCCCTGCAGGTTCTATACAACAAGAGGTGCAAATCCAGAGCCTGCAGAATAATGAAAGACCCCCACCACCCCAATAACAGCCTGTTCCAGCTGCTGAGGTCAGGCAGACGCCTGCGAACCCCAGCTACTAGGACAGAGAGGCTTAGGCTCAGCTTCTTCCCCCAGGCCATCAGAGCCTTGAACAATGAACAATGAGTGCCACAGAACACTGATCCATCCACACACAAGCACACATGAGCACACACGAGCACACACTCGACACGCACGCTGTGCACGCTCACACACTAGCAGCCACTTTAACACGAGCAGACACACACTCATGCCGCACACGCCCACACTTATGGCCAAAAAGGAAAGGTCACTTTAAATTAGTATAACAACAGTAACAGTGTATTGCACTACCTAAGCTACCTAGCATGTCCTATATGCCCTGTAAATAACTATGTACAGATACCGAGATGTCCCACCATGCTACCTGTTAATTGCACAATGTTGTTTTTTATTAGATTCTATTACATGTTGTACCACTGTATTGCATCGTTGCGGGCAAGACCACCCGCATTTCAATGTATACTTGTATGCCGTGACAAATAAAACTCTTGACTTGACTTGACTTGATAATTATGATAAAGCTACCACTCTGGAAGGGCTATCTATCATACAAAAATATCATCTACAGACATAGATCTTTGAAAAAATTATATGCCAAGTTTATTCACCCCGAGTGGCACCGACAAGTGAAATTTTGGCCTCTGGCCCATGGACTATCTCTCTGGATTTTATGCCTAGCTCGACCCAAACTTCTAACCAATTAGAATTGGGGAAAGCTGCACACACTTCTCTAAGCATCAGTTGCAGCTTGACAGTCACCAGGACAACATCTCATGCCTAATCCCTTCCGTTTGGATTGTTTTCTTTCTTTGTTCAACTTGTGTCCGTATATCTACACATCAAGTTTGGTCGACATTAAAGAGGGCAAGTATTGAGAGAGATTGTACAACTTAAGTGTGTTTTAGTAATTGCCATGTGAGATTTGCACGCCTAGTGCAGAATATTCCAGATTGCCAACAGCAGGTATGTAGGTTCTCATTCATATTTGTATGAGTTAATGTCTATTCTGGTGCAGTGGTATTAGGTGGTGTTGTTACCACCGTCACAGATGCACTTGACACTAGAGATTCTAGAACCCTCCCTACACTACAGATACACACTAGAGATTCTAGAACCCTCCCTACACTACAGATACACTTGTTGTAGAAGTTAAACGTTGTAGACATGGCAGTGCCAGTAATTCTCCCCTCGAAGCTTGTCTTCATGCTCAGAGACCTGGGCTTGAACTATGACCTCTGCCAGTGGGTCTTGGACTTCCTGACAGGAAGACCCCAAGTGGTGAGAGCAGGTAACTGCACCTCCTCATTCATCACTCAAAACTAGGGATGCACCGATCCGATATTGGTATCGGCCCCGATATCAGTCAGATAGCTGGATCGGGTATAAAAAAAATGTAGTTTCACTAACTTAGGAAAGTAATGTTTTAAGTCAAGCCTGATGTTGCCTTGCACAAAAGAATGATCCCAGTCTCTTCCACAGTGAGGCATACAGTTTATTAATTGAATTAAGTTTATTTTCTGTCTTTGTTTACAACAAATCAAAAACACACTTGTGATCCTTTACAATTCTTATATATTTTAATATAAAAAAAAAGTTGATTCAATTATTTTTACTTTTTTAGAAAAAGAAATTGGACAATGGGTATCGGATCGGTATTGGCCGATACTAGGGCTGCACGATTAATCGTTTTTTAATCGAAATCGCGATTTGGAATGATGCAATTATCAAATCGCCAAGCCTGCAATTTATATAAAAAAAATAATTTTTTTTTTTTTATATATTTAACCAGGAAGTCCCATTGAGATACAAGATCTCCTTTGCAAGGTAGACCTGGCCAAGATGAGAGCAATAACATTTGCAATACATCACACAGCAATAAAATGTGCGATACATCACACAAGAACATAATAAATGTGCATGTATACAATACATCACATGTAAACAGAAAGCAGAATAGTCTACATGATAGTAAAAGTGTATAATACAGGGTAATACAGTAATTTTGCAGTTGGGACCCGACTACAGAAAGCAGCAACATTCTTCTTGTAATTTTTTTTTTTAAATATGTTATAATCGCATCGCAAATCGCAATATCTGTCAGAATAATCGCAATTCGATTATTTCCCAAAATCGTGCAGCCCTAGCCGATACCCAAACCCAGGTATCGGTATTAGGCTTGGGCGGTATGACGGTATTACGGTATACCAGGGTATTTAGAAATCCCGACTGTATTGAAAATCAATACCGTCCGTCACCGTCAAAATCACAGATGCGCTTCAGCTTCTATTACAGTGAAACGGAGTTTTGAGTGTAGTGCACACACGCGTCAGCAGAGGGCGAGACCAGGCGTCCTCACTAGTGGAGCGAGTGGGTCACAACGGTGTTCACGTTTTACGGTAATGTTGCGACAGTGCTGTGAAAATACCGTAAAGCGTTGTGACGAGAGTTGGTGTGTGTTGTTGTGGTGCACTGGTGGAGCAAGCAAATAATCAGTCTCTTATTATATGTGAACTAAAGAGTACAAGGTTTACACAACAGCCCCCACTCGCCTTTTTATTGTATTTGTACCGTCCTGTACTATCCGCTGTCAGCTGTTTATCTCTCTCTGTGAGCTACTGAGCTTGATTAACTAGCGTTAGCTCACGTTAACTAGCGTTAGCTCTGCGGCTAATCTTAGATTACCCGGAACTAAATCAATGACTAGGTTATAAAGCATTCGAGTAGTTTTTACTGCACATAGAAGTAGCCAAACAACGGGAGCATTTCGGGAGCATATGACCAAAACTAGGGGTGGACGGTATGGTCTAAAATGTATATCACGGTATAATTTGAAGCATAGACGGTAACGTATATATCACGGTATCAGTGTTTCCGTTAGAATATTTTTTTTTGCCTGATAGGCAGGCTATATAAAGAATGACATCCTCAAGGCATGTAGATTTATAATATTTTAACTTAAAACTAGGCTACTTTTGCGTATAAAGTCATTATATTCCAAATAAAATAAGTCCCAAGTCCGTGCTGCTTCCATTGCAAACAGCCGGGCTGGAGGCTGGATTTTGCTAGAAGCATATGTAGCTGCAGAGCCGCAGAGCCAGCGCCGCTTTCAGGTCTGGTCACAGCTTTCAGCCGTTGGGTGGGGGGGGGGGGGGGGGGGGGGGCGCTGTTGAGCGGACCTGACCTGAAAGCGCCGCTGGCTCTGCGGCTCTGCAGCTGCATGCTATTCGCAAATCCACTGCTGCAGCCGTCCTCCCGGCTCCCGCTGCAGCCGTCGTTATCATAACACTACTAGGGATGGGAATTGATAGGATTTTATCGATACGATTCCATTATCGATTCTGCTTATCGATTCGATTCTTTATCGATTCTCTTATCGATACCTGATCAATTTATAATTTAAATAAATAAATTGGAAATGCAACAGAACTAAGCTGGTTAGAATAACAACATGCAACTTGACATTTCTGATTGTCATTTATTGTTGAGCCCCCATGTCAGGGGCGACAGTGGCTCGGGAGGTAGAGCAGTCGTCTGGCAATCCGGAGGTTCCCGGTTCGATTCCCGCTCCTCCCGGGCAGCGTGTCGATGTGTCCTTGAGCAAGACACTTAACCCCTAACTGCTCCCGATGAGCAGGTTGGCACCTTGCATGGTTGCCTGCGCCGTCGTTGTGTGAATGTGTGAGTGATTGGGTAAAATGTAAGGAACAAATTGTAAAGCGCTTTGGATAAAAGCGCTATATAAAAAAGCAGCCATTTACCATGTCAGAAAAATACAAAAACTGTAAAAAATAAAACATTAACTATAGCCTACACTTAAATAAAATAATGTATTTGAGATTCTCTTAAAATGTATTTATTTTTTTATTCTTAAACTAATTTAATCTATTGAATAACAGTCGTTATTCCTCTGACTTCTGTCTCACACACACACACACACACACACACACACACACACACAGAGCTCCCTCCCCGGGCCCCTGTCCTGTAGGTATTGGCTTGTGTTGCTACACGGACACATTTGTATGTTGCACCATGGTACTTCCTGTCTGACGGACTCAGAGTAGAGACTTAGTAAATAAACAATCCGGCTCTTATTATATGTGAACTAAAGAGTACAAGGTTTACACAACAGTCCCCACCCGCTGTTTTATTGTATTTGTACCTGTACTATCCGCTGTCAGCTGTTTCTCTCTTTGTGAGCTTGATTAAATAGCGTTAGCTCACGTTAGCTAGCGATAGCTCCGCGGCTAATTTTAGCTCACCCTAAACTAAATCAATGACTATGTTCTAAAGCATTCAAGTAGTTTTCACTGCACATAGAAGTAGCCAAACAGCGGGAGCATATTACCAAAACCCAGGCAATTTCGAGCCCTTAATGAATCAAATAGAGTCTGCCATGGCTACATGCTAACGCTAACATTATTACGCAACTAGGAAAAACCTGGCAGCGATAAGGGAATCGAAAGTTACGGGAACCACACGGTTCCAGGCATCGGCCAATTAGGAACCGGTTCCCAACCGGAACCGGTTTTCGATTCCCATCCCTAAACACTACACGCATATCATAATGTTTACAGCAAACTGTAGTTGATCACCAGGTATGTTTTATTAACGTAGAATAATTCATATAAGAAAAACGATAGGGACATCTCTTACCTTTCTCCACTGGTTAAAAATGCCAGGAACTGAAATTGAAACTTGCTGTGCGCCGCGGTGATATGCGTTTATTATGAAATGACAATTGCGTGTTGACACGCCCACTGCGCGAAGCCTCCTAAATAACTTTTTCCAGTTTGCACATATTATCTATGACTAATTCTATCTATTTTTAGGGGCAAATGCGATTGAAATAGTCGCGCTGTGGTTACATGATGTCATTGCTATTTTAGAGCTGCTCTACCGGTTACACAGTATAGTCAAAATCCATACCGTAGAGCAAATTAATACCGTTTATACCGTATACCGTTTATACCGTCCACCCCTAACCAAAACCCAGGCAATTTTCGAGCCCTTAACGAATCAAATAGTCTGCCATGGCTAGGCTAGATGCTAACGCAGTAACGCTAACGGTGCAGGCTTCTGACTACTACCATTCTGAGAGCTGACGATGATTTGTTTACTTGGTAACACGGGTTGGTTGTCTATATACATATTTGTCTATATGTATATATATATATATATATATATATATATATATATTAGAGCTGGGCCGTTAACGCTATACTAGTATCGTGCGATAATATAATTAACGCATTAATCTATAAAAAAACAGTATTTACCCAGGGTAGGTTCGCTGAGCACAGGTGCTCTTTTTCAGGAACGCCCTGCTTCACATTCACACAGTTCCATTCACACCTGGGAGCTGCCCAGTACAACCACAGTTGACACCATTGGCCACTGAGCAACTCCACTGGAGCAGTTGATTCAAGCCATGTCACATAGTTCAAGTTTGAAATGATTCTTTCTGTTTTGCTCCTGAGAGTGCTAGATACTGTACTGTACTGGTAATATTATTTATTTGTGTTAACTTCTGAATAAAACTTATTAAACACAAGTACATCTTATTGAACATTATTTTGATATTTCATTACCAATTATCATAGCAAAACAGCTTTTTCAAACAGTCTGTAATGCATTTTGGAAACAGGAGATGGGCTCATGGTGTAATGGGCCACCTGGCCTGAGAAACATAAAGAGGAAAGAAAAAGTAAAGACTTACTTCTGGTCATTATTTGGGTAGAACACACATATTTTGAATGCCTTCGGCAGGTTTTTTCTTATTTTTTTTAGCCATTTTAATCTAGATTAAATCCAGGATTGCAGATAGATTAATCTAGATTAAAAAAAAGTATCTATGCCCACCTCTAATATATATATATGTGTGAATCTGAAGGCATCATTTATATTTTAGATAATCCGTTGCCGTCTACATTCTATTTCAGAATCACACGTACATCTGCATATTCAACTGTTCATTCATCTGGTATCAATAAAGATTCCTAGATAGTAAAGTTAGACATCCTGCAGCGGGCCAGTTCCCAGTAACCAATTCTAAGTAATGGCTGTCAAGCTCCTCCTACTCAGCTGCTCAGACCGTGGTTCAAACTGTCGTCAAGCTCCTCCTACTCAGCTGCTCAGACTGTGGTTCAAACTGTCATCAAGCTCCTCCTACTCAGCTGCTCAGACCGTGGTTCAAACGGAATTTTAGCGTCGATGAGTCATAAAAACAGAGGGCCGGTAATGTTCATTCAAAACTGCGCAAATGTTCATTTGTAACTGCAATGCACTACAGGAAGTCCATTGTCTGCCATGACTGCATTCTGTACTAACGACAAAGAAGAAAGCAGCAGCGCTACGGCTTCTCCGGGTCTGCAGCTGGGTACGTTTTAGCTAGTTAGCCATAGTATTGTAATGTTTACGTCAGCTTACATGTTGGAAAATAGAACGTCTCATCATGTATAATGCTTGCTAAGCTAACGCTATTTCAGTTAATATGTTGAGGCTGCGTGTCCACCAACGAGCTGTAAGTTATGTAACGTTAGCTAAACAGCGGCAAGCTTACAGCGTACGCTAGAGCTTGGCTAGGCTACCGGTGTTTACAGCTCCGTCAATTAGCACAGAGTGTCGTATTTTTGCAGACTGGTGTATTAATTAGATAAGTTAAGATAGTGCCAACTTTCACTGTCTGTATAGTGCACTGCCATGGTCTCTAGGCTGCTTTTCTTTTTCTCAGTTGAAATACATTAAATTTTTGGGCTAAAGAGCAGGCAAGACTGCAGAGACAGGGAACGTTAGTGTTGCTAGCTATCTTATATCTGATGTAAGGCTGTCAATTCTGTTAACGCCACTATTTTTAACACGCGATTAACGGTTTAGAAAAAGAAAAAGATTATTATAATAATTTTTTTTAACTAGACTTCACTCAGGTGTATTATTGATACTCTCATTGATACGATGTTTGTTTCTGACTCAAAGTGTGTGTGTGCGTGTGTGTGTGCGTGTGTGTGTGTGTGAGAGGGGGGTGGTGAGAGAGATGAGGAAGGGGCAAGAGAGAAAGAGAGGGGGGGGGGTGAGTCCTCAGCCCTTGTGTGGATGAATGTAACAAGTTCCTAACGTTTTATTTCCTCTATTATTTCATGCACACTTTATTCATTGTTTTAAATTGATATTATATTATTATAATTATGCCACATTCCACAGCTGGTACAGATGGCACATTGGTACTTGTCTGCCCCATCCACAAGCACTAACAGTGACTAATGTATTTATTTATTTTTTCAGTTATTGTGCTTTTTGGTATAATGTCTGGCGAAAGTACAATGTTCAATAGACTAATACAAGTTGCTTCATTTTGTAATTGAATTTGGTAATTGAGAAACATAAATCAAAAGCTAAATTAACTTAATGTATGTGCAATGGAATTGGCAAATCATTAAAAATAAGAAAATACCGGTATTCTGCCAAGTGTTTCCTTATTTTCGGTCAAGACTTTTCATTTTGGTGCATCTCTACCATTTATGACTAACAAAAGACAGTTTTGGGGGGATATTCTTTCATTCATCTGTATAAAGGTTGTTTATACAGATATATTATTTTGTATATATGCTCCCCTTCCTGTTGGATCATGAGGGAAATCCTTTTAGAAGTTTCAAAATGTTTCTGAGCTGTTTAATTTCATTATACTAGAATTGATATATTCTGGGTCAGGACAAGGTTTGGTAGGTCAGGTTCATGCACCTCTCTCTCTCTCCACCATTTCCAACAGGGCCTGTTAGAGATGCTGCTCCTGAGAGATGACCTCCACCCTCTGTCACTTTCCCTGGGTTTCCTCATTGACCTTTGACCCCAGTTGTCTAATACTAATACCCAGCACTAGATTGATCTTAGTTACACTCATGTCAAGATTACAAACTTCGTTAATAAGCCAAGCCGTTTCTGTTCTGTAGATCACTTGTCAGTTAAATATTATTATATCTTGGTGTGGTTATTCAATAGTGAATGTTAGGCGAGGGATGGCAGCTAGGTAGAGCGAGGGCATGATGCAGAAAGTTAAAAGTACCTCCTCCGTCTGTGTACGGAAGATCATAATTTAAAATATTTATATAACTGGCACGCAACATCTTGCAAATGAGGGCAACCTCAAATTTCTATGAGTTAAAATAAAGGTTTGAAATTAAATTAAATAAGGGTCAACGGTATTCCGTAGAGAGTGAAATGAGTGACCAAAGATGTCCGATACAGTGCAAAAACAGGACTTTATGCTGTGAAACTAAATAAATAGTTTACAATCAATCCAAAACGTTTGTATTACTCATAAACTGTTTTATAGCAAACGGCGTAGGGCTGGGCGATATGGCCAAAAAATGTATCACGATCAGTGATGCCACAGATGACTTGTAAAAGTAATCTGATTACTGATTAGTGATTACTCCTTTAAAAAGTAATCTAAGTTACTTTACTGATTACTTGATTATCAGAGTAACTTAGTTACTTTGAAAGTAACTAGGTTACGAAGTCGTCGTCGTTCCCCCAACAGTTTTTTTTTTAAACGCTTTATTGAAAGTGCATAAATTGTTTTTAACTTGTTTCTCTGCACATAACGTAAATTGTTAAACTAGTGCTTCAGCTTCTGTACCATCAAGTATGGTAAAGCAACAGTCTATGATGCTCACAGCATTAGAGCAGCCAGCCAGTGGTTTTACAAAACCAGTGTATCACATCTAACAAATGCAGGCTGAACTATTCAATTATATCAACTGTAACTATTAAATTGTTTTTATAAATGTCTCTCTATAAACATACAATCAGTCTCTCTTTAACATGTAAATTAACTGTAAATCTGGCAAATAAGAGCTTTTGCTCTGCCACCATCAACCCTCCTGTACCTAGTCGAAGCGTCGGCTAGTGTTGTGATTCCAGATGCTTTCAATGCAATTGGATGTGCTGTTTTTAGCGGTAGACAGTATTTTGTTTCCTCCGCCGTGAAGTAGTGACTGAGGCTACGTTTAGACGAGCGTTTTGGGGTGGAATTCTGAACAGAAACCGCAAAAGTCATCTTGCGGTTTAACTTTTAATTTTGCCAAGCGTTTTGGGGTGGAATTCTCCGACGACGGAGCCCTGCTGTCACACGATTGGCGCATATGTCACATGACGTGCTGTGAAGACCCGCCCTACTCTGCCTCTGATTCGCAGACTGTGGATGGGGAATGTGATTCGACCAAAGCAGAGTCACTCACAGACAGAGGGACCAGTCACACCGCGGGACACATTCTTGTATTTAACCCTTTCACTGCCACACCACGTCACTCCCAAAAGAAAAACAGCTCAAAATGTATTTTTGACTGTCGAAAACGAAATAAAATACTGCATTCCGCCTGCATTATGAATTTATGATGATAGTAACGAAATAGTAATGCACAGCCACTTGGACAAGTAACTGCAATCAGATTACTGGCTTTTAAAGATTAACGCGTTAGATTACTATTTTCGGGGAAAAGTAATCAGATTACAATAACGCGTTACTTAGTAACGCGTTACTGGCATCACTGATCACGATACATATCTTTCTATATGGATAATTATCAATATTTTTATTAGTATTAAAAGACTATTATTATTTAAACAACAAATGTATGTTTATACAATTCTTTGTCGTTGCCGCCATCTTTAGTGTTACAGCCCCTCACACTGTGGCTGTGGCTCCAGGGGAGTTGAACAGTTCTGGCTCTGCTAGTTTCTTTTCTATCTTTTGGCGCTTTTTTGGTGGACAAACCACCGCACACGTGCACCGTGACTAGAGACCAGCTCTGCTAGCACACATAGCCCACTGTGTACAGACGGTTTCAAACTGTATTTTAAATTAGAAAGCAAACCAAATAAATGGACAAGAGGGAAATAAATCTCAATTTGATCAGTATTGTCATTTGGACAAGCAAAGCCATTACTTTAAGTTGCAGGCAAGAAAAACAAGTCTGTCCACTGTCTCTGGTTTTAAAGCTGCCCTGTTGCAGGTCACAATACAAAAGAAAACAAAAACTAAATTTATTAAAAAGAAATGTATTATCGATTTATTATCGACCATGTTTCATATCGACAGGGGGAAATATATTGCGATAATTATCGTTATTGTTTTATCGCCCAGGCCTAAAACAGCATCACATACTGTATCTCTCATCCTCAGTCAGACAGCGGCCAGCATATCATCTTGACTTGATATTTAAAAAATCTCCAGTTTCAAAGCATTATTGAGCAAAAGCTGACCTATTTGACAAATTATGACCACTTGATAATCATTTCATACAGGCCAAAATTTTGACATTTACCGGGTCCAGTTTTTTTTTTTTTTTTTTTTTATCTTTTTCCCCCTCCATTTTCCTCCGATTTTCTCCCATCCCAATGTTAGTCGTATGCCAATTCCCAATCCCTTCCTGGTCGCTGCGCACTTACCCCCCACAGTCAGATCATCTGGGAGAGTGGAGGCTACCACGTGCTTCCTCCGACACACGTCCAGCCAATCACCGCTTCTTTTCACCTGGCAGCGCGGATTCTCATTGAGAGGGCGTAGCGTGTGGGAGGATCACACTATCCCCCTCAGGTCCTATCCGCGCTTAGCAGGCGCCCCGACCGAACTGTAGGAGTCGCTGTTTACAACGACCCGGACCCACCCCGCCAGCTTCTCCCACCCTCTAATACAGCCAATTGTATTAGTGTGAACGGCCAGCCAAGCTGGTGACAACCCCGGAGCTGTGAGCTGGATTCAAACAGGCGAATCCAGCTCACAGCTCCGGGGTTGGTGACGAACGCAATCTCCGCTCGGCCACCTAACCGCCCCTACCGGGGCCAGTTTCTAATTGCAGCCACCCGTAGGTGTTGAAGGAGGGTAGGGATTCACATTCCTTTACGGCTGTGGGTAGGGTGTTCCACATTATTGTGGCATAATTGCGAAACATGTTTAGTCCCTTGTTTGAGCCGAATCTGGGTTGAAGGTGATTTACTTCCTCCACTACCTCCCCTGCAGGTTCTATACAACAAAAGGTGCAAATCCAGAGCCTGCAGAATAATGAAAGACCCTCACCACCCCAATAACACAGCCTGTTCCAGCTGCTGAGGTCAGGCAGACGCCTGGAAACACCAGCTACTAGGACAGAGAGGCTTCGGCTCAGCTTCTTCCCCCAGGCCATCAGAGCCTTGAACAATGAGGGTTACAGAACACTGAACCCTACACACACAAGCACACACACGACACACACGCTGTGCACGCTCGCACACTAGCAGCCACTTTAACATGAGAAAGCACTCACTCATGCTGCACACGCCCACACTTATGGCCACAAAGGAAAGGTCACTTTAAAAATAGAATAGTAACAGTGTATTGCACTACCAAGGGACCTAGCATGTCCTTCATGCTCTGTAAATAACTATGTACAAATACGGTGATGTCCCACTATGTTTAGAGTTGTTCCGATACCGATACCAGTATCGGAAAAGCCGCCGATACTGGCTAAAATGCTGGTATCGGTATCGGCGAGTACCCTCTAATGCTGCGCTCCGATACCATATGACGTAATTTATCAACAACACTGCGGTCTGTTGAGTAAGCATTATAAAACAAACGTGTGCTTAATCGATTAAAGTGTCAATGCCATTTGTCATTTTAACAGCAGATACTTTCTTAAATGTCATCGTCCCGACAGAGCGGTGTTGACTGGGAGCTCATGGGTTCACTTGGTGGCTGGTGTTATTAGCATTGAACAGCTAACCGAAAGCTAGCTTTAACATTACCTTGGCTAAAGTTGGGGCTATTCATAAATAATCCCGCAATAATGGCTGCAGACCTGCAAGCAAAGTACAGCAAGTTGGCAAAGGAGTATTCGTTAAATCACAATGTCACCAGTAACGTTACAGTCTTTTCATATACCGGCAGCTCATGCTATGCTAACTTAGCTCACGTTGACGGCGTCATTGAGACCACCTCGCGTACACAATTAATGACATGTTGCGGACAGCCATATCGGTGACAATGTTTAGCTTTTAGTGCCAAATGATAAGAGTCTGAGGCGGAGTCTCAAAAGAGAATGTTGAATATTTATTGTGCAAAAATCACAACAGATCCGACTGCTACTGAAACGGAGCCTTGTAGACAGACTGAGTAGGGTATATCTGCAGAGCCAGTGGGTAGCAAGTGCAGCAACGTATAATGTCCGTGTGGATCATTGGAGTAGGGTATATCTGCAGTGCTGAAGCCCCATACTCATTGATTAATGATACTAATACAAATCTATACAATCACCTGTTGTTGAATAAATACCATTACTTTCTAGTTATTACTAAAAACAGTATATATAAAACAGTATTTGTTAAAAAAATATATATATATATTTATAAAAAATTTATATAATATCGTTTTTTTGTTTTTTTTATGTACTGTATGCACTGGTATCGGATAAGTATCGGTATCGGCCGATACCCAAAGCTTAGGTATCGGAATCGGATCGGAAAGGAAAAAATGGTATCGGAACATCTCTAACTATGTTACCTGTTTATTGCACAATGTTGTCTATTGGATTCTATTATATGTTGTACTACTGTATTGCACATCGTTGCGGGCAAGACCACACGCATTTCATTGTATACCTGTATGCCGTGACAAATAAAACTCTTGACTTGACTTGATTTGTGTAACTCCCTTTGGTGTTGTGGTTATGGACTTCACTGACCTTTAGGAAGTATTTTGACATGTACTGTACATGGGTATCTTTGTGGTGTAGTGTCTCTTGTAGACCAGGCCCATTGCAAGTTGCTGAACTCTGTCATCTACTCTAAGCCATCCTAGATTGTCAAAATGGGCACGGGTAAGGTGCGTTTTAGGAGTAAGGTCAAGCAGTAGTCTGACCAGTTTGTTTTGTGATATTTGGAGCCTTGTTTTTAGGGCCTTTGAGGTGCTTTGGTACCATGAGGTGCAAGCATAGTCGTAGTAACCTTGAATGAGTGCTCCTGTTAGAGTCTTCAAGGCATTCTTATTTACCAGAGAGGAGATCCTGTACACAAATCTTGTTCGTTGGTTGACTTTTTTGATTACATTGGTTGCCATTTTGTCACAGGAAAGATTTGCCTCTAGGATGGAACCCAGGTAGGTAATTTCTTCTTTCCTTGTGACAATATTGTCAGTGTCACCCACTGTTTTGATTGATTGATAACTTTATTAACAGATTGCAGAATGGGTACAATACAGTACGGCTCAATACACACAATTGTTAAGGGGATGCAGACCAGAGAAAGACTTTCGTCTTGTTTACATCAGGGTCCCCCATTTTCAATTAGTCATGACATAGATATATATCATGACATTCATGACATACAAATACAATACTGTTTAAGAGACAGAGATCCTAAAAGAAAATATGTATTCAAAGGGGAAGAAACTGTACATTGGAAGGGGTTGGGTGGGCGGGGGGTTTGGACATTTACCGGGCCATTTTCTAATTGCAGCCTCCCGTAGGTGCTCTTTGAGAGCGGTTTTGAAGGTGGGTAGGGATTCACATTATTTTACGTCTGTGGGTAGGGCGTTCCACATTGTTGTGGCATAATTGCGAAACGTGTTTAGTCCCTTGTTTGAGCCGAATCTGGGTTTAACATGATTTGTGGAACTCCCCCTGGTGTTGTGGTCGTGGAATTCACTGACCTTTGGGAAGTATTTCGACATGTACATGCAGGGCTGGTTCTAGGCATAGGCAGTATAGGCAAATGCTAAGGGCGCCACCACCCAGGGGGGGGGCAAAGAAAGAAAAAAATATTTTATGTTTTTTTTTATGGAACAGAACAGCCCTCGCGTAATATACTGTACCATTATCTCCAGAATTTCATTGGCTACAAAAACGGTCAATCACTTGTGGTCACTTGTCCGAAACAGACGCTCATTGGTTGTTCGCTGTTCGGCATTGTAACCCGACACTGGAAGCATGTAATAGGTTGAGTAGGGTGTCAATCGAACTGCGGCCATTTTAGCTTTCCAACGATGTGTCAAAAATACAGCGTTAGGCCGACAGATGAGGGCGAAGTGATGGACGGACCATATAAGCCGCTTTCGAACGTTACTCTACAGCAGGGGTAGGCAACCCTAGGCACGCGTGCCTGCATAGGCACGCGGGGGCATTTTCATAGGCACAAGGGGCAGCATTAAAAAAATATATATATATAGTGAAATATTTTGCACTGTTGTCGCATTTATCTTGTTGAAATCCTCCCACAGGTTCTTTTTACTACCACATATTTAATTGAGACGCTTTATTTGTTTATTATTTCAATTTAGCTGGAAATACATTGCTACATCATTCAGTAACATTTGCAGAGCCTTATAACAAAAACATTATTACGTCACCATTGTGACCAGTGGGATTAATCAACAAATTGTATTATTTATTTTTCTATTTCATTGAACATTGCACATGTTAAAAGCCATTTTTTTTACTCAAAATGTGAGTATTACCAAGTCAACTTGTGTTCTTAAAACAATGACAATAAACATAGTTTTATTAGGTTGAAATAATGTGGTTGTGTACTTATTTTTCTGTTAACTTATTATGGATTGAAAACTGAAAACCTTAATGCACAGTAACTGAACTCAATATTTTTAAGTTCTGGTAACTTATTATTATTTTTTTTTTTACAGTGTAGTCTTGTTGCGATCAATCAAAACTTATTTACACGATATACCTCACATTCACCCTCCACTCCACCCGCCTTTGGCTTGTTGTGTTACCGTTCATAGTCTCTAAAGTGAGTTTATATATATATATATATATATATATATATATATATAGTTACAGCAGTGTTTTAAAGTGCATATCATTGTTAATGGCAAATAAATGTCCCATTATGCTATATTAGTATTGCACTGCAGGTTACTGCTTTATTGGACTCTGTACATGTAAATCTACATTTCATTGTAATGACCATGTTTAATTCAATTTCCATTAATGGAACTCTTGACCTTTCTGCATGAGAAGAAGCTGACAGAAATGTACCCCAACATGTGGGTTGCTCTGAGAATCTCTGTGGCTCTTCCTGTTACCGTGGCTGCTGTTGAAAGAAGCTCCTCTAAGCTCACCAAAACGTACCTGAGATCTACTATGGTGCAAGAATGTCTCTGTGGACTTTCCATCATAAGCATAAATCATGTGGTCTCAAAACAGTTGTCTTATTGACGTCATAGAGGACTTTGCTGCAAGTAGGGATGTCGGGGGCCGATCACATGATTTTCAGAAGATCGGAGGGAAAAATCGGAGTAAAAAAAAAAAAGATTTGGTTTTAAATTACATCATTCATTTATTGTCACACAGAGCAGAATAATTTGCCAAAACAAACGCATTTCCTTTGATTTACACCGTCGCACGACAGTGACGTATGCCGAAAATAGCAGACCTACAAGCTCACAACGCGTCGCTCCCGCAACAGATGTATGTTTATTTTGCAGCAATTCTTTGTCATTATAAGATAAGATAAGATAAGATATTCCTTTATTGATCCCCTTGGGGAAATTCAGGCATCATAGCAGCATGGGGGGGAGGGGGGAGGGGTACAGGTAGTAAAACAACACAGTATACAGGTAGTAAAAGACAACACAGGCAGTGTAAACAATTTGATCAATATGGTCAATATAATTTACTATCTGACTAGCTGAGGAATATTCACATTATTCACAGTGTCACATAGGTGCAGTATGCATGAGGTAGTGTTATAATTTACTATCTACTGAGTATACATTAATCAAAGTACCAGGGTAGTCTACTTTGTCCCCCTTGGGTTCCTATAAGTCCCAGGTCAATGTCTGGTAGCAGTCGCTGTCGCTGCCCCCTGTTGTGGGGCCTGGAGGCTGCTAGTCGCTGCCCACTGTTGTGGAGCCTGATGGCCGCTGGTATGAAGGACTGTCCGAGGCGGTTAGTTGAGTGTCGGGGGGGGATGAGTCTGTGGCTGAACGAGCTTCTCATCTTGACTAGCTCGTCGTAGAGGGGGTGGTAGGGGTTCTCCATGATGGCATCCAGCTTCCTTATCATCCCCCTCTCTACCATCACCTCAAGTCTAGGTAGCTCGACTCCCACCACGGAGCTAGCCTTCCTCACCAGCTTGTTGAGCTTGTTGGTGTCCCTTGAGTTGATGTAGCCTCCCCAGCATGCCACAGCATAGAAGAGGATGCTGGCCACAACAGACTGGTAAAAAGACTGCAGCAGTTTGTTGCACACATTGAAGGACCTGAGTCTCCTCAGGAAGAACAGCCTGCTCTGTCCCTTCCTGTAGAGGGCCTCTGTGTTGTCCGACCAGTCCAGTTTATTGTTCAGGTGTACCCCAAGGAACTTGTATGAGTCCACCATCTCCACATCCACCCCTCGGATGGAGATGGGAATCGGGGGGGGCCTCTTCTTGCCCCTCCGGAAGTCCACCACCAGCTCCTTGGTCTTACTGGTGTTGAGTTGGAGGTGGTTGCTGTCGCTCCACCCCACGAAGCTCTCCACCAGGGCTCTGTACTCCTCCTCATCATCGTCGGTGATGTAGCTTACGATGGAGGAGTCGTCTGAGAACTTCTGCAGGTGGCACCCGCTGGAGTTGCGGCAGAAGTCTGAGGTGTAGAGGGTGAAGAGGAAGGGTGACAGCACAGTTCCCTGGGGGGCGCCGGTGTTGCTCACCAGTACGTCAGACTGACTGTCCTTTAGTCTGACGTACTGTGGCCTCTCAGTGAGGTAGTCCTTGATCCAGGCCACCAAGCCGTGCTCCAGCTGCATCGCAGAGAGCTTCTCCGCTAGCAGTGACGGCTGGATGGTGTTGAAGGCGCTGGAGAAATCAACGAACATAATCCTCACTGAGCTGCGCGGCTTCTCCAGGTGCGTGTACGCTCTGTGGAGCATGTAGATGATGGCATCCTCCACCCCGATGTTTGCCTGGTATGCAAACTGCAGGGGGTCGAGGGAGTCACGCACAAGGGGCTTGAGGTGTTGCAGGACCAGTCTCTCAAACGTCTTCATGACGTGTGACGTCAGAGCGACTGGCCTGTAGTCGTTGGGGGTGCTGGGACGTCCCTTCTTGGGCACCGGGACAATGCAGGAGGTCTTCCAGAGCTGGGGCACCCTCTCCAGCCTCAGGGAGAGGTTGAAAAGATGCTGGAGCGGTGCTGCCAGCTGCTCTGCACATACCTTGAGCACCCTGGGATTGGTGTTGCCGCCATCTTTAGTGTTACATCCCCTCACACTCCAGTTCTCAGGCTGCAGCTGGTTTAAAAGCTAAAGTAAACCGGCTTCTCTGCTGGCTGTGGCTCCAGAGGAGTTGAACAGTTCTGGCTCTGCTAGTTTATTTTCGATCTTTTGGCGTTTTTTTGGTGGACAAACCACCGCACATGTGCACTGTGACTCGTGACTGGAGTCTAGTTCTGCTAGCACACATAGCCTACTGTGTACAGACTGTTTCAAAATGTATTTTAAATTAGAAAGCAAACAAAATAAATGGACAAGAGAAAAAGAAATCTGAATTTGGTCAGTATTGTAATTTGGACAAGCAAAGCCATTACTTTAAGTTGCAGGCAAGAAAGACAAGTCTGTCCACTGTCTCTGGTTTTAAAACTGCCCTGTTGCAGGTAAATATAATTTCGATATTCGATATCGATTATTAAAATATATCGCGATATTTATCGTTATCGTTATATCGCCCAGCCCTACTGTACAGTGCGACACTGACGTCAATCTGTGCGATGAATGAATTGACTTCAGTAGCACTGGTGCGATGGCCCGTGGCGCAAGCAAAAAAAAAGAAAGTGTGACGGTAAATTGAATGGACCACGGCGCCACGCTATCCACTTGGTACTTGTAGTCTCGTGCGATTAAAAACAATGTCCCGTCTCGCGTAGAGTCCATAATCAAACACCAAATCCCATAATCCCTAGCGAACAATATCCCCGCGACTAAGTTGCGAGCTCAATGTACAGTGACTGGGTGACTTCGACAAGATGAAGCGCTTTTTTAAGGTATTAAATCCAACAAAAGAAGTACAAGATCAAAACCCCAAACGAGCCCGAGAGGGACCACCGTTAATAGAAACGAGACAAAAGGAGAAGATTAACAAGATGTACAGATATAACGCAGAGTGGGAAAATCATTTTCCGTGGATATTTTTTAATGAGGAAGCGCAGCTATTATTATTCTGTCACTGGTGCCGGGAGACTCCGGAAAAGATCCAATCAGAGAATCCCTATGTCGCGGGTAACAATATCCTAAAAAGGGATAACATTAATAAACACAATACGTCCCATCGACACATTCTTTCCCGGGATGCCTTCAACGCTAAACAAACCCCTGAGCGGGCCGGCACCCTCTTGCACTCGCTGAGTAAACAGACGACCAGAGCGGATGATGCTGATCTCCGCGAGGTAAAGCTTAAGATGAATGTGGCATATTGCATCGCCAAGGAAGAAATGCTGTTCACAAAATTTAAGCCGCTAATTTTACTCTGTAAAAAGAACTCCATCGTATGGCTACTTAAATTCCCCTCCGGGATCAATAAAGTATTAATTATCTATCTATCAATCAATCTATCTAATAACAAGACAATATGCAAATAAGGTAATAATAATAATAATTCATTTTATTTATAAAGCACTTTTCATTCATGCAGAGTTCCTTGTACTTCTGATTAATGCAATAGTGTGTGTGTGGATCTGAAAAAGTGGCCAGCAGACATGATGCTGGAACTGTGACACGTGTGCAGTGCACACACACACACACACACACGAATAATTATAATATTAATAATAATAATAATAATAATACATTTATTTATTTGGTTCCACAAATATGTACAGGTGTTTGTATGCATTATATCTATTTGTTATGTTGGTTTCTAGGTTGGTTTCTAGCTTTCCCTGTAATCTGAGTCCACACCAACGCTGCCTGGTCTCGAACTGCTTCATATCGGTTATATGGTTATGTGACTGTCATTGTTTTTTTTTTTTTTTACATTATGGGCAAATAAAGAAAGAATTTGTCTGAAAGCATTTCTTGTTAAAGTTTGGATTTTGTGTGCCCTGTATGCAAGATTCATGTCCCTTGCCAGTCACATAACTATTTAAGTAATGAACTGCACTACTTGTGGTTGTTTTTAGAGATTTTAGAGACGTTTTATACTCGTGCTACAAAATTTTGGCCTGTGCTACAAAACTATCAACCTCTGTAGCACCAGTGCTATGTGCAAAAAAAGTTAACGTACAGCCCTGACAGAGGGGCTTGTCTCGCTTCGCCAGTTTCTGACAAAAATGCGTCAAATCTGTTACTAATGTGAAAGATCGGATCGGGAAAGATCGGTATCGGCAAATACTCAAAATCACATGATCGGGAGCAAAAAAATGCGATCGGGACATCCCTAGCTGCAAGAAAGGTTAGAAAAGTAAGACTGTAAGTGAGTAAAGTGAGCTTGATGAGGGGGCTTCACTATGTTACAAGTCAAAGCCTTGTGCTTGTGTGCCTTTTGTGTTTGTGTGCAGTACTTGTGTGCAATTATTTATTTCTTTATTTTACTTTATTTAAGTTCATTGTATTTTGTATATTTGACCTTACTTTATTTATGGCAGTAGGCTACTGGTTAATATTAAGATAATATATTGTAAATATTTATTATAATAATGTCACTTGTTCACTGTTTTGATGTTAACTGTTTAATTTTGTGGGTTATTTTCAATAAAAGAAAAATGTGAAAACAAAAGGGTGAGTGCATATTATTGGTAGTGAATAGACTGTGATGCAAGGGGGCAACAGATAAAAATTCTGCCTAGGGCAGCCAATTGGTCAGAGCCGGCCCTGTGTACATGGGTATCTTAGGGGTGTAGTGTATCTTGTAGACCAGGCCCATTGCCAGCTGTACTCTGTCGTCTACTCTAAGCCATCCTATGTCAAAATGGGCAGGGGTGAGGTGGGTTTTATGAGTAAGGTCAAGTAGGGCTGGGCGATATAACGATAACGATAAATATCGCGATATATTTTAATAATCGATATCGAATATCGAAATTAAAAGAAAATCGAAAAATCGTTTTTTTTAATTTTTTTTTATTTTTTACCTGCAACAGGGCAGTTTTAAAACCAGAGACAGTGGACAGACTTGTCTTTCTTGCCTGCAACTTAAAGTAATGGCTTTGCTTGTCCAAATGACAATACTGACCAAATTCAGATTTCTTTTTCTCTTGTCCATTTATTTTGTTTGCTTTCTAATTTAAAATACATTTTGAAACCGTCTGTACACAGTAGGCTATGTGTGCTAGCAGAACTAGACTCCAGTCACGAGTCACAGTGCACATGTGCGGTGGTTTGTCCACCAAAAAAGCGCCAAAAGATCGAAAATAAACTAGCAGAGCCAGAACTGTTCAACTCCTCTGGAGCCACAGCCAGCAGAGAAGCCGGTTTACTTTAGCTTTAAACTGGAGTGTGAGGGGATGTAACACTAAAGATGGCGGCAATGACAAAGAATTGCTGCAAAATAAACATACATCTGTTGTTAAAAAAGAAAAAAAAAATGTTTTTTTTTAATTTTTTTTATACTTATAACAATTAGATAATTATCGATATCGAGAAATAAAATAAAATTATCATATCGTTATCGCGATAAGATTTTTTTCCATATCGCCCAGCCCTAAGGTCAAGCAGTAGTCTGACCAGTTTGTTTTGTGATGTTTGTAGTCTTGTTTTTAGTGCCTTTGAGGTGCTTTGGTACCATAAGGTGCAAGCATAGTCGTAGTACCCTTGAATGAGTGCTCCTGCCAGAGTCTTCAGGGTATTGTTGTTTACCAGAGAGGAGATCCGGTACAAGAATCTTGTTCGTTGGCTGACTTTTTTTTATTACATTGGTTGCCATTTTGTCACAGGAAAGATTTTCCTCTAGGATGGAGCCCAGGTATGTAATTTCATCTTTCCTTGTGACAATATTGTCACCCACTGTAACAAAGAAGCCGTTTGCCTTGCTGAGTTTGTTATTTGATCCAAAGAGAATGGACTCCGTTTTACCCAGATGTAATGATAGTTTGTTATCAGCGAGCCTGTAATAGAGAAGCCGTTGGCCTTGCTGAGTTTGTTATTTGATCTGCACCTGGGGGTATGATTATCTGTTATGAGAAAGGAGTGGTTTCAGACAAAACATGTTCTCTGTACGCCAGTGGAAATTCCCCAGGACTTAGGTTTCTCGTAAGCAAGCTGGTTTCTCGCAAATGGAGTAAAGGTACAAAAGATATTGACGGTGTTTCTTAAAGGGTACAAAGTATTAAGTGGGTGACCATAATGATTTTACTATAATACATTACACACCACAAGTACAGTACAACGAAATTAAATTAGCATCTAACCAGAGAGTGCCGAAGAGCCATTCGACCTTCTGAACTCTTCCAAAACCTTAGATATAGAATAGTTATACGTCTACAAGCAAATCTGAAGCAGTTTGGATGAGGCAAGCAGCCCTCTTGTATAATTACTGCTATGATTCTTTGCTGGTTCCCGGCTGTAAATTGACTATTTATTGTAATGTATAATAGACTTGCATGCAGACCCTGATCTGCGTACACTTGCTGCTCATATGCTTATAATCAGAGTTAACTATATTGTTTACACTGCTGATTTTTACTTTCATACTACACTATAACTGTATTGCCTATATTTATGTATTCTACTATTACCCTGCCCATAACTGTATATCCCTCCACCATGCTGCTATGATGCCTGCATTTCCCCAAGGGGATCAATAAAGGATCTTTATGTGATATGAAGCAACTGCTAACTGTTAGCCATTCTATGTAGTAGTAAAGGTAAGGAGTCAAGGACACTGTGCAAGAATGTCACGGTTGTCGGATTAGCTACTTTAGAGTAGGGTGACCAGGTGTCCCCCTTTTGGTTGTACTGTCCCACCATTTGACCAAATGTCCCGCGTCCCTCATATTGAGGGGATGTCCCTCTTTTCGAAGCCAAAAAAAACATGCGTCTAAAAGCCCCTCCCTACAGACAGTAAACGTAGCAACCCGCCTCTTGTCCACACACATTGCTCTGATTGGTTATAGTACTTTAGCGTGCTGCTTGCCTGCTTGTGACGTGACTGAGACTGAGTCGTGACGCTACCTCATATCGCAAATCTGATTGGTCAACAACATTACAAGCGAACTAGTTCAAGATGGAAAGCAGTAAAAAGAAACGGACCTGCAGTTACAACCAAGACTGGCAAACGACACATGACTGGGTGAGGTAGATGGCAGGCAATCCGCAGCAGGCTTTCTGTGTTTTGTGTCATAGTTCGTTTTCAATTGCGCATGGAGGAGAATACAACTTGAAGCGCCACAGTGGACGTGAGTCTCACTTGAAAGTGGCTCACCAAAAAGAAACATCCAGATCTATGGATACGTTTCTTTTTAAACCAAACAATGATAGCCAGACGGACAAGGTCACTGCAGCTGAGATAACAAGTGTCTATCACACAGTACAACACTCCCATTCATACAGGTCAGCCGACTGTGGTAACCTTTAACCTTTGATTTAAATCTATTCGGTGAAGACCATGGCAGTTATTCTAATATAGAAACACAATTTATTTGTATTATTATTTTTGTATTATACTACACTGTTTTCCCTAGTTCTGTGTTAACAGGGAATATCAAACACAAGACATTCCTGTCAAGTGATGACGTTTGAATATTTAAAACAGATGTTAGGTGGTATTTAATTTGTATTTATTTTGATTTAACCTTTAACCTTTGATTTAAATCTATTCAGTGAAGACCATGGCAATTATTCTAATAAAAAAATTTACATTATCTATCTGTCCCACTTTGTCCCACCAAAATCGTACTGTTGTCCCACTTTGTCCCACCAAAATCTTACTGTTGTCCCACTTTTGGACTTTTTGCATCTGGTCACCCTACTTTAGAGGTGATAAACAAAACACTGCTCTTACAGTTTAGATACTCGGTGCACTAAAAGGCCCCGTTTAGACGGAAACGCATCTGTTCACAAAACGCTCGTCTAAACGGGGCCTCAGAACAATGTTGAACAACGTTTTGATTTTACAAACCTGTTCTAAACGCAGTCTTCAGAGCATCCAGCTGCGTACGTTGGTGATTTATCTCGCCTTCATATTCTTCTATGGTTCTTTCAAATACTCCAAATACCTCTTCAGCAGCTGCAGTTAGTCGCTCGTTCACCAACAATCTCAACATTTGTATTCTAGACATTTTCAACAAGTCAAGGAAGATAAATAGTAGTTAGCTTAGCTAGCATCAGCTCAGAAACAAGGAACTGGACAACAAACTAGAACCTGTGAGCAGAGTAACCTCGTTCCCAGCTTTATCCGTAGCAGCAGCAACCACGTGACTTCCGGTCTGGGTTTTTCAAAATAAAAGAACGAGTTTGCACAATTCTAAATAGCAAAATAGTGTCGCAGAAGGGGAGGAGAATACCCACATCAGTCTCAGCCCTGTGATTCAGACTTGGCTGGGTTCTTGATTTGCTCACAAATAGATAGAGTAGATGAATAGAGTACGGGTGAATGGGGAATTGTCTGGTGAACTAACATCATCCACTGGCTCACCCCAAGGTTGTGTTCTTTCCCCACTATTGTATATCCTGTATATTAATGATTGTAGAAGTCAACATGCCGATAGAGTCTGTTCTTTCCTTTGCTGCCATTTGTTGGTATGGAAACCTTGGTGTTAGATTGTGTGGATACAATTTAGCTGTCTGGGTCATATATATGATGAGCAGGTGCTCAAGAAAGCGTCAAGGGACTAAACACGTTTCGCAATTATGCCACATCAATGTGGAACGCCCTACCCAAAGCTGTAAAGGAATGTGAATCACTACCCACTTTCAAAAACACTCTGAAAGAACACCTATACGGGAGACTGCAATTCAAAACTGGCCCCTTCAAAATGTCCTAACCCAGTTGTACAGTAAATGACCAAGTATGGCTTTGTCAGTATTCCAATGTACAGTGTACAGTGTCCCCCAACCCCCCCCCCCCCCCCCACCTCCAATGTACAGCCCCCACCCACCCAACCCCACCCGACCCACCCAACCTCCTCCAATGTACAGTTTCTACGTCAAATGTATATACACTCTTTTTCTGGACACTTTTTGTATCACAAACAGTACTGTATTTGCAAATCTGATATGTCATAAATGTATAGATGTAGCAGTACTGTCTATCTGTATGTCATATATGTTATGATGAATTGAAAATGGGGGACCCTGATGTAAACAAGACGAAAGTCTTTCTCTGGTCTGCATCCCCTTAACAATTGTATGTATTGAGCTGTACTGTACTGTACCCATTCTGCAATCTGTTAATAAACTTTTCAATCAATCAATCAATCAATCTATTAGAGCAGACATCGCTCACCCCCTAAATCCAGAATATAAATTATTGCCTTCCGGCCAACGTTTTGAGACCCCTGCAGCTAAAAACAATAGGTATAAATTCTCATTTATACCTGCCTCTATTCGTGCCATCAATAAAGGAAGCAGGAGGAAGTAGCTTTGAGGTGGGTGGGTGAGGTTTTGGTTGTAGTTGCTTATTTAACTGTTATCATTATCTGATCTTGTGACCATGTACATGTCTGTCTATGCTCTTCTTGTTTATGTATGTTTACTGTGTTTTTTGGAGTTCTTATTATCTGCTGTAACATGAAGTAATAAGATAAGATATTCCTTTATTGATCCCCTTGGGGAAATTCAGGCATCATAGCAGCATGGGCGATGGGGGGGGGGGGGGGGGGGGGGGTACAGGTATAGTAAAAACAACACAAGCAGTGTAAACAAATAAGTCAATATAATTTACTATCTAACTAACTGAAATATACAGTATTCACAGTGTCATAAGGTGCAGTATGCATAAGCAGTGTTGTGCTAGTTACTGAAAAATAGTAACTCAGTTACTTTACTAGTTACTTCATTTCAAAAGTAACTCCGTTACTTTACTAGTTACTTACACCCAAAAGTAATGTGTTACTGTGAAAAGTAACTATCTAGTGGCCGGCAATAAACTCTTCATCCCCCCCAGACCAGAAAGCTAAGGGTAGGAATAGATTAATGGTCTAAATCCTGTATCCAGCTGCCGGACTCAGACTCGTAACGTGCAGGCGGCCTCTTCACGTGGCCCGGCCGAGTAGGCAGGGGCAGCGTCGGTGGCGGCCGTGGCACCGGGAGCGGCTTACCCAGGAAGGCACCGGCAGGAGCGGTGAGGTCAGAGGCCGCCTCATCAGCAGGCGCCGTAGGGAAGGCGCCCATAGCCGAGTCGCGGGGTCCATCAGCCGGCTGCTGAGTAAACCCCTGGGGCATCGCAGGCGGGGGCTGACGGGTGGGGGCCGGGGTGGGGACAACGGGTGGGGGCAGACGTCCCATGGCAGTAAGTGGTGGCGACGGCGCAGCCGACTGCTGATGGGCGCAGGGTGTGGCCGGTGTGTAGGCGCGGAGGAAACGCCGGTTGCGCAATGTCAGACGTCCCGAACCGTCGACCCTGACCCAATACTGGTCGTGGCCCAGTGACTCCACCACCACCCCTGACCTGTCCCATTTGTGAGGGCTCGGGCCCTGCTGGTTCTGGAGGAATACTCTCTCGCTGAGTGCCAACGGTCGGAGCGGTCTTGAGTGAGTCCCCAGAGACTCGGTGGTACGGGACATATGGGTCCGCAGGGCGTCCTCCTTCGCCGCCCATGCCTCGCGCCACAGCAGGCGGATATGCGGGTTCGAGAACTTCTCGAGGCGGTTCACGAAGGAGAGCGAGCCCCGAAGGGGGCAGCCGAAGATGATCTGCGCTGGCGAGAGGTTGCAGTCGGGATCAGGTGTGTTTCTCAACTGCAGCATTGCGCGCAGGAAGCGGTCGTGATCAAGGCTGCCCGACGGGCCGGTGTTGGACATCAGGAGGCGCTTAGCAGTCTTCACCGCCACTTCTGCCTCCCGTTCGACTGTGGAAAGCTGACAGAGGATACACGGTGCTTGACGTGCCATAGGCGGAGGAAGTCCTCAGTGTGGCTCGCCTTGAATTCCGGACCGCCGTCGCTTGAGAGCTGGCAAAGAACGAACAGAGGTGTTGGACCAGGCCCGCTGAGCCTGCCAGGGCAGTACCAGCCGTAGAGCTCAGGACCTCTACCCAGCCCGAGAGCCAGTCCCCAACAACTAGGTAGTGGCGGCCCCCATAGTCAAAGAAGTCCGCAAACACCGCCTCGAACGGAGTGGATGGGGGTGATGATGGCAGGGGGGGTGTAGCCACCTGTGACGGAGCATTGCGGTTGCAGTCTGCACACCCGTCCCTGGTGGCTTGAATGTCCCCTGACATCCCGGGCCAGTAGACTATCGCTCGGGCATGCTGCCCCATCGCTGAAGTCCCCTGGTGGGCGGCGTGGAGATGCCGAAGGACTCTCTCACGGAGGGATGGGGGACCCACGATGCGGTCCTGATAGAGCAGGACGCCGTCCTGTGCGTAGACGGACTCACAGACCGATGACAGGCTCGCCAGGGCGGGGTCGTAGACGTCAATTCCACCCTCCTGCTCGATGAGGCGGAGGAGGTGGCCAAGGCCCTCGTCAGCCGCTGTCTCTCGTGCGAGGAGGGGCCAAGAGACGGCACCGAGCTCTCGTGCATCGTCAGGGATGGAGGCCATGAGTGCTGATTCCATGGCATCAGGCTCGCTCGGCAACCACAGTGAGATGCCGGCCAGGGCCTTTCCTTCGACAGCCGCATAACGCTGCTCCGCAGGGGACAGGAAACGCGACCACGCAAGGGTGATCCTCCATCCTCCTGAACAGCAGTCCGGTATGCCCGAAGCACAGTGACAGTGCTGCTGGAGCAGGAAGTAGCCAATGCCGAGCTTGGACCAGTCAGGGCGGAGGCAGGTACGCTTCTGCATGTCGTAGATCTCCACGCCCTCACGGATGGCCCCAATTATGGCCTGCTTGGACGTCTGGAAGGCCTCCTCCAGAGCTGGGGACCATCGGAACACACAACGTGGGCTGAGGAATGGCTTGAATGGAGCCATCGTGTCACACAGCTGGGCATAGTTAGCCACCTGGTTAACAAGGCCGAACCAGCTCCTGATATCCGTCGTGGAGCCCGGTGTAGGGAAGTCTCGGATGGCGTCCAAGTATTTCGGGAGTGGTTCGATGGTAGACTCCGACACCCTGAAGCCAGCGAAATCGATGCACCTCTCCGCGAATTGAAGCTTATCCGGGTTCAACACGATGCCTGACCGGCCGACGCGCGTGAGGAAGTCGATGGTCCTCCACCAGTGTTGCTCCAGGTCAGTGTCATAGTGGATGGTGTCATCCACACAGCGTTCCTTGCACTCATAGTCCGAGAGGACGGCGTCGAACCGGCGGTTGTAGCCATCCCCTGACGACAGGAAGCCCTGTGGTGCCCTGGTGTAGCGCCGAAGGGCGTGATGAAGGTAGTGAGGTGGCGAAGGTCTCACGTTGGCAGAACTTGTTGAGGGGGGAGAGGTCCACGGTTCTGCGGGGGGAACCGTCGTGCTTCCGAGTGACCACCATACGATGACACCACGTGACAGGCAATGACCCCAAGAGCCTCGTCCCGCAGGAGGTCATCGTGGACCCTCTGCTGCCAGTGTAGAGGCACGTTGGCCGCGGTGTGGCATGCCTTGGGTGTAGCTGCGGGGTCCACGTGCATCTCGATAGGCGGTCCTTCCATGCATGGCAATGCCCGATGAGGGCAGGTGTTGAACGTCGACGAGGCATATCTCCCGAGTAGCCAACTTTTCATCCAGCTGTTGTTTTCTGGCGTACAGGGGAACGGCAGTGCCGCGGGGCGCGCGGGGGGGACCGTGCGCTGGGGGCATGAGCACTGTGCGTCCTGGGGGTCACCTGGCCCTACGTAGCCGCCGTTGGTTGACCTCGTAGTATTGACGGACAACGGCTGGTCTGGCGTGTCAGCCGTGTCAGGGCTACGCCTGTCCCTGGGCCCCCTGTAACGTCGTCTGACGGGAAGCTCATAGGCAAGAGGCCGAGGTTGAGCAACGACTCGTAGGAGAGGAACATGGCCCGGACTGAGCTGCTCACGTATACCATGGAACGGTAGGACGTAACGCGCCGCGCCGCCCCCCCCCCCCCCCCCCGCTGCAGGTCGTCGAGAGCGAAGAACGCTCCCTCGATGGCTATGGAGGATCGATTGGCGGCTGACGGGTCGCAGGCCAGGAACTCCTCCAAAGACCAAAGGTCCGACTGCGCGCTAGTGTCTGTGACGGCAGATATCCGAGCCCCGTTGGCTGAGCCCCGGTTGCTGGTGCCATCCCTCAGTCCGACTGGCATGTCCACCGAGATGGTGATCAGTGCTCGGGGGTGGTCTCTCAGCCTGGCTCGTTTCCATTCGCCCTTGGAGAAGATGTGGTGCTCGAGTCTGATAGGTGCAGGCCTGTTGACACAGCCATGCGACGTAGGGGCGTGGCGTCGGCAATGGCTCCTGCAACGTCGACCAGGGCGGGCTCCAGCTTGCACCGATGAGACCTGGGAGATCAGCTCCGACCCCACGGCGGCCTGTTGACCGTCGGATGGTGGCTGTTGACGCCTCTGTTGTCGGTGGGCCCTGTAGCAGCCGATGCACACCTGGTGAGGCTTAGGATTCCACCCGCAAGGCCCCTCCATGAAAATGTTAAAGACGCTCTTGCATTCCAGGCATGACGCTCGTTTAGCCCCGTCCGCAGGGCTCGGGGCAGGGCTCGTCTGTGGAGTCGTCTTAAGGCGCCGGAATGATGACATGGCTGACAGGGAGGACGACGGGAGAGCGTTACGGGCCATCTCCTTGTTCTCGACGAGCGCGATTACCTCGATAACTGGCTTGACCAGGATGTCAGTCGTCCCCAGCGTCTCGTGGCGTATGTCCGAGTCATAAATGCCATTGAGCAGGACATCGCGGATAATGTGGTCGGTGTAGTCGACGTTTGCACCACACACGCATGCCGCACTATATGCGCATGTCTCTGCTTTGCCCCGCACTCTGGCAGCGAGTGCGCGGAATGTCTCGTCGCGTTCCTGTCGTAGCTGAAGTAGCTCGGTGCGCAGGACACATGTAGCGACTGGGATGACAGCCAGAGAGCGCATGACGGCGATCAGGTCCTGCAAAGATCCGGTAGCGGCTTTCAGCAGGCTGTCTCCAAGCACAGGCCCGGTGCACTGAAACAATTGGACGGGGGCCTGGGCATCCTCTATGCCTGAGCCGATGCAGAATACGTCCCAACGTCGGATGAACACGTTCCATTCCTCTATTGACACGCCCACGTCAACCCTGGGCCGATCGAGTCTCGGGCCGCGAGGGGCTGGGGCCTGGGCCGGCACGGCCATGACAGGCGCTGCGTGCTGGTGGGCAAGTCCATGATTGTTCAACATAGCAATGGCGAGTGCTTCAGACACGTTGCCGGATTCGAACTCACAGCCGGGGACAGAGCATCCAACGACGACCATGGTGTCTTCATGAAGAAACACACTCCTCAATGTCAGTTTCAGTATTTAATATCAGACAAAGATGAAGACACCCTGAAACAGACAAGACAGCAAACTCAGCTGACAATGTGTAAAATGAATACATAATAACACTATGGTAACACATAAATATATATATCTATATAATGCATATATAATATATATAATATGTATGAACAGCCAGCGATGCAGTCGTGCACACACGCGGTTACACACCGTGTTAGTAGATCACTGAGGCAGAAGTACGCGCAAACCACGCGCAGTTAAGGGTGCAATTGTAAGGGTTCATAATTTCCTGGCCAGGCTTCGCCTGCTGCTCCCTCCTCCCCACCTCTCCATGGACTTCCTCCACGCATGAACTTTGTGAACAGTCGTGTCAAGTTCATAGACAATGCTCTACTGCCATCCTGTGGCCTACTTCAGTTGGTGCTGCCCTGGGTGCATCTGTTTTTCTGTATTTATTGATCTCCTGTCTGTCATCAGTCACTACTCTGCTGTCTGTGTATCTGCTGTCTGTACTGTGCCCCATTGTCTAGTCTAGTGATGTCTCCCCTGTGTCTGTATCTATTGTTATTTAGTCTCTTCTTGTTTTAGTCCGTAGTCTTTGTCTCCCCAGCTGTCGCTCATTATTAATCAACCTCTGTATTTATACCTGCGAGTCCCTTGTCCCCTGTGACGTCATTGCGTTTCCTGCATTACTCCGTGTTTGGTTCTCCCGGTGGTCTGTTCCTGCCGTTTGCGGAATAGAGACTTATTTTGCAGTGAAACTCGCTGTTAGGGTTGGGCACCAAGAACAGGTTCTAATAGGAACCGGTTCCTGTTCCAGAAGTTAATTTCTTAATTTCGATTATAAAAAAAATAAAAAAAAATAATAATTTTACCGTTAATTAATACCCTAGTTACAGTACAGCAACCAAATTAAACTGTATCAAGTCAACTGACAATGTGAATAGTATGATTTTTTTTTTTAGATTTAAAAAATAAAATAAAAAATCTCCTGCGAAATAAGCTGTGACCTGTTTTGACCTGCACCTCAAAGAATCGGAAGAGAGAATCGTTTAGAACAGGAATCGATATGGAGAATCGGAACCGGAATCGTTCAAATCCAAACGATGCCCAACCCTACTCCCTGTGTATCCTGTATTCGCCTGTTTACTCACCGGGTAACGCTTTTGCACCGTGCGTAGAGCTGCCGCGGTATCGGTATTACCGCGGTATCGCTGTTACATCATGCCCAACGCAGCGTTGGGCTGAATACCGGCATCACCGCTGTTTTTTATTATATTATTATTATTATTACGCTCTCGTTGGGCTTGCGGCTCTGCAGATATACCCTACTTCTCTGTCGAGATTCCAAGCGACCCTATTGGGTACCAGAAAAGTCACATGAAACACTGCAGACCACTGATTGGTCAGAAGAGATACGCGTCACATGCTTGGAGCATCTTGCAGTGCGTTTACTTCCTGAATCTCAGCCATCACAACACGGCTAATAGTACGTTAGCTCCCACCGGAGACCGGAGTGGATTACCGACGCCGTCGCTCCTCAGGGAACGAGGCATAATGATTTTACTGCAACGAAATGTTATAATAAAAGCCCTTCGTTCTATACACTTGTCTGATTGAAAACTTTATTAACAGACCGCAGAATGGGTACAACTCGGCACGCTCTGAGCAAAGAAAGGAACTTAGATATTAATTGAGTAACGCTTGCCTTGCTATGTGGTCCGGTAAATACGAACGTGTAACTATACTAACGTTAATGCCACAAATCGAATGCCTTTGTAATCATAAGTAGTAACGTTATAATAATAAGAAGAAGAAAGGGTCGGGGGGGTAACCGGCAGGCACGACACCGAGGGGAGACTTCGAATCCGTGTTTCACTTTTAATAACGAATGCGTGCATGCCGAATCCCAAACAATATTCATGCTGCAAAGTCATCCTCTAAAGATAGACATTTAGACTAGAGGCAGGCTATATGCTATATAAAGAGTAGACTACAAAAAAAATGCATTCAAACTTTTTTTTTTGTGTGTGTGTGTGCGGTAATACCGCAGCGGTAGGAAATATTTTGCAAATGTGTGCGGTAAGGAAAACATCAATACCGCGGCAGCTCTAACCGTGCGCCTTTTCCAGCCTAGCTGTGTTTTGTTCTCGTTTGTTTTCTAGCTTCCTCAGTTTAGTGTTGCTAGTTTGTTTTGCTTCCTTTATTTTAAGTGTCTCTTCTGCGAGTATATGCAGCATGCACCGTTGTGTGATGTGTTCATTGTTTTGTACGTTTTTGGAGACTTGCTCTCTCTCTTTTCTTTTCATTACAAAGTAACTCGAATTAAAGGAGCAGTGCTCAAATTCGAGAATCTACTTCTACCTCTCCTCGTGTCTGTTCTGCGTTTGGGTCCTCTGCCAACACAATCCTTAACAGCAATTCCCACCACGAATCCATTCTTAGTGGATCCCGCCATAAGAGTAGCACTGTAATCATGAAGCTAAAGGCTCACTTTGCACGACAGGGGATACCAGATGTATGAATTTAGGATAATGAGCGGCAGTGTGCGTCTCAAGAGTTCCAACAATTCAGCCGAATATATGAATTTGAGCGCAGGACATCCTCGCCTGGATACGCCGAGAGCAATGGGAAAGCAGAATCTGCTGTAAAGACAGCCAAGCGTCTCATGCTGAAAGCTGCAGCTGCTCGACAAGATCCATACATAGCTATACTTGACCACCGCAACACGCCGAGCCAAGGCCTGAACACAAGCCCTTCTTCTTCTTCTGAGTAGGAGGACAAGGACCTTCCTTCCTACCAAAGACACACTGTTGGAGCCAGAGATAACGAGCAACACAGGGAATAATACATAGACAGAGACAGGAGAAATACTACAACCGCACAGCGAAGGACATGGACACTCTAAAAAGGATGACAGGGTCAGAGTTCAGCCCTTTGAACCATATAAGGTTTGGAGAGCAGCAAAGATGAACTGGAGTCAGGAGGTGTCCTGAGGAGGAATCGTCGTCATCTCAGACGTAACCATTGCACGCCCACTCTAACTGTGGGAGACACACCAAGGAAGGAAGTAGTGGAGCAGGGCTAGGGTTGGGTACCGTTCACATTTGAACCGATACCGGTACCTGTGAATCGATGTTGGTACCCGCCGGTACCTTTTTCCGATACTTTAGTGTCTAAAAATGGAATCTACCTACCTCAGTTGTAAAAGATTGGTACAAACATCAAATTATTTATTATCATTATTATTTATTTAGAACAATGTTAATATATATAATATTGCAGCAAGCATTGTCTGCATCTAGCTTTGTAAAGTGTAACCGGCACACTTGCAACCGTTTTCGGCTTGCCATTGCCCTGACTGCTTTGTTGTTGTTGAATCAAGTCAGGTAAGTGTAGGTAAGTGTATTGTGCGCGTGAACGTTGACGAGGCACACTTCATAGGTTTCGTTTCGCGGTAAACGAAACGTTGACGCCATCGGAATCAAAAATTATTAAATACATTTTTTTAAAAGGATTTATATATATTTTTTTACCGAAATGTGGCACTGGTGGATCTCACGTGAATCGGTACTCGGTAGTACCCACATGATTCGGTCGATACCCTTAAAAGTACAGGATTCAGTACCCATCCCTAAGCAGGGCCCAGCAGAGGGCTAACAAACTGTCCCTGCCAGGTCTGGTCGTCAGGTTATCTACACTACCTGAAGTGATCATAATGTGGTTCGGGACCCTGACAAAGACTGAAAGTTGAATGTTAATGGGGTTACAGTATATAAAAAAATATATATATGTTTTTTGTTATTTTTTGTTTAGGATACAATGGTTTGGTTATGTAGGTCCGAATTGATATCCTTGCTGATGTTGAGAATTCAAGTTCTTTATTTAAAGGAAAACTCCCAACATTTTGGGAAATTAGCTTATTTGGCATCTACCCTGGAGTTAGACAAGAAGATACATACCCGTTTTCTTCTCTGTGCATGCAGTAGGAGTAGGAAGACATTCACCGTTAGCCTAGCTTAGCGTCAGTCACTGGAAGTAGGTTCCTCCATTAGCCTAGTTCCAAACGTCTTCCTACTCCTACTGCGTGCACAGAGAAGAAAAAGGTATGCATCTTCTTGTCTAACTCCAGGGTTCCCAAAATGTTGGAGTGTTAAGATAAATACGTTTTTCTTCTCTGTGCATGCAGTAGGAGTAGGAAGACGCGCACCGTTAGCCTAGCGTCAGTCACTGGAAGTAGGTTCCTCCATTAGCCTAGTTCCCAACGTCTTCCTACTCCTACTGCATGCACAGAGAAGAAAAGGGTATGTATCTTCTTGTCTAACTCCAGGGTAGATGGCAAATAAGCAAATTTCCCAAAATGTTGGAGTTTTCCTTTAAGGATCAAATTTAACACTGAGAGTAAGTGATATATTGAGAGTAGGGGACTTTACTTCAAAGAAAAGATGAAACAATAGTATTGTTGTTCCTAGGTTGAGGTTTCGGGGACCAATATAAGGGTATAACACAGACGTTGCGTAAGGGAGCTAGCGATGCATGAAGTGGATGATGCCTGTTGATGACTGTCCGGATATAATAAAGATACATGTAAGTGAAATACAAATGCTTTAATCGTCCATTCTGTAAGTTAGAGACCGGAACAAAATGAAATAGCTTGTGTGCACACGTCATCTACCAATGACCACATATAAATGTAATCTAACGTTATAGGAGGACAAAAAAAAAAATTCCATTCTGGCAACAATGTAACGCAGGATTAGTAACTTATGTAATTACAATTTTGGAAATTGTAAAGCCTTACTTTACTCGTTAATGGGAAAGTAATACAATGACAGTAATGCATTACTGACCAACACTGGTCAGGAGGCAGGCATTCATTATTTAGACATAAAACCTTTGTTTTGGTTACAAAAATCATCATAACCTATCATAATAAAACTATTACATAAGACACCTAACATGGCTATATTTGATCAATTAATAAACTGATAATAAAATAAATATGATTAAACACAAATCTTGATACATTCAAAGTATAACAAATCAATGTGTAGGATATTACATTCTCAGAATAATTTCACACGTTTGAGAAGGTTCACGCATTGTTTTCCCAGATTAAAATGCAAGAATGTGAAGTGTCTTTATCTTTCTTTACTCTTTTCAATGTGTCTGAGTTTGAAGTGTGAGAGAAATAAAATATGTAATACATATTGGTTTATATGTTCCGGAACTATGTCCTTCTTCAGTGATATAGCTAGCCATATCACTGAAGAAGGACATAGTTCCGAAACATGTCTGTTTCCAATTCAGGCTGCCATTAAAAACATTGAACCTGAGAGTGCTGGTCCGGCTACCCTGCTTTTGATATACTCAACTTTATGGGATTACAGCATCCAGTGTCAGAACTTGAGAGCGCGGTCTAACTTGACTATATCGTTAGGATAAGGAATTCTGGTGTTAAAGAATCTCTTGCAAGGGAGTCAGGATGTGTACATGAGTGTGGCCATGTGTGTGTGGAGCAGCGTTTCCGTTAGCCGGTAATTACCGGTATTTGACCGGCAAAATCTGTTGAAGTCCGACATATTTACTCTCTCCGGTCTTAATGTCAGGTGAAAATAATTCCCTGAGTCTAAGCACAATTTGATTATTTGAATTGTATTAAAATAGGCTAAAATTAAATAGCCTATGCGATGAACGAAACGATCATTACATTTGTTTCCTCGTTGCTTCTAATAATGACAACGACGTTGTCAGCGAGAGCTTAGTGCTGGGTGTGCGAACTTTTGTGAAGCTGCAGAGCCAGAGCACTATCAGCACAATGCAGTATTCCAGCAGTACTCCAATTCAGCCATTTTCAGCCAATGTTGGGTGGGGGGCGCTGCTGTGCGGTTCCCAGAAAAGAGCCAATAACACTGAATCAGCTGCTCTGCAGCGCCATACTCTTTGCAAATAAGTCGTTGCGAGGTGGAGAGAGTCGTCACGCAAACCACGATAATGTTGCCGTCTCTCTGCTTTCTCAGTTCTTCGCTTGATATAATTAATACAAATGTCCAATATAACGGAATTCGTTAGCTCATAAAAATGTGATTATAACAGACTGCTGTTTAGTGTCGGACCGACTGCCCACATACGCGGTCTATTTTATTTCAAGTCAGCAGCAGCACGGAGTATCGAGGGACTTATTTTATTTGGAATATATTAATGACTGTATACGCAAAAGTAGCCTAGTTTTAAGTAATAATATTATAAATCTACATGCCTTGAGGATGACATTCTTTATATAGCCTGCCTATCAATTGTTTTAAAGCTCAATAAACTATGACCGGAATTAATCTCATTTGTCCGGTAGATTGAAATCTTGCAGGTCACGGAGACCGGCAACAATTTTTTCTAACGGAAACCCTGGTGTGGAGAGAAGGGGGAGTGAGAGAGTAGAGGTGTGTGAGAGTCTGAATCCTCCTCAATGGTCATGTCTTTATTACAAACTTAATCTCTCCTGTATGAGTTACCATGTGCCTCTTCAACCCTCCCTTCTGAGCAAATGTTCTGCCACAAACTGAACAAGTAAATGGTTTCTCTCCAGTATGACCTCTCATATGCATCTTCAGATTAATATTTTCACTGAACCCTTTTCCACAAACTGAGCAACTAAATGCTTTATCTCCTGTATGTGTTCTCATGTGTGTCACCAGCTGTGTCTTCCAACTGAACCCTTTTCCACAAAATGAACAACTAAATGGTTTCTCTCCAGTATGAGTTCTTGTGTGTCGCTTCATACTTCCTTTATCACTGAACCACTTTCCACAAATTGAACAACTAAATGGTTTCTCTCCAGTATGTGTTCTCATGTGTGTCACCAGATGTGTCTTCCTACTGAACCCTCTTCCACAATCACTGCAATGAGTGTAAATATGCAACATTAAAGACACCTCATCAAGAAAAGATGTTCCACACACTTTACAACAATGTGTGGACAGGATGTGACTGGATGCTGTGTGTTCATGGGACAATTCCATAGATCTATTTAAAGTCCTGCTGTTAGATAAGCGTTGTATTTGTTGCATCTTTAAACCTGACTGAGGTTTCAGACTCTCCTCCCATTCATCACTGCCACCAGTCTCAGCTCCAGAACAGCCTGAAGAGAGGAGCTGACCATCTCTAGTTGGTTCCAGACCACCAGCTGGATCAAAGTTACTGGCTGGTTCTGATCCTCCACAGTCCTCTCCATTAGGTTCTATTTTCATCTGTTCAGTTGAGGTGCTGGGTAAAGAGTAAGCCTCTCGGTTTCTCTCCCTCTGGGTTTGAAGAGACTGGAAGGGCCGACTTTTCTCTTGACCATCTTCATATTTCACTGTCTTCCTGGAGCCATCCTCCTCCTCTAGGTTTTGTAATAGTTCCTCCTGTTCCTCTTTAATCTGTAGGGGTTCTGGGTCCTGTGTTTGGTTGAGCTGAGAGTACAGAGTATTCTCCCCATTGTGTTGAAATTTCACAGAGACAGGACATAATCTGAGCTCTGTGATATCAGTCTGCTCCAGACCTTGAAGGAGACTGGGGCTCCTCTCCTGCTGCTCAGGGTGGACCTCCTCTTCACACATAGGGAACAGCGTAGGGAGGGAGTCTAGAGGGAGGGGGGAAAAAAAACGTATTTTACCTTTGGTTTAATAATAATAATGTTAAAGGGTAAGTTAAGAATCGTTGACCACTAGCTCCATTTCCTACTTGATGTTGTCTATCGGTAGAGTCCTTTTCTCAGCCTGCCTGCCTCTCTCTCTCTCTCTCTCTCTCTCTCTCTCTCTCTCTCTCTCTCTCTCTCTCTCTCTCTCTCTCTCTCTCTCTCTCATCTAAAGATAAACAAAGGGTTTTAAAAGTGTTATATTTATCTTCTCTTATAGTACCAGAGAGAAGCTGAGGAGAATCAACCAGCAACAAAAGCCAAATTTGTTTAAAAAAAAAAGATAATATATATATATATATATATATATTTTTTTTTTGGTATCGAAATGGTATCGAAGTATCGATACTTTTCAAGGTATCGTATTGAAGTCGAAATTCCAGTATCGTGACAACACTACTGTGGAGTAGGTTTCAGCATTTATTTCAGGGCTTGTACAGACTGGTGGATGGCCCCGCCCCCATTGATCCCTGGTGATATCTTTCTGTCTGTTTCAACTTTTGACCACAGCAAACACACCATTTCCTGTGATGCCCCGAGGCTAGAAATGAAAGTCACTTGTGTAGAGTGAAGCCAAAAATTATTACAACTATTCCCACTGCTCGAAATCAAGAAAACATGTATTATTATGTAGTTTGATGGCAGACATGATGGTTATGTAAGTTTAACGATTGGATACAGTGAAACTGCTCGACCGGACGAGTAGTACCACTCCTCGTTCCGGGTTGGTTTTCTCCACGGACCGGGGTCATAGAACGTCAGTCCCTGTGTCAAAATGTAGGAGACTCGTTCGGTTATGGAGAACCAGTGGTGTTTCGTACCTTGCAGGTATTGCAGAGATGTTGAGGAAAAACGCAGAATTGTGTAGCTTGTTCTCTCCTTTCTCTCCAGACACACGCAATTAACGTAATCTCAAAATATGGTGTAAATAAAATGCTGTGATTGATACATACAATAAATACTAGGGGTGTGACGATGCATTGATTAATCGAAATACATAGATTCTAAGGTGTTTGATTCGATGCATTGATTTGAATATGTTAAAATCGATTATAATAGAAATTACCGGTAATCGAAATTTAAAAAGAAAAAAATCTTTTTTTTTAATGTTTTTTTTGTGTGACCTATAGTCCATTCATGCTGAGTGAATCAGTTCCCCCAGCCACATTTGTGTATTCAAAATTTTTTGGGGAATTAACTGATAGAAAATGTCGAAAATGAATCGAATCGTGGTCAAATGAGATTTCATGATACATTGAATCGTTGCCTGAAGAATCGTAATCGAATCGAATCGTTGTGAGGTCAAATGGTTACACCCCTAATAAATACGTAGGCCTATCATTATTATATGTTTAACTACACTGTAGGTTACGTTTCTAGTCCCTGCACAAACCAAATAAGCTGATATGTACAAAATACTACATAAATATGCAAGTCCTTTACATTATGTTACTACTGATAACGTAACGAGGGAAGGGAATTGGATCAGTCCGGATGTGCATCTACACACTAGGGATGGACGTGTATGAACAAAGAAAAGATTTTTTTTTTTACATATCTTTTCACATGTATGTGTAAGATTATAACTGTTTGTTGGTTTCCTTAAACATAATATACGTGAATGAACAAAAATAAATAACAAACAAAAAAAAAAAATCAATAGAAAAATACACGATCGATCGAGTATAGCATGCGATCAATCGATCTGGATTTTTCTTTAAAATGCCCATCCCTACTACTAGGGCTGTCCCTGACTAAGGATTTGGATGGTCGACTAGGATTGGCCAAAATTTGTCATTAGTCGACTATTTGTCGACTTAAAAAAATATATAATAATAATATATTTATTTTTATTATATTCGACTAAGAGGTTGGCCAGTCGACTACGGCCCCTTTCGACCGATTAGTCAACTAATCGATTAATAGGGGTCAGCCCTACCTACTACATACATCCACCAGTTTAGCCTTTAGGATCCGCTTTGTCCATTCCTTGTCATTTAGTGGAACCCAGTACGTTGCTGCCATGTATTTATACTGTGGTTTGCCAGGCCTCTCTTGGTAGAGCCTGAGGTGTGGCCAGCAGCAGTTTAATTTAGTTTATTCGGATCCCCATTAGCCATTGCCACAGGCATCTAGGCTACTGTTACTGGGGTCCAGCAGTAACCCTTCCTCTACAGGTGCAGCTCAATAAATTAGAATATCGTGGAAAAGTCTATATATTTAGCTGTATTGATGCAGTAATTTGTGCAAAAGGAGCCCCAACCAAGTACTGAGTGAACATACATGAACATCACTTTTCAGAAGGCCGACATTTCTATATACAAAAATACATCTATTTTTTTATTTTTTATTGGTGATACAGACTTTTGGGCTTTCATGAGCTGTAAAACATAATCATCTAAATTCAAACAAATAAAGGCTTGAAATATTTCACTTTGTGTGTAATGAATCTATAATCTACGAGAGTTTCGCTTTTTGAATTGAATTACTGAAATAAAATAACTGTTCCACGATATTCTAATTTATCGAGCTGCACCTGTATACCCACTGAAATCCAACCCACACATCAGACAAAAACTAAAACTGTAAACAAAGCGCAGAACCATGTAGGTTTTCATTTAACTACCAGCGGGAAAAGGCCAACTGTACAGAATCATCATGTACTAAACAGTTAGTCTCTACAGCATTCCTTTTTTATGCACACAAGTCTATTTGACAGGACTTGTTTTATTTGGAATATAATGTAAGCAAAAGTAACCTACTTTTCAATAAAGGATATTATCAATTTAATCTACATGCCTTGATAATAATAATAATAATAATAATATTTATATAGCACCTTTTTCACATGGATTGCAGCTCAAAGTGCTTCACAGCAAATAGCATAAAATGAACATAGGCATTAGCATACAGTTGACAGAATAAAAGCAATGCATAAAGTGCAGACATAAGAATAGGCAGGGGCGGACTCCCGGGAATTTGAGGTCAAGCGGCCCCCATTTGTCCAAAATAACATATCAAGCTAATCAATCAATCAACGAATCATCAAACAACAAAACACAATCCGCTAATTACCTTTGTGTCAAGTTAATATGCAAAACAATGGGTCTCATTTTCAAATGTTTTTCTTTCATATATTTGTGCGTACAGAACATATCTACTGTATGCTGCAATTACTTTTAAACTCTGTTGTGCAGTGGCACTGGTTGGTCGTCACACACACCTGTTTCCATATTAGTCCCTGCAAAGGCTTCTCCCTCCTCAAACCTTTCCCTGTCTTTCTCTGCCTCTGGTTCACCGGTTTGTTTAAATTGACATTAAGACAACATAATTTGGACAGTTGGTTGACATGTGCATCAAATATAATTTAGCATTCATTAAATTCATGATGAATAGTCCATCTGTACATACTATGCACTATGGCAGGGGTTCCAAATTCATTTTCTGCCCGGTCCACTTTCTAGGATTCAAATGACTTCACTTTCTAGGATTCAAACCCCTCACCCCTCCCTCAATCAAAATGCAGACATAATGACTGAGGATGCCAAGTCAGAATGTTTTTTTAGTTTTTGTTTTTACAACCTATGTTTTGATAATGCGTTATTAGATCTACAACCCGTTGCAATACGGGACCGTTATGCTATAAGGCCGATAGCGGCATCGTTTCACTAACAGAACTGAAATAAAGTGTTACAAAAGAAAGTGTTACAAAGTACAAGATACAAGATTGTTTATTGTCATATGCACAGTTAAAACGACAGTTTGCCATACAATGAAAAATCTTACTTTGCTAGTCCACCCTTCACAAAAAATCTCACAGTACTTAACTTAAACATATTTAAATACAAGCGAGTGCTAGAAAATAAGTATATATACAAGGCACAGTGAGTTACATTGCACGTTCCGATCATGTGAATGGAGGTGACAGTGGGTCACAGCAGCAGTTAAAAGTGTCTTTAGTGATTCATAGTTCATAGCAGGGTTCGAAATTAACGGGGGCTTGGGGCATAATGCCCTTGAAAATGGACAAAATGCCCTCGAAAATCAGTTAAAGGGGGCACTTAATGCCCCCGACAGTTTACTAATTATATATATATTTATCCGGTAATGGAGCGTCTGTATCGTACGGTTCAGATGACGCGCAAATAAAAAAAATCATTTGGCGGAGCCGGTGTTCTGCACTGGCTGCAGGCAGCAGCAGCAGCACTGTAGCCAGCCAGGTGCTAGTCAGTTTGTGTAAAAATGGCACGCACAATATAAATCAATCTTCATTACGACTTTAAAAACATAGCCATTAACATTACATAGGCCTACACACATCTTGCCATAGCAGTTCGTAAACACAACGCACGTTTTAACTATGGTAGCCCGACGCAGCCCGCAAGCTAATACTGTACAGTCAATGAAATGTCACCGTAGCTACTGTAGCAGAGGAGGAAATGGGAGTCTGAGAGGCGGGGTGTTTAAAGACAATGATAGGCGTTTATTCAACATCCAAGAAGGCTAACATACAACTGTGTTTTATTAACTCCAACCGGGACTATTGCCGCTTTCCCACTGCATGCCATCACCTCCTAACGTTACCGGAGCTGATAATAACATTGCTGAAGGTGCGTGACACTAAAATGTCCGTGGGGACCCGGCGCCAACCCATAGATAGTTCCAACTCACCGAATTGCGTAATCCACCACAGATGCACTCAATATTTAAATAATGTTAGTCTAAATAAATGTAGACAGAAACATAATAATTTCAAGCAGAAAACGAATCTTTCCATTAAGAACTGACAATCAGGGAATTTAAACATGGTTGACATTGTTTTTGTGTGTTTATATTAATTAAAGAAAGGAAAGTCTAGTGCTGGCTGAGCATATTGTTTGTTTGCACTAAGTTAATACTTTGACAAATGTAGCCTATATTTTTCAGTCGGTTCGGTCTTTGTGTGCCAAACATTATTTAAGGCTGTAAACACTGTAAACCTTTTATTTTTAATAAATGAGAAGCATGTTTAGATTTGAGTGTTAAATTTTTTTTAATAAAGATTAACGTATATCGAACTGAAAACCGTGACCCCAAAATCGTGATACGAACCAAACCGTCCATTTTGTGAACCGTCCCACCCCTACCGTTTATCATAAAAATTCAGTGCCCCCGAAATACAAAAAAAAGCCCCCGAAAATCAATTAAGGGGGGCAAAAAAAGCCCTTGAAAAAAATGTTAATTTCTAACCCTGGTTCATAGTAGAAGGTGTGTGTGGAGGGGGGGGGGGCTAGGCATTCATTTCTGTGGGTAGAAACTGTTAGTCAGTCTCGTAGTTCTGGCTTTCAGACTCCTATATTGCCTGCCTGATGGCAGGAGGTTGAAGAGTCTGTGTTGGGGGTGTGTGCTGTCCTTAATTATGTTGTGTACTCTCCTGGTGGCCCTGGTAGAGTAATGTCTTTTTTTTGTATCCACTTTTTCTCCCATCCCAATTTTCGTATCATCCAATTCAACCCTCCCCTGTCTTTGAACGCTGTTTCATGCCTCCCACAAGCCGGCTGCAATGTGGACTAAGTCATACATAGCACGAGTCCCCTCCGATACTCGAGGTAACAGCAGGCGCATCTTTCCACCTGCGCGGCTCGATCTTTCAGCATCAGGGGTCTGGGCTTTGGAGGGGCCCCGCCCCCGTCGCTTCCTGATTCTACTGCGCAGGCGCACCAACTGACCTGTAGGAGTCGCTGTCCCTCCCCCTAATACTGCCAATGTGTATTAGTGCGGACGACCAGCTAAACTGAAAGCAATGTGGAGCGCTGGGCTCGAACAGGGAGACGAACCTGTTCGAGCCCAGTCTCCAGTATTCGTGGTGAGCGCCTTGCCCACTGCACCACGTAGCTTCCCTGTAGAGTAAATGTCTTGTAGTGAGGGGAAGGCTGCTCCAGAGATGTACTGAGCAGTTTTAATCACTCGCTGGAGTGCCTTCCTCTCCTTAGCAGTAGGGATGCACGATAATTATCGGGCCGATAATTATCGGGCCGATATCAGCAATTATGACGTCATCCCGATAAACTCGATAACGTTATTGATAGCTCCGATAACATATAATAAATTTTTTGGTTAAAAGAAATCCGGTGTGGGTGGATTTGGATGAAGGGCGCTTGTTTTTATTATAGCCTCCTCCCGTTTTGCCAGTACTGTGGTAAAACTGATATCGTGTGGTTTAGGAACAGGGAGTTTTTCACAAATCCAGCGCTCCCTTTCTTGGCTGTGACGTAGTCACGTTACATTCGGAGACAGACAGTCGATCTGCCAATTACGTCCCACGGCTTGCACCCACCTCTTCTTCTTACCACCAATCAGAAGCTCTCGTTTGTTTATTTACCTACGGATTGTCAGCCATTACTCTACTCGGAGCTAACGTTATCTCCCCGCCAGCCACATTGACAAGTACCAGCGGCGCGCTTATACATTACTGGCAAATGTCTTGTTGCACTTGTGGCAATGAGCGTTGTCAGCATCGACTTTAGTAAAATAGACCCAGACTTTTGAACATTTCGTTCTGTCCGCCATTATGAGAGCAGAGCTGTCTGTACTCGGTGTGTGTGTGTGTGAGTGAGTGTGTGTGTGTGTGTGTGGGAGGGGAAGAGAGGAGAGAGCAGGCAGCCCGCTCCCCGTGCAAGCACAGAGACACAGAGGCAGGAGAGATATGGACAACGGCCAACAAGATTAGTTTGCGACGTTTAAATTCCTCAAAAAAAACCTCCATAATTTCTCGAGTACCGATAGCAGTACCGATGACGTCGGAGCTTATAAATACTAAAAAAATATATATATATTTGAGTAAAAAAAAAAAATATATATATATATATATATATATATATATATATATATATATATACAGTTAAAAAAAATATTATAATACAATAAATATCGGTTATCGGTATCGGCTTGAGGAGCATAAAGTTATCGGTGTCAAAATCTATATCGTGCATCCCTACTTAGCAGTGCAGTTTACATACCAGACCGTGATTGAGCTGGTAAGGACACTCAACCGTACTTCTATAGAAGTTGCTGAGAATCTTGGGTGGCATGCCAAATTTTCTCAGCCTTCTTAGGAAGTACAGTCATTGGTGGGATTTTTTTATTATATGTTGGGTGTTGTGAGCCCAGACAGGTCCTCGCTGATGTGGATACCGAGGAATTTAAAGGTTTTAACCCTATCCACCTCCTTCTCACCTATGTACAGAGGTGTGTGCTGTACACTCCTCCTCCTCCGTGGGTCAATAATCATCTCCTTGGTCTTGTCTGCGTTCAAGGAGAGATTATTGTCCTGACACCAGGCCACCAGTTCCGCCACCTCCCTTCTGTACGCCTCCTCAGCTCCCCCAGTGATCAGTCCGATGACTGTAGTATCATCTGCGAATTTGATGATACTGGTGTTGTTCTGGGAGGCCACACAGTCGTGTGTGAAGAGGGTGTACAGTAGGGGGCTCACCACGCAGCCCTGGGGGGTCCCTGTGCTTAGCTTGAGGGTGGTGTGGATGACGGTGTTGACTGCATCCTCAGTGGACCGGTTCTGACGGTAGGCAAACTGCAGAGGGTCCAGTGACAGTGTGTCTGGGATAGTCTTCTTGATGTGTGACATGACTATCCTCTCGAAACACTTCATCACTATTGGGGTGAGTGCAATGGGACGATAGTCATTCAGACAGGTTACAGTGTTTTTCTTTGGCAGGGGCACGATGGTGGTGGTCTTGAAGCAGGTTGGCACAACAGCTTGTGCTAGTGACAGGTTGTAAATGTCAGCAAGTACGTCAGCCAGCTCTGATGAACAGACCCTGAGGGCACGGCCGGGGATGTTGTCTGGGCCGGCTGCCTTCCGTGGCGGAATAAATTCAACCACACTGTCTATGTTTGGATTAATTAAACTGGAGTCCACATATTATTGCATGTAACAACAAACAAACGTTACATGACGGTCACAGTGCAACTCCTCTCGGTTCGACAAATAATGCAGACGTTCAGGTTGAGTTCAATTTACTGGCAACAACTAGAGTTGTTCCGATACCGATACTAGTATCGGAAATGCCGCCGATACTGCCTAAAATGCTAGTATCGGTATCGGCGAGTACACGTAAATTCTAGCCTCCGATCCCATGATGTAATTTATCTCCTGCCGAGTCCTGCGGAGAGTGAGGATTATAAAATGAACATGTTTTAAAGTGTGATGCTGTGTCATTTTAACAGCAGATACACTTTCTTAAATTCCATTGTCCCCGACAGTGCGGTGTGACGGGGAGCTCGGACGGGAATCGGGATGTGTTTGGCTGGTGTTATGATAGCATTAGCTGGAAAGATAGCTAGTTGGAACAACATCCGCTTTTAACGTTACATCAAATCAGATGATCGCCTGTCCTTTCTCCAGGACCTAACACTGTCCGTGACCGTCTATCAACAATAATGCACCCACGGTGAATTGTATTTAAGTTAAGTAGCTACGGACTAGCGTTAGCTGACTATTACTAACGTTATCTTAATGTCGATGCGGGAAGGCGAGCTAGGTCAGTTAGCTTAGCTTGATAACGTTACCGTGTCTAAAGTTGGTGCTATTCACATAATCCAGCAATAATGGCTGCAGACCTGCAAGCAAAGTACAGCAAGTGCCAAAGGATAAGAGTCTGAGGCGGAGTTTCAAAAGAGAATGTTGAATATTTATTTTGCATCAAAAATCACAACATGAACGTCTGCCACTAGCTTACAGACTGAATAGGGTATATCTGCAGAGCCACTGAGTAGCGAGTGCAACACCGTTTAATGTCCGTGTGGATCATTGGAGTAGGGTATATCTGCAGTGCTGCAGCCCATACTCATTGATTAATGATACTAATACAAATCTATACAATCACCTGTTGTTGAATAAATACCATACGTTCTAGTTATTACTAAAAAACAGTATAACAGTATCTGAAAAAAAAAAAAAAAAAGTATAATTTATATAATTTTTTTTTAATTTTTTTTTTTATGCACTGGTATCGGATAAATATCGGTATCGGCCGATACCCAAAGCTTAGGTATCGGAATCGGATCGGAAAGGGAAAAATGGTATCGGAACATCTCTAGCAACAACCTCTTCAAATCACAGAACAGAACACATTTATTTTCACTTCCCCCCGACTTTAATCTAATATTAAAGCTGCAGTAGGCAACTTCTGAGAAATTAGCAAGAGAGTGTACAGTACCTGCCCAGCAGAAATAGAGCAAGCTCTGTAGAATTTTTCAAACCCATGCAGTACAACGAAAGGTTATCCTATAACCTAGTTATATGAATACTGGCTGAGCGTCTCGCTCTTCGCCATTATGAGATATCTCTTATCTCCTAGCACATAATGTGCTCACGAACAAACAAATGCACTCACATGCACGTGACCAGGCCACGCCCCCGCGTCCCACTATATGACGCCGGACATGGTCACACTCTATCTTCCTCTTTTTTGTTTCCAACACGGAAGTAGCAGTGCACTCCGTGAACAAGCTGTTATGAAACGCAGGGAGAAATTACACAATGTTGGGTTTTCGCCAGAGGTTCACCAGCCCCTGGAATCTTCTCGGCACATCCTAACAGCGCATCGGGCCTGTCCTGGGGTTTCCTCATCTCGTGACAGCGGATCGAGGAGTGACGGTTAGCAGTCGAGCTACGTCGTGCACAGGTAGGGCCTGCGCTAACAGGCATTGATACTAGCATGAGTGATACTGCTCGTTGTCCCGTGAGACAGTCAAGTTATGTATTGACCAGGGTTTCCGTTAGAAAAAATTGTTGCCGGCCTCAGTGTCCGGTAGATTTCAATCTACCGGTCAAATGAGAGAAATTCCGGTCAGAGTTTATTGAGCTTAAAAACAATTGATAGGCAAAAGAATGACAACAAAACAAAAGTCATTATATTCCAAATAAAATAAGTCCTGAGACTCCGTGCTGCTGCCGACTTTAAATCAAATAGGTGTCTGAGGGCAGTCGCCCGACATTAATAAACGGCAGTCTGTTATAATCACATTTTTATGAGCTAACGAATTCCGTTATATTGGACATTTGTATTAATTATATCAAGCGAAGAACTGAGAAATTTGGCAGAGAGAGACGGCAACATTATCGTGGGTTTGCGTGACGACTCTCTCTCTCCACCTCCCAATGACTTATTTGCGAGAGTATGTCGATGCAGAGCAGCAGATTCAGCTGTTATTGGCTCTTTTCAGGGGACCGCACAGCAGCGCCCCCTGCACTGTGCTGCTGCTGCTCCGGCTCTGCAGCTTCACATGCATTCGCACACCCAGCACTAAGCTCTCGCTGACAACGTCGTTGTCATTATTAGAAGCAACGATGAAACAAATGTAATGATTGTTTCGTTCATCGCATAGGCTATTTAATTTTTGCCTATTTTAATACAATTCAAATAATCAAATTGTGCTTAGACTCAGGGAATTATTTTCACCGGACATTAAGACCGGAGAGATTAAATATGTCGGACTTCAACAGATTTTGCCGGTCAAATACCGGTAATTACCGGCTAACGGAAACGCTGGTATTGACGCGAGGGGCAGGATATTTGGGTAAACATGGTCGTCATGACTCTGTGTTGGATGTTTTCCCAGCTATCCTGGAGCGCGCGGCTAATGCTAATGCTACGATGCTGGGACGCCGTTCCTTTGTTCCCCACCGTGGGCTGTCGCCACTCTTCCCTCCTCTTCACCGTTCATTGCTGAAGGTTAATCGTGTCTAATGTGGGGGGGGTTTGCTGAGGCTTATTTACCTTTTATACGGGTGGATGGGCTGACAACAGGGCGCTACCTTCCTCAGAAAGATTTCCAACACTGAAAACCCAACCAAGGGACCTCAGGGCGCTAAGAGCGAGACGTCGGGACTCCTCTACCAAACATCACCTCCCGCTGCCTCCACCGCTCCAAATGTATCATCAAGGACCAGTCTCACCCAGCACATCACCTCTTCCAGCTCCTTCCCTCAGGGAGGAGATACCGGTCCATACATGCCAAGAGTACAAGATTTAAGAACAGCTTTTTCCCCCAAGCAGTCAGACTGTTAAATACTCATTGACTGTCCCCTCACGTGCACCATGCACTTACCACTGCACTTGATAATCTCTGATTACCACCCATTATGCACTTTATTATTTAAAATATTCTGTTATGTACAGTGTTATATGTGTTATGTGTTCATGTATGTATTGTATATATGTACTACGGTCTGTGGGAGCTCCCCTGAAATTTCGTTGTATACTGTGCAATGACAATTAAAAGTCTATTCTATTCTATTCATATAACTAGGTTATAGGATAACCTTTCGTTATATTATCATACTGGCCAATCGCGTCTCGCTCTTCGCCATTATGAGATATGGGGCAGAGCAGACACGTGGCCCGACAAGTGTACCCCCTGAGGGCCCGTAAGCCCCAACCAGGGAGGAGAGAAGTCCCGTCCACCCGCCCGTCCTAACGAAGGGGGGGAGGCAGTCAACTCCACCAAAGTGCGAAAAAAGGGGGAACCAGACACCCCTGAAAAACACACAGCACAGGCGGGACCACGTGTGACACAGCACCCTGTGGCACACACCCACACACCCCTGCTAGCCCACCAAATGGCGGGACGCAGGAGAGGTCCCAGACCTCAGAACCACCAGGAGGCCGCAACACAGATGTCCTCCACCGAGGCCCCCCCTAACAGGGCGGCAGAGGCCGCCACTCCACGAGTGGAGTGCGCCCTGACGCCCCGAGGGGGGACCTGTCCAGCCAACGTGTAGCAAAGGGCAATGCCCTCGCACAACCAATGTGACAGGCGCTGCTTGGACAGTGCCTTACCTGCGCGAGGGCCACCGTAACAAACAAACAGTTGATCGGAAGCCCTGAGATCCTGCGTCCGACTGAGGTAAACCCCCAGTGCAAGGACAGGACACGACAGATGAAGGCTCGCCTCTAACTCACTAGCGTGAGGAGGCGGATGAAATGCCTGAAACACAATATCCCTGGAGCGAAAAGAGCTCCGGATGTTCTTTGGCACGAAGACTGGATTAGGCCTCAGAGTCGCACCGCTAATGGCCCGAATAGACAGACAATCAGGCCGCACCGAGAGAGCACACAGCTCACCCACGCGCTTAGCGGAGGTGATGGCCAGAAGGACCGCCGTCTTAAAAGACAGCTGCTCCAATGGCGCTCGCTCAAGAGGCTCAAACGAGGCCTCCGACAACCGGCCCAGGACCAGTTGGAGGTCCCAACTCGGAGACAGAGAACGTCCTACAGGCTTGAGACGCTGAGCGCCAAGCAGGAAACGTTTCACAAGAGGGTGGCTGAACATACCGCCCCCAAAACCCACATGACAAGAGGATATAACTGTAGCGTATACCCTCACCGTCGAGGCCGACAGTCTACCCAGGATAGACTGGAGGAAGGAAAGAACAGCGTCCAGGGGGCAGGACACCGGATCCCGGCCCCCAACCTTACACCTAGGGCTGGGCGATATGGCAAAAAATCATATCGCGATAACGATATGATAATGTTATCATATTTCTCGATATCGATAATTATCGAAATTGTTACAAGTAAAAAATAAATACAAATCATTTTTTTTTTTTTTTATTTTAACAACAGATGTATGTTTATTTTGCAGCAATTCTTTGTAGTTGCCGCCATCTTTAGTGTTACATCCCCTCACACTCCAGTTCTCAGGCTGCAGCTGGTTTAAAAGCGAAAGTAAACCGGCTTCTCTGCTGGCTGTGGCTCCAGGGGAGTTGAACAGTTCTGGCTCTGCTCGTTTATTTTCGATCTTTTGGCGCTTTTTTGGTGGACAAACCACCGCACATGTGCACCGTGACTCATGACTGGAGTCTAGCTCTGCTAGCACATATAGCCTACTGTGTACAGACGGTTTCAAACTGTATTTTAAATTAGAAAGCAAACAAAATAAAGAGAAAAATAAATATCAATTTGGTCAGTATTGTCATTTGGACAAGCAAAGCCATTACTTTAAGTTGCAGGCAAGAAAGACAAGTCTGTCCACTGTCTCTGGTTTTAAAACTGCCCTGTTGCAGGTCACCAAAAAAATAAGAAATAAAGATTTTTGATATTCGATATCGTTTATTAAAATATATCGCAATATTTATAGTTATCATTATATCGCCCAGCCCTACTTACACCACTCTTGAAAAGCACGCCACTTACCGCGATAGTGGACGGAGCGCGCGTTCCGGATGGTGTCGACCACAGTAAGGTCAAAACCCATCCCCTCCAGACTCACCCTCTCAGCAGCCAAACCTTCAGTGGCTGCCCCAGAACAGGGAACAGACAGAGATCCGTGTGCCTGAGAGAGGGCCTGCGGCAACCAAGAAACAGGCCACGGCGGGGCTACCAAGAGCCGGATCAGGAACCACACAGACATGCCCCGGTCCGGCGCGATCGGGATCAAAGTCCTGCGCTCCCAACGTACCCGCTCCAACAGCTGAACAGGTGTATGGGGGGGAACGCATACAGAATCCCGGGCGGCCATGGATACATCGAGTTGGCATCCACCCCCAGGGGAGGATTGTCCCCCCGACTGACCGAGAACCATAAGGGGAACTGGTCAGACTGTCTGCTCGCAAACAGATCCACCGTGGCCTCCCCGAATCGATACCAGACCTGTCTGACTATGTCTGGACGTAGGGCTGTCCCCGACTAAGGATTTGGATGGTCGACTATGATTGGCCAAAATTTGCCGTTAGTCGACTAGTCGACTAAAAAATAAAAAAAAAATAAAAAGTATAATATTTTTAGATTTCAAATTATTTTATTTTTGTATCATTCCATTTGGGCTGTGGGGGGTGCTTAATGTCTGAAGGAGTCGACTGAAGGCTTCTTGTCCTCTGCAAAAGCATGCAATTGGTCCACTGATGGATACATCTTGATATTTGTCTAGTCTAGTGTGTTCATTAGATGGGTGAAATCCTCTTTCAGTGCCTCTGTGCCTGTTTTCGTAGGCAGTTAGCCCCTGGTATGCGTGCCATTAGCGTTAGCCACGCTTCTAGGCCTCTTTTCTTTTGGAAAGAATGATAAAAAAAATAATATTATATATTTTTTATAATTTTTTTTATATATATTCGACTAAGAGGTTGGCCAGTCGACTACGGCTCCTTTCGACCGATTAGTCGACTAATCGACTTATAGGGGTCAGCCCTATCTGGACGTAGTCCCCACTCGACGGGATGAGGACCGCCCCGCGACATCACATCCGCGCCCACATTCTCCTTGCCAGGGATGTGGAGCGCCCTCAGGCTGCGCAGATTGAGAGACGCCCATAGCCAGAGGTCGACCGCCGCCCGGTGCAGACGGATGGAGCGTACTCCTCCCGGTCTGTTGATATACGACGCTGTCGTCGTGTTGTCCGACCGTCCTGATCAACACGTGCTCGCCCAGCACCAGGTGGCCGAACTGCTTGAGGACCAGAAGGACCGCCTTCAATTCCAACACATTGATATGCAGTGCAGACCGGGTAGCATGGCACGTCCAGCTGCCCCCTACTGCGTTGGTCCGACATGCCCCCCCCCCCCCATCCCGTGAGGGAGGCGTCGGTGAAGACCGTGACGTGTGACAGCCTGCAGCCCATGGAGATCCCCCAGTATTGACACGGGAACCTTCAGTCGTTTCCACTTGCCTCTCACCAGGTCTATTTTCATACTGGAAAACCACCTCTGTATCCTCCTCATGAAGAGGAGGCCAAGAGGGACCACACAGTGAGCAGATGCCATCATACCGAGCAGGCGCATCACAGACAGCGCCGTAACCGTCCTGCCAGGACGGAGCCCCCTGAGCGTGCCGAGAATATCCACTCGCTGTCGCTCTGAGAGGGTTGCCCTCATGGGCCTTGAGCTTAGAACCAAGCCCAAGTACTCCACCTGTTGACTGGGAAGAGGAGTACTCTTCTTCCAGTTCACAGCAAAACCCAGACTGGTGAGGAATTCCACCACCAGCCTGGTATGAGACCTGGCGACCTCCTCCGACCGACTGAGGAGCAGAATGTCGTCGAGATAAAAAATAACTTGTATCCCCTGACGACGTAGAGGCTCCAGCGCGGTCGCTACGCACTTGGTGAATGTGCGAGGGGCCAGAGAATAGCCGAACGGCAGCCTCTGGTATTCGTACGCTACACCCTGAAAAATGAAGCGAAAGAATTTCCTGTGAGGAGGGAAGATCGGGATGTGAAAGTACGCATCCTTCATGTCTATGGAGGTGAACCAGTCTCCCACTCTGACAGAGCTTATCAGGTGTTTGACGGTCAACATCCTGAACCGCCCCAACTAGGGATGCCCCGATCACGTTTTCTGCCACCGATACCGATCACAGATCGTTGTGAGCCATATCGGCCGATACCGTTACTGATTGTTTTTGATTAAAAAGAAATTAACAATTATTTTATATATTTTTTTTTTATATAAAATATATATATTATATAATTAGACTTGTACTTGTATTATCTGCGAGACATCGCCACCACGCAACAAGCTCCACTGTCTGTGTGTACTCGAGTAGCCTCCAGCTACGGCCAGGATTCTCTGGAGCTGCAGCTGGACCCTATACTCGAGTAGCCTCGAGCTACGGCCAGGATTCTCCTGTGCTGCAGCTGGACCCTATTGGTATAACATTACTGTGCTTTGGTCATATCACATTCAACATGCCCTCAGCTCTAATACGTGTCGTGTTATAAGACATTGATATCAGGAGCTATCTGTAGCTACTGCTAGCCGGATATATAACGTTAATACAACTATTTAGTTCAATGGGACATTTCGTTTTGAACAGTAAACTAACTTGCGCTAACATGAGCTAACAGAGAGTATCATACACGTCTCTACTAGACTATTGCTGGAGCATTTGTTGATATCAGGAGCTATCAGTAGCTAGCCGGCTAGATACCGTTCGGTTAGACAATGCCTCATCATGTATTAAACTAACAGTGAATAGTTGACTGGGTCATTTTGTAACGGTAACTAACGTTAGCTCAGGGAGACGCCGTCCTCCCGTCCCACTAGACTAGACCTGTGTTTACATGCGTGCGGGAGGGGCTGGAGGGAGGAGCAGACGCCGCACCACCCGGTGTCTGAGACAGAACTCAGCGAGTGAGATCGGTTTTGACGATCTGCGAAAATAAAGCATCATCACCGATCACCGATCGCATATTTATACTGATTATCGGCCGATAACGATCGGTGGCCGATCGATCGGGGCATCCCTAGCCCCAACACAATCAGCCAATTGAACGCAGACAGATCCAGAATAGGTCTGACACCTCCCAATTTCTTGGGCACCAGAAAATACCGGGAGTAAACGCCACGCATCGCGTCCTCCTTTGGGACCACGACGATGGCTTGCTTCGCTAACAGAGATTGGATCTCGTCGGCCAGAGCCGTCACTGCTGCTGACCCTGACTAAGGGTCTGTACCAAACCTGAAAACGGAGGGTGGGGTTGTGCAAACTGCAACACAAGTCCCCGCCTCAGCGTTCTCTCCATCCACCTCGACATATGGCACTGCTGTAGCCATATGTTATGATAATCCCAAAGCGCACCCGCCGCCACTTGGCGCTGGTCCGCTAAGGAACCGTAGATAGGCGGCCCGGTCCCACCCACTGTGCGTTGCCAACCGTGGACTCGCCAACCGTGCGAGCAGGGCATCTCGCGGAGCCGGGATATCGCACCCTGACACTACCAACGAGGCAATCGCACCAAAGGGGGGACGCCGAAAGAAAGGGCCGGTTTGATACGGGGGAAGCTGACATCACACTGGGTGACAAAAGCTCCCCCACTGAACACCTCCCCGGCATGGATTGCTGAGGATCTGTTCTACAGCTGGACATGCAAGGCGTGTGGTCCCCACACTGCCCGATATGGGGGGTTCCTACACACCGTTAGCCCTGCAGTGATATTACTACCACCCAAATCACGCATGCCTGACTGACCACCGCCGGTGTTCCGGCCGTGGGAGGCACTAACGTGATACCCGGCCTGGCGAGGGCGGGGCTGGGGGAACTCACGCTGCGACCCCCTGGGCCTCGAGTTCCCCCCCTGACAACCTTCGTGGTTGACAGACACAACACCAGGCTCACCAAACACAGACGCAGAACGTGTGGCGTGGGAGCCGCTTGACAGCACAGCATTCTCACAGGCAGACCCAGGCCTAGCCAGCAACTGGGTGTCAGCCCCTGTCCCCATGAGAAGCGAGTCTCCTCCCCACCGCATATATTCTCTCCCTGCCGTATGTATATTTCTCTTCTACCCACCCACCCCCTCCAAATGTACAGTCCAGGGTTCGAAATTAACGGGGGCTTGGGGCATAATGCCCTTGAAAATGGACAAAATGCCCTCGAAACTCAGTTAAGGGGGGCACTTAATGCCCCCGACAGTTTACTAATTATATATATTTATCCGGTAATGGATCGTCTGTGTAGTGTACGGTTCAGATGACGCGCAAATAAAAAAAATCATTTGGCGGAGCCCGGGGAGCCGGTGTTCTGCACTGGCTGCAGGCAGCAGCAGCCCGTTGCTAGTCAGTTTGTGTAAAAATGGCACGCACAATATAAATCAATCTTCATTACGACTTTAAAAACATAGCCATTAACATTACATAGGCCTACACACATCTTGCCATATCGTTAGCAGTTTGTAAACACAACGCACGTTTTAACTATTGTAGCCCGACGCAGCCCGCAAGCTACTACTGTACAGTCAATGAAATGTTACCGTAGCTACTAGCTAGCATAGGAGGAAATGGGGGTCGGAGAGGCGGGGTGTTTAAAGACAATGATAGGCGTTTATTCAACATCCAAGAAGGCTAACATACAACTGTGTTTTACTAACTCCTGCTTGTTGATGTCCTAACGTGACCGGAGCTGAAGATGCCACACGCTAAAATGTCCGTGGGGACCCGGCGCCAACCCATAGATAGTTCCAACTCACCGAATTACGCAATCGATTGATTGATTGATTGATTGATTGATTGATTGATTGATTGATTGAAAAGTTTATTAACAGATTGCAGAATGGGTACAGTACAGCTCAATACATACAATTGTTAAGGGGATGCAGACCAGAGAAAGACTTTCGTCTTGTTTACATCAGGGTCCCCCATTTTCAATTCATCATAACATAATGACATACATGACATACAGATAGACAGTACTGCTACATCTATACATTTATGACATATCAGATTTGTAAATACAGTACTGTTTGTGATACAAAAAGAGTCCAGAAAAAGAGTGTATATACATTTGGCGTAGAAACTGTACATTGGATCCACCACAGTTGCACTCAATATTTAAATAATGTTAGTCTAAATAAATGTAGACAGAAACATAATAATTTCAAGCAGAAAACGAATCTTTCCATTAAGAACTGGTTGACATTGTTTTTGTGTGTTTATATTAATTAAAGAAAGGAAAGTCTAGTGCTGGCTGAGCATATTGTTTGTTTGCACTAAGTTAATTAATACTTTGACAAATGTAGCCTATATTTTTCAGTCAGTTCGGTCTTTGTGTGCCAAACATTATTTAAGGCTGTAAACACTGTGAACCTTTTATTTTATTTTTAATAAATGAGAAGCATGTTTAGATTTGAGTGTAATAAAAATGTACGTATATCGAACTGAAAACCGTGACCCCAAAATCGTGATACGAACCAAACCGTCCATTTTGTGAACCGTCCCACCCCTACCGTTTATCATAAAAATTCAGTGCCCCCGAAATACAAAAAAAAGCCCCCGAAAATCAATTAAGGGGGGCAAAAAAAGCCCTTGAAAAAAAATGTTAATTTCTAACCCTGGTACAGTCCCCTCCCCATCATATGTATACTACTCTGTCAGGATCTATGGGTAACAGTACTGTATATTTGAATACCGTATGTCACAAATGTATCAGTACTAAATACCTGTATGTCCATATGCCATAAATCAATGTCATGTATGTTGAGTCATAAATGTCAATATGAATTGAAAATGGGGGATTGATTGAAAACTTTATTAACAGATTGCAGAATGGGTACAGTACAGTACAGCTCAATACATACAATTGTTAAGGGGATGTAGACCAGAGAAAGACTTTCGTCTTGTTTACATCAGGGTCCCCCATTTTCAATTCATCGTAACAATGACATACAGATAGACAGTACTGCTACATCTATACATTTATGATAGGGATGCCCCGATCACGTTTTTTGCCACCGATACCGATCACCGATCGTCTTGAGCCATATCGGCCGATACCGATCCGATACCGATCGTTTTTGATTAATAAAAAAAAAAATTATATAATGTTTTTTTTTTTTTTATATAAAATATATATATTATATAATTAGACTTGTACTTGTAGTTGTATTATCTGCGAGACAACGCCACCACGCAACAAGTCAAAATGCTCGCTATCTCCACTGTCTGTGTGTATACTCTTGCTTTGATCAAATCACATTCCTCGGCTCTGCAGATTTACCCTAGGCTCTGCAGATATACCCTACTCCCTCAGCTATCCCCGTTAGTGACTGCGACGCAAGCCGGGCTTCGAATATGCATCGAATGAGTGTTATAAGACATTGATATCAGGAGCTGTCTGTAGCTACTGCTAGCCGGAAATATAACGTTAAGACAACGCCTCAGTGAACTATTTAGTTGAATGGGACATTTCGTTTTGAACAGTGAGCTAAGCTAACATGAGCTAACAGAGGTATCATACACTAGTACTAGATAACTAGACTATTGCTGGAGCATTTGTTGATATCAGGAGCTATCAGTAGCTAGCCGGCTAGATACCGTTCAGTTAGACAATGCCTCATCATGTATTAAACTAAAAGTGAATAGTTGACTGGGTCATTTTGTAACGGTAGCTAACGTTAGCTCATGGAGGTCCCGTCCCACTAGACTAGACTAGACCCGTGTTTACATGCGTGCGGGAGGAGCTGGAGGAGGAGCAGACGCGCAGCACTGTGTGCAGCTCCCGGTGTCTGAGACAGAACTCAGCGAGTGAGATCTGTTTTGACGATCGGCGAAAATAAAGCATTATCACCGATCACCGATCGCATATTTATACTGATTATCGGCCGATAACGATCGGTGGCCGATCGATCGGGGCATCCCTAATTTATGACATACCAGATTTGCAAATACAGTACTGTTTGTGATACGAAAAGAGTCCAGAGAAAAAGTATATACATTTGACGTAGAAACTGTACATTGGAGGAGGTTGGGTAGGTGGGGGGAAGGGGTACTGTACATTGGAGGTGGTTGGGTGGGTGGGGGGAGGTTGGGTAGGAGTGGGGGGGGGGAGGTTGGGTAGGAGGGGTGGGTGGGGGACACTGTACAAGTGTACAAGCAAAACTGTAGATTGGAATATTGACAAGACCATACTTGGTAATTTTTACTGTACATTGGAGGGGGTTGTGTTAGGACATTTACAGGGGCCAGTTTAGAATTGCAGTCTCCCGTAGGTGTTTTTTGAGAGTGTTTTTGAAAGTGGGTAGTGATTCACATTCCTTTACAGCTTTGGGTAGGGCGTTCCACATTGATGTAGCATAATTGCGAAACGTGTTTAGTCCCTTGTTTGAGCCGAATCTGGGTTTAACATGATTTGTGGAGCTCTCTCTGGTGTTGTGATCGTGGTATTCACTGACCTTTGGGAAGTATTTTGACATGTACATGGGTACCTTGGTCGTGTAGTGTATCTTGTAGACCAGGCCCATTGCAAGTTGCTGTACTCTGTCGTCTACTCTAAGCCATCCTAGGTTGTCAAAGTGGGCAGGGGTGAGGTGGGTTCTAGGAGTAAGGTCAAGCAGTAGTCTGACCAGTTTGTTTTGAGATGTTTGTAATTTTGTTTTTAGCGCCTTTGAGGTGCTTTGATACCATGAGCAGAGGTGCAAGGATAGTTGTAGTACCCTTGAATGAGTGCTCCTGCCAGAGTCTTCAGGGTATTCTTGTTTACCAGTGAGGAGATCCGGTACAAGAATAGAGTTCGTTGGTTGACTTTTTTTATTACATTCATTGGATGCCATTTTGTCACAGGAAAGATTTGCCTCTAGGATGGAACCCAGGTAGGTAATATCTTCTTTCCTTGTGACAATATTGTCACCCACTGTAACTGAGAAGCCGTCGGTCTTGCTGAGTTTGTTATTTGAACCGAAGAGAATGGACTCTGTTTTGCCCATGTGTAATGATAGTTTGTTATCAGCGAGCCATATGCAGATATTGTCTAGTTCTGAGCTGAGGGTTTTTTCAACCTGTAACTTGTTCTCGTCAGAGACCAGCCGGGCTGAGTCGTCCGCAAACAGGAACAAGTTGCAGTCACAAGCTGACGACATGTCATTTGCATAAATTAGGAACAGTAGCGGACCTAGTATGCTTCCTTGTGGAACACCACAGCTTACTGTGGGGGGGGGATAGGGTACCGTTTACCTCCACCATCTGCTCTCTCCCCTCCAGGTAGGATTGCATCCAGCTCACTGATTGACAAGCCAATTGCTTTTAGCTTGTCAATCAGAATGGTGTGATTGACAGTGTCGAAGGCCTTTTGTAGGTCCAGCATGACCATGCCGCAGTATTTGCCCGCGTCCACCTCTTGTTTGATGTGGTTGTTTAAATAGAGAAGGCATGTGTCAGTGGAGTGGGATGTTCTGAAGCCAGATTGGAATTCGTAGATTAGATTTTTTTCCGCTAGGTATTTTTCGACCTGTTCGTATACAATTTTTTCCATGACTTTCGAGATGGAGGTAAGGATAGAAACAGGGCGGTAGTTGCCTGAGTCTAATTTACTGCCTTTTTTGTGCAGGGGTGTTTTTTGAAGTCCTTGGGGACGTGTCCCTGTTTTATGGAGAGGTTTATTATGTGTGTGATGACTGGGGTGATGGCGGCTGCTGAGTCTCTGAGGAATTTGGAGGGGATGTTGTCATGGCCAGTGGCCTTGTTAGGTTGGAGGGCGCTCAGTTTTTTGAGTACCTCATCTGTTGTTACCATTTCCAGTTTTAAGTCGTCTTTGTGGACCCCTAGGTTCTTGTAGTATGCTACTATGTGTTCTACCCCATAATGCCCTGCAGCCTAGTTGGTTATTGAGTAATTTCCAAAGTTCACGTGGTTTGTTTTTGTTTCTCGGTTTTGTCATTGATGATTTTTTTTTTGCTGTTTTGATCATGGAGTTTACATCATTTCTTAGTCTGTTTCTTTCCAGTTTGAGTTCAGTCACGTGGGCTTGGAGTTCACTGCTTGTGCTTTTGGTAAGCTTTGACTGACTTTTACGAAACTCAGAGCATTTTTTGTCTCTGGTTTTCATAGCGGTCAGTATTTCAGTGTGCATCCACGGCTCTGCGCGATTTTTTACCCTGGTGGTTCTTAGGGGGGCCATGTTGTTTAGTATCGTTGAAAATTTGGTTTTGAAGCCAAGCCATGTTTCTTCAACCAGTGTACCATTGAGCTCATCTGACCAGTCCAGACTCTCCAGTTCAAGGTTAAAGGCCTCGCTAGAGTAGGTTTTGAGGTCTCTAGATGTGACTGTTTTGTGACAGCCAGCCTTTTGTTTTAGCTTTTTGCGGGTACAGAATATCATATAATGATCACTTAACCCGCATGCTATAACCCCTTTATTGGAGATCCTGGACTTGTCAGATGTCAGGATGAGGTCAATGGTAGTCTGAGTTGACTCACATACACGTGTGGGTTGTGTGATTAGCTGGCTGAGGCCGTGCCGATCACAAAACCTATTGTAGGATTTGAAGACGGGTGCATCTTTTTGTTGCATATCCGTGTTCCAATCCCCAATAAGAATCATTTCTGCATCCTCAGCTCCAGCTAAGCATGCATCCAACACATCATAAAAGCCATTTTGGTCTGGCGGTCTGTAAATTGTGCCGACTAGAACAGATTTAGCCCTTTCAAATAGAATTTCTACAAAAACAGTTTCAATAGCCTCATGATCTAGGTCTGTACGGTTAATAAATTTGGTGTCTTTATGAATGTACATACAGACACCTCCTCCATGCCTGTTCCTGTCATTGTGGACTAAAGAATAGTTCTCTAATTTCCGGGTCTGTTACTGATGAATCCAGTTTAGTTTCAGAGAAACATAGAATGTTTACCTTACCGCTAATGAAATGTTGCCTTATTTCTGCCAGTTTGAGTCTAAGGCTGTTTACATTAAGATGGAAGATATGAAGTCCATTTTGATTTGCTGTGTAGTCTATATCCTTGAGATAAAGGTAAGGTTCTTCTTCTGTGGGAAGGGGGGGGGCTCTGTGATGTCCGCAGGGGGGGTGGGGGATCCTTTGATCAAGGTGGGTGTCCCGCGACGGGAGGGGGGTGGGGTGGGGGCTGTGTTGTTATTATTCGGTCCGTGTGTGGGAGGGGGGGTGGGTGTGATTATTTGTCATGCCCTGGTTCATCTGCTAGCGTCTGTGTTGATTCCATCCCGCCGGCTCCCTGCTGTGGTGATGTCTCACTGACCGGGTGGCTTTCGGTGGGGGAAGGGTAGGGTCCTCTGGCTCCGGTAGTTTGCTGTGTTAGCTTGCCGGCTACCTGCACCACCGTCGAGTTGATTATCCCCGGTACCTTCACTCCCGTCTCGTCCTCCCGTGTGTTCCTCTGCGGCGGCGTCGGGTGTGTTGATTGCTCCGGCATTGGGTGGAAAGTAGGCACCCGAAGCCATCGTTGCATCCTGTAGTGCCAGACGCAGTCGTCACGTCTGGGTTCGCGTCCTGACGGGGGTCCTGACGTGGCTCGGTCCGGGGTTGACACTGTTGTTGTCGTTGTTGTTGAAAAGGATGTTGTTGTCGTTGTTGTTGATCGCGACGGTTCAAATAACAAACTCAGCAAGACCGACGGCTTCTCAGTTGCAGTGGGTGACAATATTGTCACAAGGAAAGACGAAATTACCTACCTGGGTTCCATCCTAGAGGCAAATCTTTCCTGTGACAAAATGGCATCCAATGTAATAAAAAAAGTCAACCAACTTTGAACTAACTAGATTCTTGTACCGGATCCCCTCTCTGGTAAACAAGAATACCCTGAATACTCTGGCAGGAGCACTCATTCAAGGGTACTACGACTATGCGTGCACCTCATGGTACCAAAGCACCTCAAAGGCGCTTAAAACAAAATTACAAACAGCACAAAACAAACTGGTCAGACTACTACTTGACCTTACCCCCAGAACCCACCTCACCCCTGCCCACTTTGACAACCTAGGATGGCTTAGAGTAGACGACAGAGTACAGCAACTTGCAATGGGCCTGGTCTACAAGATACACTATACGACTATGGTACCCATGTACATGTCAAAATACTTCCCAAAGGTCAGTGAATACCACGATCACAACAACAGAGGGAGCTCCACAAATCATGTTAAACCCAGATTCGGCTCAAACAAGGGACAAAATACGTTTCGCAATTATGTCACATCAATGTGGAACGCCCTACCCAAAGCTGTAAAGGAATGTGAATCCCTACCCCACATTCAAAACCGCTCTTAAAGAGCACCTACGGGAGGCTGCAATTCGAAACTGGCCACCGTAAATGCCCAAAACCCCCACCACCTCCTAATAGACAGTCTCCTCCCCACCGCATGTATATATTCCCTCTCCGCCGTATGTATATTTCTCTCCCACCCACCCACCGGTCCCACCCCCTCCTAATGTACAGTCCCCTCCCCATCATATGTATATACTCTGTCAGGATCTAGGGGTAACAGTACTGTATATTTGAATACTACACGTCAGTCTTCCGGCTTCAACATGGACGGTCGCATTTTACGTAGCTCCCGTAATCAACGCAACAGCCAACGCAACAGAGCAACAACAAAATACTTTGCGCATTTTCTACTTTCCCTCCTGTGGATTATGGATTTGTACCTGAATTCACAACTCAAGCAGCAACTCCAGACAGAAGTGGAGGGTAGCGAAAACGTAAATCAACAGTCCCATTGCGACTTCTACTTGTTAACGGGCACGGAGAGGAAACATCCACCCTTCGGTGCCTCGGCGATCCACGCAGTACTTACTGCAAATCCGGAACGAAAGAAATTACCCCCGGCAGGCAAGTGTAATAAGAGATCAATGTTTTTATTATATCTGCTCATGTCGGGTGACATACATCAGAACCCTGGTCCCGTAATGACACGGAACCAGAGACTACAGCAAGAAGCGATGGAGGTTCCCATCGCGACCAACAACATCAACAACGCAACCTGTGGCTACATCTACTGCGCGGACGGCAACACTTCCCCAATGACGCCGCAGCAGACGAGCACACGTGAGGCAGTGACGAGAGGAGGTGAACCGAGGGTCGAAACCATGACGACCATCTCGACGCGGGATGTAAACATCTCGACGCCCGATAGCCGGCTAGCTAGCAGAGCTAACAACAAAAACAACCAGGAACGAGTCCTTTGTTGTCCCAGCACGGCGCGGGACCCGACACCCCCCTCCCCCCTTCTTTGTTGTTCCAACACGGCGCGGGACCCGACGCCCCCCTCCCCCCTTCCCACCCACAACAACACAGAGGAACAGATTACAAACGGACAATACTTCGAACCTGCCAACATAAATGAAATAACCAACGCCAATGGACTGAACATTTTTCACATTAACATTAACAGCTTAAAAAACAAATTGGATGAAATCAAGCAAATATTCATAAATGGTAAGGCAAACATACTGTGCTTCTCAGAAACTAAGCTCGACGATTCTGTAAAAGATCCAGAGATAGAGATTGAGAACTACTCAATAATCAGGAATGATAGGAACAAACATGGAGGTGGTGTCTGTATGTACATACACAAGGACACCAAATTCATCAACAGAAATGACCTGAATCATAAATCAATTGAAACTGTATGGGTGGAAATCCTATTCGAAAGGGCGAAATCCCTACTGGTTGGCACAGTCTACAGGCCGCCAGATCATAGTGGCTTTTATGATACAATGGATGGGTGTTTAGCTGGAGTTGAGGATGTAGACAAAATTCTTATTGGAGACTGGAACACGGATATGCAACGAAAAGATGCACCCGTCTTCAAGGCCTTCAGTAGGTTTTGTGATCTGCATGGCCTCAGCCAGCTAATCACCCAACCCACACGTGTATGTGAATCAACTCAGACTACCATTGACCTCATTCTGACCTCCGACAAGTCCAAGATCTCAAATAAAGGGGTTATAGCATGTGGGTTAAGTGATCATTATATGATATTCTGTACCCGAAAAAAACTAAAACAAAAGGCTGGCTGCCACAAAACAGTCACATCTAGAGACCTCAAAACCTACTCTAGCGAGGCCTTCAACCTTGAACTGGAGAGTCTGGACTGGTCAGATGAACTCAATGGTACACTGGTTGACGAAACATGGCTTGGTTTCAAAACCAAATTCTCAGCAATACTAAACGACATGGCCCCCCTAAGAACCACCAGGGTAAAAAATCGCGCTGAGCCGTGGATGCACTCCGAAATACTGGCCGCTATGAAAACCAGAGACAAAAAATGCTCTGAGTTTCGTAAAAGTCAGTCAAAGCTTACTAAAAGCACGAGCAGTGAACTCCAAGCCCACGTGACTGAACTCAAACTAGAAAGAAACAGACTAAGAAACGACGTAAACTCCATGATCAAAACTGCAAAAAAGAATTTCATCAATGACAAAACTGAGGAAAACAAAAACAAACCACGTGAACTTTGGAAATTACTCAATAATCAACTAGGATGCAGTAAAAAACTTAAAACCAGATTCTCAAACATAAACATAAAAACTGACAACACGCTCATCACAGACAAGCTGGATGTAGCCAATTACTTAAACATTTTCTTCACAAACATAGCCACAACACTGGTAAACAAACTACCCTCCCACTCAGGGCTTTATGGGGTAGAACACATAGTAGCTTTCTACAAAAACCTAGGGGTCCGCAAGGACGACTTCAAGCTGGAAACGGTAACAACAGATGAGGTACTCAATAAACTGAGCGCCCTCCAACCTAACAAGGCCACTGGCCATGACAACATCCCCTCCAAATTCCTCAGAGACTCAGCAGCCGCCATCACACCAATCATCACACACATAATAAACCTCTCCATAAAACAGGGACACGTCCCCAAGGACTTCAAAATTGCGAGGGTGACCCCTCTGCACAAAAAGGGCAGCAAATTAGACCCAGGCAACTACCGCCCTGTTTCTATTCTCACCTCCATCTCGAAAGTCATGGAAAAAATAGTCTACGAACAGGTCGAAAAGTACCTAGCGGAAAAAAATCTAATCTACGAATTCCAATCTGGCTTCAGAACATCCCACTCCACTGACACATGCCTTCTCTATTTGAATGACCACATCAAACAAGAGGTGGACGCAGGCAAATACTGCGGCATGGTCATGCTGGACCTACAAAAGGCCTTTGACACGGTCAATCACTCCATTCTGATTGACAAGCTAAAAGCAATTGGTTTTGATAGTCTATCAGTGAGCTGGATGCAATCCTACCTTGAGGGGAGGGAACAGATGGTGGAGGTAAACGGTACCCTATCCCCCCCCCTCACAGTGAGCTGTGGTGTTCCACAAGGAAGCATACTAGGACCGCTACTGTTCCTAATTTATGCAAATGACATGTCGTCAGCTTGTGACTGCAACTTGTTCCTGTTTGCGGACGACTCAGCCCTGCTGGTCTCTGACAAGAACAAGTTACAGGTTGAAAAAGCCCTCAGCTCAGAACTAGGCAAAATCTGCATATGGCTCGCCGACAACAAACTATCATTACACATGGGCAAAACAGAGTCCATTCTCTTCGGTTCAAATAACAAACTCAGCAAGACCGACGGCTTCTCAGTTACAGTGGGTGACAATATTGTCACAAGGAAAGATGAAATTACCTACCTGGGGTCCATCCTAGAGGCTAATCTCTCCTGTGACAAAATGGCATCCAATGTAATAAAAAAAGTCAACCAACGAACTCGATTCTTGTACCGGATCTCCTCTCTGGTAAACAAGAACACCCTGAAGACTCTGGCAGGAGCACTCATTCAGGGGTACTACGACTATGCTTGCACCTCATGGTACCAAAGCACCTCAAAGGCGCTAAAAACAAAATTACAAACATCTCAAAACAAACTGGTCAGACTACTGCTTGACCTTACTCCTAGAACCCACCTCACCCCTGCCCACTTCGACAACCTAGGATGGCTTAGAGTAGACGACAGAGTACAACAACTTGCAATGGGCCTGGTCTACAAGATACACTACACGACCAAGGTACCCATGTACATGTCAAAATACTTCCCAAAGGTCAGTGAATACCACGATCACAACACCAGAGGGAGCTCCACAAATCATGTCAAACCCAGATTCGGCTCAAATAAGGGACTAAACACGTTTCGCAATTATGCCACATCAATGTGGAACGCCCTACCCAAAGCTGTAAAGGAATGTGGATCACTACCCACTTTCAAAACCTCTCTCAAGGGACACCTACGGGAGACTGCAATTCAACACTGGCCCCTGTAAATATCCTAACCCAATCATTCCAACCCCCTCCAATGTACAGTCATTTACCTAGTATGGTTTTGTCAATAGTTCAATGTACAATTGTGTTTGTTTGTACAGTGTCTCCTCCCCCCCCCCCCTCAATGTACAGTGTTACTTGTTTATACAGTATGCCCCCCGCCCCCCCCCCCCCCCAACCACCTCCAATGTAAATTACCCAGTATGGTTGTCAATATCCCAATGTACCCAACCCCCCCCACCCAACCTCCAATGTACAGTTTCTACGTCAAATGTATATACTCCCTTTTCTTGACTCCTTCTGTATCACAAACAGTACTGTATTTGCAAATCTGGTATGTCATAAATGTATAGATGTAGCAGTACTGACTATCTGTATGTCATGTATGTCATATATGTCTATATGAATTGAAAATGGGGGACCCTGATGGAAACAAGACAAACGTCTTTCTCAGGTCTGCATCCCCTTAACAATTGTATGTATTGAGCCGTACTGTATTGTACCCATTCTGCAATCTGTTAAATAAAGTTTTCATTCATTCATTCATTCAATACCGTTTATGTCACAAATGTATCAGTACTAAATACCTATATGTCCCTATGCCATAAATGTCATGTATGTCATAAATGTCTATATGAATTGAAAATGGGGGACCCTGATGGAAACAAGACAAACGTCTTTCTCAGGTCTGCATCCCCTTAACAATTGTGTGTATTGAGCCGTACTGTATTGTACCCATTCTGCAATCTGTTAAATAAAGTTTTTCATTCATGTCCGCTTCCATTCATTGTGCTAAGCTAGGCTAACATGCAGCCAGATAACTTTCTACTGAACACAAAGAGGAAACTGTAGAATTGCTGCAGGGAGGTTAACTGTTAGCCATTCGGTAACTTGGTAGTCTAAAAGTACGGAAACTGTGCAAGATAGGTCACATAAACAAAACACTGCTCTTACAGTTTAGATACTCGGTGCACTAAGAACAATGTTGAACAACGTTTTGATTTTACAAACCTGTTCTAATCGCAGTCTTCAGAGCATCCAGCTGCGTACGTTGGTGATTTATCTCGCCTTCATATTCTTCTATGGTTCTTTCAAATACTCCAAATATCTCTTCAGCAGCTGCAGTTAGTCGCTCGTTCACCAACAATCTCAACAATTGTATTCTAGACATTTTCAACAAGTGAAAGTAAGACACTTATTAGCTAGCTTAGCTCGCGTTAGCTCAGAAGCACAGAACCGGACGAAGCTGTGGAGCCCGAGTTCCGCTGGCGACAACAACAACAATACTTCCGGTCAGGGCTTTTCAAAATAAAAGAGCTGTTTTGCACAAGCCTAAAACACCGAAGCTATTGAAAAACTTTTATTTTGTACATTAAAACAACAAACTAAGCATACCAAGCTATACAATACAACTAATGTTTCTGTATGACAGTACTTGTTATAATAATATTGATAACGTTCTTCTCAGTATCTAAATGGATAAATGCTCTGATCACCTTGCTGTTTGCTTTAATCTGTCTATTCCTCTACCACTCACTAACAGTAAACGCATAATCACTTTCCGCAATGTACAATCTGTTAATCTCCCCATTCTGTGCAATGACATCACCTCTGTTATGTTGTCTCCAGTATTCCTAACTAGGAATAAACAGGCTAGGCTAGGGTTTCTTTACTGGCTTTTATTCACGTTGTCTATCCGTACATCAAGGCACTCTCTCCCCTGTGCATCCATGTACATGTCAAAATACTTCCCAAAGGTCAGTGAATACCACGATCACAACACCAGAGGGAGCTCCACAAATCATGTAAAACCCAGATTCGGATCAAACAAGGGACTAAACACGTTTCGCAATTATGCCACATCAATGTGGAACGCCCTGCCTAAAGCTGTAAAGGAATGTGAATCACTACCCACCTTCAAAAACACTCTCAAAAAACACCTACGTGAGACTGCAATTCGAAACTGGCCCCTACAAATGTCCTAACCTAGTTGTACAGTAAATGACCAAGTAAGGCTTTGTCAATATTCCAATGTACAGTGTAAAATGTGTGTGTGTCCCCTTCTTAACCCCCCCACCTCCAATGTACAGCCCTCACCCAACCCACCCAACCCCACCCCACCCAACCAACCTCCTCCAATGTACAGTTTCTATGCCAAATGTATATACACTCCTTTTCTGGACACTTTTGTATCACAAACAGTACTGTATTTGCAAATCTGATATGTCATAAATGTATAGATGTAGCAGTACTGTCTATCTGTATGTCATGTATGTCATATATGTTATGATGAATTGAAAATGGGGGACCCTGATGTAAACAAGACGAAAGTCTTTCTCTGGTCTGCATCCCCTTAACAATTGTATGTATTGAGCTGTACTGTACTGTACCCATTCTGCAATCTGTTAATAAACTTTTCAATCAATCAATCAATCCGTACATCAAGCACTGTTCCTCTACCCCGGTCCCTCGGTCCGGGTACTACAACAACAGGGCGGAACCAATATTATGTATTATAATAACAAGTAACACATCTTCCCTTCTTTTAAACAGAAACAACTTGTTCTTTTCCTGTAGTCGTCTATAACAAAACGTTAGTTTCCGACTGTTCTTAAACCTGTACATTCCAATAATAAACATTCAATTCAAACATGAACGTATGCATTCAAACAATAAGCATATGCATCAAATCTTTCTTTACAATCCTTTTTTTTACATTTACATTTTCTTTTTCATTTAACCTTCATCATCAAGTGTCCTCTTTTCTTTACCCTATCCACGTCCACAGTCCACATGCCTTTCAGCACTGTGCAATAAGTCTCTCAGGAGGTTTAACAGTACTTTTAGGCCTGCAGCAGGTCTCAGAGGGTGTGCTGCCCCCTTTTGGCATGACAGAGTCACTGCGGTCTGGGGAACTCTGACAAAACTGCTCTCTCCTGGGAGCATCTAACACCTCTGCAGTGCTTCGTTCTTGAGAGTCTGTCTCTGGGACTGCCACCTGTGGTCTCAAATCCACACGGTTTCGTCTCAGAGAAGCACCATGGTCTGTCTGGATCTGGTATGAGCGTGGTGAAACTTCTCTTTGCACGCGTCCTCCTTGTCTCCATGTGCCTGTTGTGTGATCCAGGATACGGACTGTATCGCCTGGCTTGAGGCTTGGTAAGTGTTTTGCCTTCTTGTCATGTTGCAATTTGTGTTTCTCTTTTTGTTCTTGTTTCCTTGAGCTGATTTTGTGTGCTCCTTCTGGTGTCAACAGGTTCTCATGGATAGGAAGGTTAGTGCGTAAGCGCCTTCCCATCAGCATCTGGGCTGGGGACAAACCATTTTCCAATGGGGCACTCCTGTATATCATCAGACTCCTCTGGAACTACTCCTGTCCATCTTGAGCCTTCTTCATGAGGGCCTTGACGATCTTGACTGAACTCTCTGCGAGCCCATTGGATCACAGGGAACTCCATGTCTCGCGAAGACTGTTTTCAGGTAGGCTATGACTGTTTTGCTGGATGTTGACTGCAGTGTTACAACTTCCGGGTAGTTGGAGTAGTAATCTGTGACTACAATGTTGCTTTTACCGTTACAGTCAAACAAATCGACTCCGACCTTCTGGTACGGGCGATCAGGTACAGGGTGGGGCATGAGCGGCTCTGCTTGTTGTTTAGACCTGTAGGTGAGACATATTTCACATGCAGCTGTGGTGTGGCTGATGTCTTGGTTGAGTCTTGGCCAGTACATTACTTCACATGCTCTACGTTTACATTTTTCCTCACCCAAATGTCCCTCATGCACTTTCTGCAGCATTTCCTTGCGCATGGATGCTGGGATGACAAACTTGCTTCCTTTGAAAACAATGTCATTAGCAACTGAGAGCTCTGATCTGCATGCCCAGTAATCTTGGATCTGACCCGGGCATTCACGCTTTTGCTCAGGCCATCCTTTCAGTATGGTCTTCTTGAGCTCTTTCATTGTGTCGTCTAGTTCAGTTGCTTTCCTGATCTTCTCTGTTCGCTCAGCAGACACAGGAAGTGATGTGACAATCATGTCAACATAGGCTTGTATTTCTATGCTTTTCTGTTCATTTGGACTTTCCATTTTGTTGACTGCGCGTGAGAGCGTGTCAGCAGCAAACATGAATTTTCCTGGTGTATAGACCATGTTCACATCATATTTCTGCAGTCTGATTGACAGTCGCTGAATCCTCAGAGGACAATCATTGAGGGGCTTGGCCATTATTGATACTAGGGGCTTGTGGTCTGTTTCCACTTCAAAAGCCTTTCCGTATATGTACTGATGGAAACGTTCACATGCATATGTGCTGGCTAAAAGTTCCTTTTCTATTTGTGCATATCTAACTTCAGCACTTGTCAATGCACGAGATGCGTAGGCTACGGGCTGCCAGCTGTTGTCATACATCTGTAGCAGTACTGCTCCTAGGCCGTACTGAGAAGCATCTGCCGATATCCTAGTGCTCCGTTCTGGGTCATAAAACTTGAGCACTGGTTCCTTGGTTAAGATCTCTTTCAGCATTTTGAAGCATTCTTCCTGCTCATGAGACCATTCCCACTCGTTCTTCTGCTCTAGAAGCCCTCTGAGTGGTGCTGACTGGGCAGACAACTGGGGGATAAACTTAGCCAAGTATGTGACCATTCCCAGAAATCTCCTCACATCTTCTTTGCTCTGTGGACGTTCCATGTTCACTATGGCTGACGTCTTCCTTGGATCCGGCTTGACACCTTGCTCTGAAATCACATCTCCCACAAAGGTAAGGCTTTTCACTGCAAACTCACACTTGTCTCGGTTTAATTTCAGATTGGACTTGCGTGTCAGATCCAGTACTTCCCTCAGCCGTGCATCATGTTCTTCTCTTGTGGATCCCCACACGATGATGTCATCCATCATGGTCTCCACTCCCTCTATGTGCTCATAGATCATATGGATTGTCTTGTGGTAAACTTCGGGCGCAGACAGAATACCGTAAGGTAAACGCAGAAATCGAAACCTTCCTTCTGGTGTATTGAAACTGTGACATGATCTCTTCTCTTGTTGGAAGCTTGAAATGCTCACGCTTTATAGCCCTGTTTAGATCCCGTGGATCGAGACAGGTGCGTAGAGACCCATTTGTCTTCGTCAATACTACTTATGAGCTCACCCAATCTGTTGGCTCATCTATTTTCTTTATGACGCCCATCTTCTCCATGCGGGCTAGCTCCTTTTTGAGTTTGTCTCTCAGTGCAAATGGAATCTTTCTGCACGCATGCACTACAGGAGTCACTGTGTCATCCACACATATCTTGTGCTCACCAGGCAAGCATCCTAGTCCTTCAAAGACATCGCTGTACTCCTGCATGACTGCTTTGTGGTCTGTGCTAGTCTGGGAATTCACTACAAACACCCTCCTCACTAAGTCAAGCTTTTCACAGGTACTCAGACCTAGGATTGGCTGTACGCTCTTCTCTACTATGAGCACCTGTGCCCTTAACTGCTGTCCCCTGTGCTTTAGAGTCACTACACAACACCCCTTAACTGGAACAGTCTCTCCTGTATAACCAGTCACTTTTACTTTCACAGGGTGTATTTTGCTCTTAACTGTGAGGGTCCTGTAATCGTCTATGGACAACAGGTTGACCTGTGCACCAGTGTCTATCTTAAATGGAATTATGGTCTCATTCACAGTTAATGGGACTATCCATTCTGCCGCCTCTGCCGTGCTAGACTGTACTACTGAGTCCACAAAGAACTCCTCTGGCTCTTCTTCCACTGTGTTCACTTTCATCCCTGAAGCCTCAGCTCTGCAATACTTCGCAAAGTGGTTATCCTTCCCACACTTGTGGCAGACTTTCCCATAAGCAGGGCATGCCCTAGACATATGCTTGCCTCCACATCTTCCACATCTACTGTTTGGACTCCTGGGCCTTTGCTCTGTAGGCTTTTGTTTTACAAACTGTTTTGGGCGCTGTCCCTCTCTTTTCACGGCATGCACTGCTGCCGACTCATCCGTGCGCAGCTCCTTTGCTTGTGCACGAGTGGTTTCTGCTGCTCTGCACATGTGAACTGTTTTCTCTAGCGTTAAATCATGTTCACGTAGTAATCTTTCTCTGAGCCCATTATCAGGAATTCCACATATTATTCTATCTCTGACTAATGAGTTTCTTAAATCTTCAAATTCACATGACTTGCTCAACGTAAGTAGTTCAGTTAAGTACTGATCAAAACTGTCACCTGTTTTCTGACTGGCGGAGAAAAACTTATATCTCTCAAAAGTGACATTTTTACTGGGCACAAAGTACTCCTCAAACTTTGTCACTAGCTCAGTCAATGTTATATTTTCCTCATCTATCTGAAAGCTGTTGTAAATATCCAATGCATCTTCTCCTATTACATGCAAAAATATAGACGCTTTTCTGTTCTCATCATCTCCCCCCGCCCCACTTGCAGCCAAGTAAATACTAAATCTCTGCTTAAATCTCTTCCAATTATCAGCAAGATTGCCGCTGAACTGCATGGGTGTGGGAGGACTGAGCTTATCCATGACGGGGAACACTACGGGTGCAGGATTTTCTTGGTCTCCTTCTTGATTGTGTAACGGATGTTCTCTGTGTGTAGGCCTGCCTAACACACGTGGCTCCTGCGTTGTGTTCTGGGCGTGGTGTAAATGACGAATCAGCACACATGGACGACAGTTCAATCCTTTATTCGATGGCCTGCAATGGAGCCCACCGACCTGTATCAAATGGGTGGTCGAAATACCACAAGAACAGCGTCACAAATATATCTCGTCAAGTCTCCCACGTTGAATAGTTGTTGCAACTTGAGAATATCAAAACCATTACATGTACCGCATGGCTTAACCACATCTCACATAGTAATTTAACATATCAAAACCATTACATGTACCGCATGGCTTAACCACATCTCACATAGTAATTTAACATACTAATCTTATTAGCAATGCATGAAACGTGAATGACAAATTACACAATAGACCGAACTCTTAAGGCACACATACCTGTATCAAATGGGTGGTCGAAATACCACAAGAACAGCGTCACAAATATATCTCGTCAAGTCTGGTGACAGAGAACAATAAATTGACGATATTACCACGGTGAAATACCAATTGTGCATATAACATAACCACACCATTCATTACAACACTATCGAGTCATTATCATCTGTTAACATTCAATTCACATACAAAATATATATACAACAGTGTAATACATAAAAGTGCTGCGCGCTACAATAATCAAACGTACCTCCCACGTTGAATAGTTGTTGCAACTGAATCCCCAAACCGGAAGAGGTTGCTTCTATCAATGCGCTAATAATTGACCCCGGAAGTGCTACACTCTCGAACGTGAACTTCCCAAGTTACATTCAAATAAAAGTGCCTTTGGTATAAAGAAATAATAAACAATTGTAAGCATTAAACATTTGTAAACAGGATTTAATAACATTTCAATCCTTAATAAAATAATAAACAGGATTTGGTGACATTTCAAACCCCAATAATAATAATAATAATAATCAATGTCCAATTGACCTGGTTACATTCACCCCTCCTGAAATTTCACCAACATCCCGTGTCAGCAGAGCAAGGGGGACATACAAAGAGAAAAAAAAATATCGGTAGTCTACCACTAACCTAGACCTGGCACCAGAGAAAAAGGACCTAGTCCCCCATTCGACTCAAAAGTCACCCCCAAAAGAGGTTCAGAGAATAAAAAAATTGATCAGATCTCAAAATTCCCTTAGATCAATATGACGCCTGATACGCCACACAACTCATGGCCCTCAAAGCTGTCTGATAGACACCTACTCAACCCAGCAATACAAAAGAAAAAAAAACTGGCTTTGGTGAACCCTAACCTCCACCTCAACTCAACCAGTCACCCCTCTCAGAAATGGCATCTGAACCATAGATTCTATCAACCTGTTCACTGATCTCACTACTCTCCCTGTACGTGTCCTAACCCGACCATCATTCCCTACGTGAGGGTGTAAATCAGTGGGAACCGCAACACCCATGTCAGGTGAGTGCGAAACCCCTGTACCTAAATCAGTGTGAGCTGTGACAACTACGTCAGGTGAGTGAGAAGCCTTTGCCTCTGAATCGGTGTGAGCTATGACAACTATGTCAGGTGAGTGAGAAACCTCTGCCTCTGAATCGGTGTGAGCTATGACAACTATGTCAGGTGAGTGAGGAACCTCTGTGTGCTGTGCCTGTGTGTCAGGTGTACATTGAGCCATGGCCCCTGCAGGACTGGCCACTGGGCTAACCTGCTCTATCCCATCTGTCACATCCAACACAGAATCAAAAGAGTCTGTAAGTGACGAGACCACAGGCCCCTCTACCTCCACAGAGTCGGTCAGGTCATGTGCAACACCGCCCTCAGACCAAACTCCAGATGCAGGATCCATACCGTCACTACTATCACAGTCCCCCTCATCGGACTCTCCGTCATCAAACGCCTGACCAATCTCACTGGCGTCCTCCCCCTGCTCTAGCTCAGGAAATGGCAAGAAGTTGACCTCCAGCAAACGGTTCCTGTGCACTACCCTTGTGCGCCCCCCTACATCCTGAATCCTATAGACATGGATACTGGGATTGACACCAACAACTGTATACACTCCATCCTCCCATTTGTCAGCCAACTTCCGTTTTCCCCGCTCTCCCTGATTTGCTACCAGAACCCGATCCCCCACAGACAGGTGTGTACCCTTGACACGCTTGTTGTACTGTCGGGTTTGGTGCTGTTGCTCAACAGTGGAGTGCTTCTGAGCGATCTCCATGGCACTCTTCAGACACGAAAGCAGGGAGCCAGCATAGGAATCGTAATCTACAACTCCAGGGTCATTCAGGACCTGCCTGAACATGACATCCACTGGTAGTCTAGGGACGCGGCCAAACATCAAAAAGAAAGGCGCGTAACCCGTAGTCTCATGAACAGTGGCATTGTACGCAAACGTGAGTGTCTGGACCTGCTGCGGCCACTGGTGCTTCTTCCGAAGCGGGAGAGAGCGGAGCATGTTCCCCAGAGTGCGGTTAAAGCGCTCTGTCCCACCGTTACCCATGGGGTGATAGGCCGTTGTGTGGGATTTGGCCACTCCCGCCAACCTGAGGAGCTCAGCAATCAATTTGCTCTCAAAATTGGCACCTTGATCTGCGTGTATTCTCTCAGGGAACCCGTACACACAAAACACGTTGTCCCAGAGCTTCCTGGCAACTTGTTTCGCCGTCTGATTAGCGCATGGGAACGCGTGCGCCAACTTGGTGAAATGGTCAGTCACCACCAACACGTCCACTGACCGCTGATTGCTGTCCTCAGCGGACCAGAAATCCATACACACTAACTGCATCGGCGCGGAGCTCTTGATGCTTTCAAGGGGCGCACGAGCAGCAGGCTCCGGGGACTTCCCATACACACATCTTTGACAACACTTGACATATGCTCTGACATCCCTCTCCATATCTGGCCAATAAAAACGTTGCCTGGCAAGAGAAAGAGTGCGATCCTGGCCCTGATGACCCGCCAGATCATGGATGCCCGACAATGCCTTGTCCCTCAGACTCAGCGGCAACACGTACTGAGTTCTCCTCTGCTTGGACACTTGGTCCCTCGTCACACGGTACAGGACACCATCACGGACCTCCAGCTTGTCCCACTGTTTCAACAGTCTGAGAACCCTCTGGTTAGCGCCGTGCCTCTCCCGTCTAGATGGTCGCTTTCGAACAGCGACAAAGGGTAGCACCCTAGAGATGCATGTGTCCCGTTCCTGACTCAACCGGAGCTCCTCAACTGAAAACATCGGTAAAACATCTTGACCCTCAGACAGATGTTGGATGTTCTGAACCAAACCCAGCGCTCTGGACTCAGCAGCACCAATCCAATCACACTTAGACTGACAGAGGGCTCTGATCTCCTCTGTCCCACAATCCATCCCGAGTAGTGAGCTACTCACCGTCTGGGACAGACAACTGTACCTAAAAACATCTTGCACAGAGTCCCCCTCAACTGCCCCCGCTTCCTGCACAAGAGCCGGGTACGGCTCCCTCAATAACCTCTGACTAACATGCTTAGCGAACGGGTCACGACTCAAAGCGTCCGCCACCACATTCTTCTTCCCTGGCAGGTGTCTGAGATCAAAGTCAAAAGCCGCAAGTTTAGACACCCAGCGAATCTCACATGCGTCAAGCTTTGGCTTCGTAAGCAGATAAGTCAACAGGTTATTGTCCGTCCAAACTGTGAATCTCTGACCCTTCAGCCAATGGCTGAATTTCTCGCATATGCTCCATTTCAAGGCCATGAACTCCAGTCTATACGCTGGATACTTACGCTGTGAAGCACTGAGGGTCTTGCTTGCAAAAGCGACAGGCCTGGCCTTAGACTCACCTCGAGGTACCTGCGACAGCACAGCGCCAAGTCCGTCCAACGACGCATCAACTGAGAGGACAAAAGGCTCCTCAAAATCTGGGTGGGCGAGCACGACACACTCCAGTAGCATTGTTTTCAGCCTGTCGAAAGCTTCCCCACAAACCGATGTCCAGTCGGCAGGGGTGAGCCTACGAAAGCTGCCAGGTGGTTTCTTGTCCTTAGGGGACCTCCCCTTCCTCTTTTGTCCAGCCGTAAGGGCGAACAATGGCTTCGCAACAGCAGAGCAGTTTGGGAGGAAATGCTGGTAATAGAATACCATCCAAAGAAACGACCTGATCCTACGGACAGAGGGTGTGCACCCATCAACTTCCATGAGATCTTGTACTGTCATGTTGGAGATAACCTCCACCTTGGAGGGATCAACAGACACGCCCCCACCACCGACCACATGGCCCAAGAACCTAACCTCCTGCTGCAGAAGGTGACACTTCTTGGGAGCCAGTTTCAAGTTGTTCTCCCTCAACCTCTGAAACACGGTGTGGAGCCTAGACAGGGCCTCATCTTCTGACGGCGCGAAGACCAGGAGATCATCAAGGTAACACAACAGTTTTGTGAAGTTCATGTCCCCAAAGATTCCAGTCATCATTCTCATAAAGGCTGCAGGGCTATTACATAGACCCTGTGGCATGCGATTGTACTCATGCAACCCGAGGGGGGTTGTGAAAGCCGTGTACTTCTTGTCATCCTCATGCATTGGGATGTTAAAGAAGCCAGAGGTGAGATCCATCGTACTAAAGAGGCAATTGCCCCCAAGCGCGGCAAGACAATCAGACTGGTGTGGCAGGGGGTGAGCGTCCTTCAAGGTGCGCGCATTCAGCCATCTGAAATCAGTGCAGATCCGAACCCCCCCGTCCTTTTTCCAGACCATTACAAGAGGTGAAGCGTACTCACTCGAGGACTTCCTGATAATCCCCTTTTCCTCCATATCAGTGAGAACCTGTCTCAGCTTCTGATAGTGAGCCGGGGGGACCCTCCTGTAGGGCAATCGAAAGGGGCGCTCATCCACAAGACGGATGCGATGAGTGTATCCCTTGACCTCACCACAGTCTAACGAGTCCTTGGAAAAGATGTCGCTATATTCAATTATCAACTGCTCAAGCTGAGACCTGCAGGCTCCACTGACCTGGCAAGAACTGATGTCAATGTCACCGAGCCCGAGCTCTGACAAACTCCTAGCCGGCGGGGCCGAAGGACCGGCACAACCAGGGGCGTCAGGCTCTCGCCTTTCCGAAACTGCCTGCAGTCCCTGAAAAGCATCCAAGTCCTCAATCGCCAAACACACTGAAACATCAGCCAACTTGCAATTCCTTTTCAGTGTGATAGGTTTGTCAGACGGATTGACAACAGTCATGGGCACCCACCTATCTCCCCAGAGTGGTGTAACGAGCCGACCCACAAGAACGCCTCGTGGCATAGCCTTGGAGTCTGTTGGCTCCACGATTACAGTGCTCCCAGGTGACATAGGCACCTTAGCGGGGAGTCTGCCCCAGACTAAGTGCTCGTGTCTCGGTAGGAGCGTCACGGCCTGGGTGAGCTTCACAGTACCAATTTTCTCGGGAACCGTACCGCCCCTCCAGCGCTCCACATTAGTAAACATGGACAGAAACTGCTCCACTTCCGGACTTGACTGAGGCTCTGGTCTCGATGCGAGATCCCAGTACTCACTACCACCCTTCAGGACGTGGGTAACATGTTTAAGGACATTCGTGCCAACTATCAGGTCATCATGTTGACCGGGCACGACCAACGTGGGTACAGTAAAGGAGACCCCATAAAGCTGCATGCCTAAATCATAAAACCCATCAGGCCTCGTCTCTAGACCACCACAGCCAATCAAAACAATATTTTCTTCAGGCTGCTGCTTCCCAGGTAAAACACCCCCAGAGCGGAGCTTCTCCACTGCATATTCACTGATACTGCACGACATAGAGCCAGTATCCAACATGCCTCTAAGCTGAACACTCTGGTTGACAAGGACTGAAGCATAAAACAGGTCACTGAAAGCTTGAATCTTTTGAGTTGCTTGAATGATCGTACGAGAACCCTTAGGTGCTTTGGCACACTTGTCTTCATACAAGTGAGCAAGATCAGAGACATCAGTGAGGGATTCATCCATACCACCCACACCACCCCTCTCTAGGTGTGAGTTTAGTCGTTTAAAGGACGAGACTGACCACCAGTGCTGTCACCGGGCGGAGTCTGCCGCTGGTTGTGCTGCTGAGGACAATCCCTCTTCCAATGACCAGGAGACAAACATGCTAGACACCTGTTCTCCCCTCTGCAGTGGGAAAGAGTGGAATGGTCAGGAGAGTGACAAACTCTGCACAACCGGCGCTGTGTGTCAGGCACCCGAGCTGTGGCGCTGGCTGGCACCTGAGTCTGCACTGTAACTAGGCGGTCTAACAAACCCACTAGACTCCTCATGTAGTCATGGCCACCTCCGGAACCATCTGTGGGTGCTGGGGACGGTGCCGGAAACACCGAGGCTGTTGCACTCAATACTGGTGCGTCACTGACTATAGGCACATGACACTGGGAACGAACCCTGCGCTCTACCGTACCTAATTCAAACTGTCCACCTGCAGCAGTTCGAGACTTCCTGTCCTGCATGTGCTCATCGAGTCTCTCCTGGATCTCGCAAGCAGACCATTGCCCAGCAGACTTGAATTTAAAAACATTAGCCAATGACTGATCAGGGCAGTGTTTGATAAACATCATGCTGACCTCGTGACTCGGGTCCTCGATACTACGGCCTTGCCTCCTCAAACACTCATCAGCTACTTCTACTGTCCTATTTAACCTGATCCAAAACTCCATAGCATCTTCACCAGGCTTTGGTAGTGTACTATAAAAGTCCGCCAGGGGCATGCTCGAGTATGAGAGTTCACTAAAATGTTGTTTTAGTATGTCAAAAATCATGTGAGGGTTCCTTGTGTGGTCAATAGACTTGTTGTTATGCAACTTTATCCTTACCACATCCCCTGCTTTACCCATGAGCTTAGATAGAATCTCCTGTGATTGCTCACTAACTGGAGTGGCTCGTTTCCTCATGTATGAGGTAACCAAATTCTCCCACTCATAAACAGTGAATTTGTCTGAATTATCACCCCTGAATATAGGGGGCTCTCTGGCGTCTGAGTGCACGACTATTCGGTGTGGCACTGTCACCTCTGAGGGGCGCTCAATAGACCTAATGGTGTCTGTGCTCCTGCTAAACTGCAGCTTAGCTGTGATGGACTCGCCAATCTTTTCTGCCAGCTGTGTGATGAGCGCACTTAACTCTGGCTGTTCACCTGCTAGTCGCTCACTAACTGGTGATTGACTTGGCCCGGCACGGTCCACACACTCTAACACTCTAACACGATTCACGTACCTCGTGGAGGTAAGCTGTGGAGTTTCAAATGTTACGGGATCTGGTCCTGTTGCCTCCGTCTCTGAGAGCCGGTTGTAAAATTCCCCCCCCCCATCCAAGTCCATCTCTACTACCACATCTGTATTCCCACCTTCTGCCATTGTCCTACTTTCACCCTTAGGTGCTTTGGCTTAACAGAAAAAAAAATTAATTACTGTAGTAGAAAAAAAAATAAAAAAAAAATAAAAAAATTAATAGGAATGAAATTGCATAAGAGATTAACCAATTAAATGAATACCTAAATGTCTTTTACACATTCACTGGCATCCTCATCTTCATGTCTTTTTTTCTTCTTCACAAGTTCATTGTCCTCTTTAATTGTCTTTATTCACAATTTACAAAACAGTGGCCTGTGGCTGTGACATACCTTCACTGTATTTGAAGCCACGTAGGGTGAAGTTCTTTCCACCGGCCACTAGATGGCAGCGTCTCACCAATGATGAGGGCTGTGTTGATTGTGAGGACACCTGTGTGAAGAGTTTATCACCCGCCACTAGAGGGCAGCGTCTCACCAATGATGAGGGCGGGTTGACTTTGGAACTGCAGCTTCCCTGGCGAACGATCCTGGCGAAGGTTCTTTATCCGGATCCGGGTCGAACGGTACCACTGTAACGGATGTTCTCTGTGTGTAGGCCTGCCTAACACACGTGGCTCCTGCGTTGTGTTCTGGGCGTGGTGTAAATGACGAATCAGCACACATGGACGACAGTTCAATCCTTTATTCGATGGCCTGCAATGGAGCCCACCGACCTGTATCAAATGGGTGGTCGAAATACCACAAGAACAGCGTCACAAATATATCTCGTCAAGTCTCCCACGTTGAATAGTTGTTGCAACTTGAGAATATCAAAACCATTACATGTACCGCATGGCTTAACCACATCTCACATAGTAATTTAACATATCAAAACCATTACATGTACCGCATGGCTTAACCACATCTCACATAGTAATTTAACATACTAATCTTATTAGCAATGCATGAAACGTGAATGACAAATTACACAATAGACCGAACTCTTAAGGCACACATACCTGTATCAAATGGGTGGTCGAAATACCACAAGAACAGCGTCACAAATATATCTCGTCAAGTCTGGTGACAGAGAACAATAAATTGACGATATTACCACGGTGAAATACCAATTGTGCATATAACATAACCACACCATTCATTACAACACTATCGAGTCATTATCATCTGTTAACATTCAATTCACATACAAAATATATATACAACAGTGTAATACATAAAAGTGCTGCGCGCTACAATAATCAAACGTACCTCCCACGTTGAATAGTTGTTGCAACTGAATCCCCAAACCGGAAGAGGTTGCTTCTATCATCGCGCTAATAATTGACCCCGGAAGTGCTACACTCTCGAACGTGAACTTCCCAAGTTACATTCAAATAAAAGTGCCTTTGGTATAAAGAAATAATAAACAATTGTAAGCATTAAACATTTGTAAACAGGATTTAATAACATTTCAATCCTTAATAAAATAATAAACAGGATTTGGTGACATTTCAAACCCCAATAATAATAATAATAATAATCAATGTCCAATTGACCTGGTTACAATTGGTTGAAACGTTTTCACTCACGTCGTTAGCTTGATCACTTTCACTTTCCTTAGTAGACATGCTCGCATGCTGATCCTCTCGCTAGCAGTGCGCACATGTGTGCCTTCGGAATCCAGCACATTCCTTCTTGACGTCGATTCAACTCCGCGTCGCCAGTTCCATTATCTGACACCATGTTATGTTAGTTCTCCAGTATTCCTAACTAGGAATAAACAGGCTAGGCTAGGGTTTCTTTACTGGCTTTTATTCACGTTGTCTATCCGTACATCAAGGCACTCTCTCCCCTGTGCATCTGTACATCAAGCACTGTTCCTCTACCCCGGTCCCTCGGTCCGGGTACTACAACAACAGGGCGGAACCAATATTATGTATTATAATAACAACACAACCTCCTCTCTAAATGTGCTTCAATCTCACTCCCCCAACCATGCTGTTCAACTGTATAACACATCTTATCTCCATTCTAGACAAAGCTGCCCCCCTAAAGTCACATACAGTCTCCTTTTCCCGCTCTTCTCCCTGGTATACCCCTGAACTGCGTTCCCTAAAAACAACTGGTCGACAGCTTGAACGCAAATGGTTGCAAACTGGTTCAAATATCCACCTCCTTGCCTATCAGTCCCATCAACAGTCCTATTCTAAAGCCCTGCCTCCACCCAGATTGAAACACGCCGCAACAACCCCAGGTCTCGTTTTTCCACCACCAACACTCTCATTGCACCAGTTAAACCAGCCACACTCCCAGCATCCACTGACCAATGTAACCTTTTCATGAACTTTTTTTATCAACAAACTTGACAATATTCGAAAAAATATCTTAGCCAACACCGCCCACCACACCCATCCCCCCCCAGATCCTATATTCACAGGCACCAAACTCTCACACTTCACTGACGTTTCTACAGATACTGTCACCAAGACTATAATGCAATCCAAACCCACAACATGCCTCCTTGACCCTATCCCCTCCTCTCTCACAAAATCTTGCATCTCTGCCCTCAGCCCCCCCCATCACACACATCATCAACACATCCCTCTCATCTGGCGTTTCCCCCCATTACTGAAAAGAGCAGCTGTCACCCCCTCATCAAGAAACCCCCAATACCCTCAGTAACTACAGGCCAATCTCCAACCTACCATTTCTATCCAAAATACTTGAAAATATTAACTCCAACCAGCTCCACACCCACTTAGAGAACAACTCCCTTTTTGAACACTTTCAACCAGGCTTCCGAAAACACCACAGCACAGAATCTGCTCTTGTTAAAGTCACCAACGATATCCTGCTAAATTCAGATTCCGGGTTTCTCTCCATACTCATCCTCCTCAACCTCAGCGCTGCTTTTGACACCATTGATCACCACATCCTACTCTCCGTCTCCGTTTAGAACATACAGTTGGCATCACAGGCTCAGCTCTCCACCTATTTCACTCCTATCTATCAGACAGACAGCAATTCTCTACCATGGACAGTCACACCTCAACTTCTTTACCCGTTACATCTGGTGTCCCCCAAGGCTCAGTCCTTGGTCCCATACTCTTCTCCCTTTATATGTTACCCCTCTGCCACATTTTCATAACACATGGTCTCCAATACCACTGCTACGCAGATGACACACAGTTATACATTCACTCCCTTCCCGACACCACTGCTGCTACTATTGCCCTCTCCTCCTGCCTCTCTGAAATAAAAATCTGGGTGAATCACAACCTTCTCCAACTCAATAGTACTAAAACCGAAATCCTTGTAATGGGCACACCTCACCTTCTCCGTAAAAACCCTGACTGCTCCATATCCATCAACAACCACTCTATCCTCCCCTCCCCCACAGTGAAAAACTTGGGTGTTCTTTTTGACTGCAAACTATCATTCAAACCACACATCAACAACATCACCAAGTCATGCTACTTTCACCTCAGGAACATTTCCCACATTAGACCACTACTGTCCCCCTCCGACACTGAAAAGCTGGTTCATTCCCTCATTTTCTCCTGTCTAGATTACTGTAATGCATTACTTATTGGCTCAACATCAAAATCCCTCCATAAACTTCAACTAGTTCAGAACACCTCAGCCTGCATCATCACCCGCTGCCCCAAATTGTCCCACATCACACCGGTCCTCTCCTCACTTCACTGGCTCGCTGTCAAGTATAGGATTGACTTAAGCCCGTAGGTCTCCCTTTAAGCCTGTAGGTCCCCCTTTCTTTATCATAAATCGATCAGATAGATCGAATTAGATCCCCAATTATCATATCATGGGGTGTCATTGGAAAGCCACACTCATTGGCTACAACCCTGTCCAAATATCTTCGAGATCGCCAAATGATTGACAGAGCTAGAGCCCCCGGAGGTCGGGGGTGGTAATGTGTACTCTGGCGCACGCCTCACATATTGGCATGTAACTCGAGAACCGCTGAACGGATTTTGTCACCTGAAAGGGCAATTGACAGGGCTTTAAAAGGGCAACAAATAGGGTTTTAACTCTATGTATATATTGTATTAAAAGAAATGCACACCCAAGCCGCTAGAGGTCGGCAAAGTGGCGCGTCGCGAATAGTTTTTTTGTAGCCAAGAGTAAATACCATAACCATATCAAAACAGTAGTCAAAGTGTATATTTTCATTTTTACCGATGTTTTATACGATTTACAGAAAATGCGAATGTATCGAAAAAATGCTAATTATATCTCTTTTATCGTAAAACCGCAAGGAAATGACTAAATCCAGATTCAACTCTGCCATTGGAAAGAGGAGCCTTTTCCCTATCCATAGATGTATGATTTGGCCATAATAAGGTCAAGGTCAAGTTCAAGGTCAAATATGAATTTATAATTAAAATCGATTATCATTTATTACTGTATCTACAAATCGTTCTGTTTAATCATTTACATTTACATTTAGTCATTTAGCTGACGCTTTTATCCAAAGCGACTTACAAGTTCTGTACGACAAGCCATCAGGAAGGGCACAACTCTATCAGCTGAGTAACAATGTTCATCAAAGTGTTGAGTGCTACAGTGTAGGTTAGTTTATTAGGACAAGTGCATGACAGTATGGTTAGTTAGGGTTAGATAATTCTTTTTTTGTAATTTTTTTTGTAATCATCTTCCCTTTATTCATTTGCTTAGATTTTTTTTACACTTGATCTCTCAAGAAGGTGCTGAATGAGCTCAGTGAGTGAGCTCGGCTTGCTCACAATTGTAACATGGTGTTATTCACCGGCACAGATCCAAAAATAAATCCTAATTTATATTCTCCCTTTTTTCATTACAATTTACTCAATTTACTGTATGTAAAGTGCTTTGAGATGCCTAATGTAAGGCGCTATATAAAATAAATGTATTATTATTGGAGTACATAGACTACACAGATTGGACACTGTAAATCTACTGGCTTTGTGGCAGCATGAAACATATATCCATAGACTCCAGGACCACTTTCACATCCCAGTGTAAATTAAGCTGAAGCTGTGTTATGTGTGGGGTCTGTGTGTGCCTTGATCAGGCGTTCCTAGTGTGATGTGTTATGTCTAGCTGTAGTTCCCTGTCCTGGTTTTGTAGTCCTTATCATTTCCCCTTCCAGCCCAGGTGTACCCATTTGTAATCATTCAACCCAGGTGTGTCTCGTCTCGTCATACCCTCATGTATAAGTGTTCTGCCTTCCCCTGTGTCGGATGCTCGCAGACAGCGGTGGATAGTTGTTATCGTCGAAGTGGGAGAACAGAAGCTGGAGCAGAGACTGCTCAAACAAGATGCCTAAGAAGAAGAAGAAGTCTTCATTGGAGATTGAGTCAGAGTCAGTGAAGGGATTGATCGGTGACATGAAGGGGAGTGAGCGGTGGTGGAAGGCGAATGAAGCAACTTATGGAGATGCAACTCATTTTAATGGTTGGCCCCGGCCCGTGGAAGACTGTCCAGGGTTTTGGATGGATCAAGATGGGAGCAAGTGGAGTGAGGGCTTGCCTCAGGCGGGACGCGAGTCGCCGGGTGCGAGCCCAGTGTCCCCTCGGGGTGCGACATCGGGAGCCAGGGCAGTCAGTTGCCAGGATTTAAGCGAGAACGTCAGCGATAGGGATGAGAATGGCCATGACAAATGGAAGGGGACGGGTGGGGACAGTATGGAGTGTAGTGGGGGAGAAGGGTGGAAAAAGGTGGAGAAGAAGAGTAGGGAAAGTGAGGGGAAGGGGAGTAAGAGGAAGAAAGAGAGGAGAGATAGCTTGAGTGGGTCAGAGGATGAGGGTAGAGGAAAGGATTTTACAGAAGGGTTGAATATAGTGGTGCGATTTGAGGGAGAAGACGGAGTTAGGAATATAGAGCCGGGTCAGCAGTCAAAGCTCATTAGAGCACAGTTAGGAGAGGTAAGGTACGGAAAGGTGTTGGGGGATGGGAACTTGTTTATAGGGTGTGTAAGTTTAGTGCAGATAGAGAAGGCAAGGGAAATGAGGAGCATTGGCAAAGTGAATGTCTGTAGAGTAGTGAGAGTAGGGGAGAAAAGGGATGGTGGTTGCAAGGGGGTAATTAGTGGAATTCCAATCAAGGTTAGTATAGAGCAGCTGGTAGGAGATTTGAAGAGTAACAGGCGTAATGGGAAAGTTAAGAGTGCGGAAAGGATGACAAGAGGAGCAGAGAAGGAGACAGAGATGATAGTAATTCAGTTTGAAGATGAGGTTAGTCCAAAAGAGGTATTTATAGGGTATATGGTGTTTAGGGTTAGGGAGTTTGTTCAAAACCCGCTGAGATGCTACAGGTGCCAAGAGTTTGGGCATATAGCCGTTACGTGTAGGAAGAAGCTGAGGTGTGCAAGATGTAGCGGGGAACATGAATATGGGAAATGTGGAGAGGGAGTGGGGCCGAGGTGTTGTAGTTGTGATGGGGAGCATAGTGTAGGGGTGGTGGGGGTCTTTCATTATTCTGCAGGCTCTGGATTTGCACCTCTTGTTGTATAGAACCTGCAGGGGAGGTAGTGCAATACCCGTGGTACGCTCGGCTGAGCGCACCACTCTCTGTAGGGCCTTCTTGTCCTGTGCCGTGCTGTTTCCATACCAGGCAGTGATGTTTCCAGTCAAGATGCTCTCTACAGCTCCGGAGTAGAAGGACTGGAGTATCTTCCCAGATACTCTGAACTTCCTTAACTGTCTCAGGTGGTAGAGGCGCTGCTTCGCCTTTTTTACGACTGTGTCTATGTGTGTTGACCATGTCAGATCCTCTGAGATGTGGACCCCCAGGTACATAAAGCTGCTCACCCTGTCCATGGTAGCCCCGTTTATCCTCAGTGGTGTGTGTGTCTCCTGCTGTCCTCTCCTATAATCCACGATCAGCTCCTTGGTTTTACCAATGTTCAGGAGCAGGCTGTTGTCCTGGCACCAGCGTTCCAGTACCTCAACCTCCTCCCGGTAGGCCTCCTCGTCGTTGTCCGAGATCAGCCCCACCACCACCGTGTCGTCTGCAAACTTCACTATGGAGTTGGAGCTGAACTTGGCCACACAATCGTGTGTGTAGAGTGAGTACAGCAGGGGGCTCAGAACACAGCCCTGGGGGGACCCGATGCTCAGGGTGATGGTGTTGGAGGTCTGACCCCCCACCCTGACCGCCTGGGGTCTTTCACTCAGAAAGTCCAGTACCCAGGCGCTCAGAGCGGAGCTCAGACCCAGCTCGATCAGCTTGTCCACCAGTCTGGTGGGGACTATGGTGTTGAACGCTGAGTCAATGAACAACAGTCTCACATAGCCCCCCTTCTGGCGGTCAAGGTGAGAGAGGGTGCTGTGCAGTACCTGGGAGACCGCGTCGTCAGTGGACCTGTTTGTCCTGTATGCAAATTGCATAGGGTCCATATCACTGGGGAGGGAGGCACAAATGTGATCCTTGACCAGCCTCTCAAAACATTTCATGACCACAGAGGTGAGTGCCACCGGTCTGTAGTCATTGAGACATGTTGGGGAGGGTTTTTTCGGTACAGGGATGATGGTAGACATCTTGAAGCAGGCAGGGACCACTGACTCCGCCAGGGATTGATTAAATATGGCGGTGAACACAGGGGCTAGCTGGTTGGCACAGGACTTAAGTATGCGTCCTGTTATACCATCTGGGCCAGCCGCTTTCCTGGTGTTCACCTGTATAAATGCTCTTCTCACACTGTGTTCCGACAACGAGAGAGCGTCCCCGCCCCCCGCGGTTGCCCCCCCCCCCCTCCACAACAGCCGGCACGCCAGTGACGTCACTAGCCGTTGAGCCAGCGGTGCCACTGTCTACACCAAACCGAGCGTAGAAAGAGTTGAGTTTGTCCGCGAGAGAGGCGTCGTCGCTCCCCATTGAGGGGGCGCTGACTTTGTAGTCAGTTATTGTCCTCAGTCCCTGCCATAAGCCTCTTGTGTTGTTTTGTGCCATTTGTGTCTCCAGTTTATCAGCATATGTCCGTTTTGCAAGTTTTACAGCCTTGCGCAGAGTATAGACTGTAGCCTTGTACTCCTCCATGTTTCCTGACTCTCTGCCCAGGTTGTAAGCAGTGGTGCGAGAGTTCAGAGCTGCTCTGATAGTACTGTCCACCCACGGTTAATGGTTTGGGAAAACCTGCACCTTTTTCATGGGGACAATACTGTCAGCGAGTGTTGTTATGAAGCATACAACGCTGTCCGCGAACTCGCTGATGTCACTGGCGCTTCCTTGAAACATATTCCAGTCCGTGTCTGCGAGCACGTCCTGAAGCGTGGCCTCTGATTGGTCGGTCCATTTTTTTGTCTCACATGACACGACGGCGTCACGTGATCTTTGTTTGTAAGCGGGGAATAACAAGATTGAGTTGTGGTCGGATGAGCTTGTAGCACCCGTCAATGGTGGAGCCGCTACAGCCTTGTAGCCGGCTCTGAACGGGTAACAGTGGTCGAGTGTGTTTCCTCCCCTTGTGGAGAAGGCGATGTGTTGAAAAAAGGACGGCATCACTTTTTTCAAATTGGCCTGATTGAAATCACCAGCTACGATCGTCGCCACGTCTGGATGTTTGATTTGATGTTTATTGAGATGGTCGTGTAGCTCCGCCAGCGCTTTGCCAGTGTTCGCTTGTGGAGGGATATATACAGCGGTCATGATGACCGCAGTAAACTCATGGGGGAGGTGGAACTGACGGCACAGAATTGAAAGATGTTCCATGTCTGGGGAGCATGAGCGTGAGAGAACATGCACCTCTTTGGGGTTAACCCAGCCATTGTTCGTGAGGAGACAGACCCCACGCCGACGCTTTTGCCGGAGGCTGCCGTGCGATCCGCTCGTAGGACGGTGAAGGAGTCCGAGGGAGAGATGCTATGATGCGGAGTCGCTGGCATGAGCCATGTTTCCGTAAAACACATGATGTTAACGTCTCTCACCTCCCGTTGGAAGTGGACCCTCGCTCTCAGATCATCCATCCTTCCCTCCAACGAACGTGCATTCGCCAGAAAAATGGATGGAATTGCTGGGCGGTAAGCAGATCTTTTTAACCTCAGCCTGATACCTCCACGTCTCCCTCTGTGTCTCTTCCTGCCGGTTCCTTTGTCTTTTTCTTTGTTGTCGTTGTCCCGCCTGATCTCTGTTGGCCATTCTAGGCATAAAGAAGAAGAAGATTGTAGTTACTAGTTTCACAAGAAGAAGAAGAAGTGTCGGATGCTGATCCTGTCTGTGCAGTCTGTGTTTTGTTTGTTATTATTTTATATTCCTTTCTATTCACAAACCCTGGTAAATATTAATTAAATATCTTTTGTTTGTTACTTTTGCTACCATCTCCTTATTATGTTACATTGACCAGACAACGAGCCTTACTTCAGTCAATGGTAACGTAATAAGCTGTATAAAATAAATTGTTGCTGGCTGCCCATTTTCAGACAATATTGGACACTGTACTTACTTGTACACACTGCAAAGTCAAAATACCAACGTTTTGACTTTGATATATATTTACATTTACATCTTGTCATTTAGCTGACACTTTTATCCAAAGCGACTTACAAGTCGCAAGTACAATTACAAGTCGCAAGTACAAGACAAGACATTAAGAAGGTACGTTTTTTTTTGGAATACATTTTTTATTTCAGATATTGATTTGATTTGTGTGTTTTTAGTTGACGGCAAAAGATTGGTTGGTTTTGGTGGTCCTAACTGTACGTTCCACCATTGTGGAACAAGAATACCCTGAAGACTATGCTTGCACCTCATGGTACCAAAGCACCTCAAAGGCGCGGATCAGGCGCACGTGGCCTCGTGCAGCCCAAATGTTCTAACTGCGCGGCCCTGGCGTGTCTATACTTTCCGTAGCCGCATTTCTGCAGACCCCTCTCTGATTGGTTGAGCCCATTTCTGCAGACCCCTCTCTGATTGGTTGAGCGAAGCCCCTCTCTGATTGGTAAAATGAAGCTCGGGGGTAGACGCCGGCTCGTGTGGTGAGCACAGACCATCGCTATAGTTTCCCAACAGGAGTAAAGTCCGTAGCAATCAGCAATCCGAAGTGACATTGACCACCAGACTCTTTCTCTTAAGGCATTAACTGGGTTAATTAATATAAATGTTATATTGTAACTGTCTAGTTACACATTGGTTCCGAAACATGTACGTTCCAGGCTGCAATTAAAACTTTGAATCTGAGAGTGCTGGCTTCCTGCTTTCTTCTAACTGTCTAGTTAGGCATTAACGTAAGGTTATGTATATAACCAAGTTCTATGAATTATGGTGACGCTCAGCGTCATCTGCACGCACTTCACTTCGTGCACGAGCACTGAATAAAAAATTCCACAATGTACCTTTACATCCCAACATTCGTCTGGCCACACCCCTATCCGCTTACCTTCATAAGCAGGTGTGTGGTCACCTACTCGCCTCCTTCCCAAACTTTCACCACAAGGTGAGATCAAGGGCCGCAGTGGCGTCCTGACGCTGAGCGTCACCATAATTCATAGAACTTGGTTATATACATAACCTTACGTTCTATTTCATTATGGCTGCTGCTCAGCGTCATCTGCACTACAGGAGCTGAGCGGGAGCCTAAAGCTCGACAAATGTACCCCACTGAGGCCCCCCACAACCATCAGACCGGGGAGGACCGAGCCCCCCGACCCTCCCTAATGGAGGATACCGTCCCTATTGGAGGACGGGAGGGAAACGGATCCGACCGTGCGAAGAGGAACTCAAGCAACTCAACGCACAGGGTGAGCAGATCGTGGCTTGACCCCACGACTACGCACACGCACAACCCGCATGCCACCAGGGAACGAACGGAAGGAACAACCCTCGTTACTGCCCCCAAAATCACAGAGTCAAGAGCAAACTCAACCCCGTGGCAAGGCCGTAGCAGCGGAGCGCGAAGGAAGACCCAGACCCACTGAAGGGACTGGATCCCCTGGAAAAAAGGGGGGCCCGGAGAAGTCAATGACGCCAGGCATCAAGACCCCACCAGGCGGTCACTTAGTGACACCGCCCCCCACATCTCCAGCGTATTCGGATAGGGCCCCTCCAAGAGCGGGCCCTTTCCCCCCAATAGTACACCGCCTGGCACACTGACCCTGCAACACAGGCAGCCAGCATGGCCGTAAAGCACTCAAAAAAGGTTAACCAACGGAAGCAGGCAACGCACCGGGGAAACCAGGCAGCAGGCTGTAGACCTGAGCCTGGAGCACTGCGGACGAGACAGGCGCCAAAGGGGTCAACTGAAAACAGCCCCCCCTGGCGGAAGGGGCGTATGCTGGCGTTGTTGAGCACCTTGACAAAGCCTCCATCAAAAAAAACCCACCCAGAGGGGTCGAGGCAGAGAAGGCTGACACGATTGGCAGACGTCATGAACGTGCAGGGGCACACTCAACCGGGAAACCCGGGAGTTGACTCTGCTCCAACACTCCAGGGAATCAACCACCCTCTCGGTACACAGACGGTGGTTGTTCCTATAACCCCTCAAGAAAAAACTCCAAAACACACCTGTGGGTATACACCAGCTATACCGCAGTACAAGTGTTTCAGTTTCCAAAAAGGGTTATCCCAGGCCTACGGTTTCAACGAAACATTACTTCGGACCAGGCCCGGCGGCTCGGGAAGCACACAGGGTTACCAGAGGAGGTCCAGAAGACCACCCCAACAGCCCCCTCTTCGCCATGCGTGAGAGAGGAGCGAAAGAAAGGAGAACCAGCCCCTTATAATAGTGCCAGGTACAACATGTACCCAACAAAGGGTCTCCATAACGCCTAACCCTGTGACACCCAGGCCGACCCGGCATTTTCCCCCCTGAAAAAAGCCCAAGTCCCTCAGGGTACCAGAACAGCAGATCTGCATCCCCGGTGGACAACGGGTTAACTGACCTGGACCAGCGTGACCAGAACCAGTCCCGTGCCCTAACCACGCCGACATGCCTACTCCAGGAGAAGGGGCAGATATGCGTGTTGATCTAAAACATGAAAAGAGGGCGCCACCCAGACAGTCCTGTTTATACCGCGCTCGGTGGCCCACCCCAAGGGCGTGAGACCCCTCTACCTATGTTCTGATCTATTCCGTTAACATCCCCCAGATATGAACGAGAATCCGTCGAGACCCAGTAACAGGCTCTCGGAAGAAGAAAAAATCCCCCATCCCAGTTGCTTTATAAAAACGCTGTTTTAATAACAAGTAACCAAGGCGTACTAGCCACCCGCATGATTCTTAACAGAAACACCCCGAGCCAGCATTATGTATGCGTCGGGACCCAAAACATATCAATGGACAGTCTAACCAGACCCCACATTGATCCTTCAAGGCGCCTGGGAGAACGACAAGAAGGTTGTCGTGCTTCATATTCTCCACTCTTTTTTATTAAAAAAGAAAGAAACACCGACTGACATGAATCCCACGTGACGCAGCCGAGGGTAAAAATTGTTTACATTTTTACATCCCGTCATCCCCACCACAGAGGAGAGACGGAACTCCTCAGAGAGACTTCCCACGTGAGCCATAGATTGAAAAGTCAAGGTAACATTGAGTCATGTGACCAACCGACTCAAGTTACGCGTATATCGAGCGTAGTAGAACAGTAAGTTCTTACGCTCTGCCCCGACAACTTGACAACAACAGACCCTACATACGGGTCTAAACTCACGGAAGTCATCGTCCAATAGCAACGTGCCTAGTGACGCGTGCTATGATGGGGGGAAAGACTCAACCGCCTGTGATGGGTGCAGAGTCTGGGAAACCCTTCCCCCCCCCCCCTCGCCAAGCCGCCTAACAGCTTGGCCCTGACTGAACGAAAAAAGAGTCCAATAAACCCCCTGACCAATCAGAAGAGGGAAGGAGGGGTTTATCCGGCACCCCCTCACAAGCCCAACCCTTGCATACGACAACAACAATAGCCATATGATACCTTTAGTAGCAATGCTAATGAATAGCGAAAGCTAATACAATGCACGCTAACCACAGACACATCTGTGAACAGGGTTTATAGCAAGACCAAGTTGTGTGTGTGTGAATCCGACACCCGCATCCATGTTGTAAACACAGAAAACATTGATAGAGAGAGAGAGCGGCTGAGCCGCGGTACGTTTTCATACGAGCATTACTGCAAACCAACACAATAGTGTTGCAGCTCAATATCACTGTGTAAGCAACAGAGCACACAACTAACCTCTACCTTTATGTAGAGATTCAGGTCAAGGCAGAAAAAAACCTTTTTCAACCGAGTGTAGGCTGCAGGCCTTGCTTAAGCTCTAACATGAATGTAACATCTAGCCCTCCTATCAACCCATACTAGCGAAAGATTCACACGTTGCAACCCCATCATATGTTTGGTGAATAAACACACAGTTTGTTAACAAAAAATACAGTCCCCGTTTAGAGGGGACTCTTTATTTTCGAACAAAATCATAGAGGGGCCGGGAAGGGAAAACAGGGGGGGACCACAGAGGGAAAAAGTCACTGAAGTCTTAGCGACGCCTGCCACGAGCCGCTCGGGGCTTCCCACCCCGTGGAGCCCCGGAGGGACAGTAAACGATCGGCGGCTGGTCTCGACGATCCCTACCGTCACCTCCGGGCGTAGATGGGCCGGCTGCAGTGGCGGAGGCGCCCTCTCTCCTCCTGGCCTTCTTCGCTGAAGGTCCAGCAGTGGCAGTGGTGGCAGCGGCGGCCACGGCGGAGGAACCTCGATGACGCGGCGGCCGTCTGACTCCACCGGCAACATCGGGCGGGGGGAAATGAGGCTGGAGCACGGAGCGCTCCTCCTGCATCTCCCTGCAGGTTGAGGTCATCAGCTGCAGTGCCGACCCGAATAATCCAGCCTCGGAGAGGGGTGCCGTCAGAAGGGGAGTCCTCTTCTTCTCCGGCACACGCGCCTGCTCCAGCCAAAGGTGGCGCTGGATCAGAGTGGCCAGGGCGCGCACTTTCCCAGCGGCTATAGCCTGCGGCTGAGTCAGATGCAGGATGGCTCCTGCCGACTGGGCGAGCTGATCATGCTGTAAATAAGTCAGCTCCATGCCGCCCGTCAATATCCCAGACATGAATCTCGCCAGCTGCGCGATGTTAGAAGCGGCAGCTAGAGATTGTGTTCCGATGATAAATGACTGGTCGCTCCAAAATGCCAACCGCCTCGCCGATTTCCCTTGGGGAACCGGCTTCCGTAACGGCTCCCACACCACCTCAGGACAAAGGAGCGCCGCCATCGGCCTATCAAGCCGTGGCACGCCCTCCTTCATGCCGTTTACCAAACCCGCCACCCGCGTGACTTGCACGTAGGCGGGAGTAAGGCCCATGATGTGGGAGACCACCTGGCCCTGACGGACATAGGCCGCCATTGAGGGGAAAAATGGGTAGACAATGTCCACCCCTCTCACCGGGCGACGTTGCCATAGATGACCTATGAGATCATCAGGGACAGGAACAGGCAGTGGCTGCGGCAGCGGCACGCCGTTTGCGACTGCCGCCGCCGCCATGAGCTCGGGAAACAAAGCACGCAGTTCCCCCTGCATACTTTCCTCCTCCGAGCCCGCGTCCCTCACATACAGCAGACTACTGGTCAAGGAGCCACATTCTGATGTGGCTGATAGTAGGGCATCCCGCCGCCGAGTCGGAGGTTCTAACCCAACATCTGCGGACGGGGAACCCCAAGGAGACATCTCACCCCCCTCCAGTGTTACCTGGACAGACAGGGGACATGTCTCCACCGGGCCTTCAAACAAGAACCCGTCCGCCTCTATCATGTAGTCCTCTGTCTCCATCGGGCATGTAGAGACCGACGCATCCTCATCTGGCTCCAGCAACTCACCAAAACCAGGCCGTTCGCGTCTGCAAGCCACCATCTTGCGACGGGAGCGAGCTGACGCAAAAAGTTTGCGTCTCAAATCCCCCGCAACCAAAGGAGCCGGCCGCCCAACAGCAGACGATTCCCCGGAAGCAGAGGAACCAGAGCCGGAACCAGGCCATCGCACAGGAGACGGCACTGGTGCACCAGCTCCTTGGAGAGGCAAACTACCCATCGGACGCCTACCGGGCATGGCTGCCGACCACGAGAGAGGCCTCAACCCCGCTCCAAGACGCACAACAGAGGCGGCAATGGAGAACCGCTGGTGAAGAGTAGACATATGACTTCGCTTTTTTCTTTCGAAATATATGAGAGAAGAAAAAAGCACGAAAAAATTTAAACACGTCTCAACTTTCTTCAGCTAACAACCTCGTCAAGTGTGGGATCTACCGAAGGCACTTCCTTGTGGTGAAAGTGAAGAAGGAGGCGAGTAGGTGACCACACACCTGCTTATGAAGGTAAGCGGATAGGGGTGTGGCCAGACGAATGTTGGGATGTAAAGGTACATTGTGGAATTTTTTATTCAGTGCTCGTGCACGAAGTGAAGTGCGTGCAGATGACGCTGAGCGGCAGCCATAATGAAATAGAACTGTGTTAATCTAAATGTTACATTGTAACTGTCTAGTTAAGGCATTAACTGGGTTAATCTAAATGTTAGGTATTGTCACACCAGGATCAGTTGGTATGATGAAACACATGTTATTATATGTTTGATTGAAATGTTGTGTCTTACTAATAATAACTAATTCCTTGGTCAATAGAAGTCTCTGTGATACTTTCTGAATATGATGTTCCCAAAATGTTTGGGAACATCAAATGAGCAGGGTTATAATCAGTGGTGCAGTGCTGGTGTAACTCGGTATAACGGCGTTATACCTCGGTCACTGAGGCTGAAGTACGCGCAATCGCTTTTTACATGGCATTATCCAACCGGACTCCCGGAGAAGCATGCAGCTGCAGAGCCGCAGAGTCAGCGGCGCTCTCTGGGCCGCGCGCTGACGGCCGTGCTGTGAGGCAATAGTATCCAGCTGCAGGACGAGAGCAGCCAAAAAAAACTGTGCATGCGCACGCGCGTGGAGCGTTTGACCTACTGTCAATTTGCCACTGCACCACTGGTTATAATAGAAGAAAGACAGTGTAAACAATATAATTAACTCTGAATATAATAATGAGGAAAAAGAAACAGGATACACAACAAGGTGCATGAGATGAACGCGAAATAACATAACGTTATGTTATATAATGTTACAATGTGCATAACGTTATGAATAAAACGCGAAATAACATATAACGTTATGTTATATAACATTACAATGTACAGTTTCTGACAGCTGGCTGTGTTGTCGCGCGAAATAACGTTATACGCGAATCTGGTAGTACATTTCTTTTTATCTTCTTGATACGATAACATTACGCTCGCCTTTTGCCACGTGACGAGCTAAACCAATCAGAGAGGGGCTTCGCTCAACCAATCAGAGAGGGGCTTCGCTCAACCAATCAGAGAGGGGTCTGCAGAAATGGGCTCAACCAATCAGAGAGGGGTCTGCAGAAATGCGGCTACGTAAAGTATAGACGCGGCTCGCGTGGACTGCTCCTTGAATATGCGTGCCGACTGCGCATGTGCCCAGGTGTCATATTACAAGGACGGCGCCTGCTGGGAATTGATTGATTGATTGAAAACTTTATTAACAGATTGCAGAATGGGTACAATACAGTACGGCTTAATACACACAATTGTTAACACTATGGTCACCAAAAACGCCTTACCACGTCATTCCTCGCCATGCTCATTCTGCCAAAGACGCCGTACCACGTCTTTGATATCAATATTTCAAAAATCTGTGATCGCAATCATATTTCTCCCCCGGAGACTTGAGATCTACTGTTGATCCCCTCTCAACTCTCCAACGGTTCAAGAGCGCCATCTGGTGGCCTATCGGCGGATCGCCCAGACAGGAAACAGGAAATGGAAGCTGGTGCTCATTCCAATTCGGTCCGATCACTCGCTAATAGTCCCAGGATTCGAGCTAGACGCAATGGATAGCAATCCGTTACCAATAACTCGATAAACAACATGATTTGGACGTATATACTATTATACAACCTGGAGATGGATCGCATATTTCAACATCCCATAATAGGAATATTTCTGCTCCACGCTCATCGCCCAACGGCCCGAGGAGACTGGGGTAAGATTCAGCGTTATTTTTTAACGTGTTCGATATAAACTGCTCTGATGATCATATCACCCACACTAGATGAATCATCTAACGTTGGCTATGGAATTATAAATGACCCCCCCCCCCCATCCGGTCGACATCAGATGATAAGTAGTAACTTCTAGAAGCACGTCCATTTGAATTTTTTTATCTCGCGCCGATTGCTAACAAACTGTATTTGATCATCAATATTAAATTGCATTTGGGGCTATAAATCACGTTCTGGAGAAAGCTGCAGAAAACGATAAAAACATACTTATACTTTAGACCGTATTTTAGTATGAATATGTGAATGAAAAAGTATAATGTTGCTACACCCTGAACAATAGATACTTGATGTTGAATGGGCCATAGTAATGTCAATTTAGCAATACAATTTAAAAAGTTATAGCCCTGCAAAGAAGGGGAACTTCTCCATAGACAAATAGAGCTGGCGTGGGATGGTTTATTAAGAATATAAGGGATGCAGACCAGAAAAATACTTTCGTCTTGTTTACATCAGGGTCCCCCATTTTCAATTCATAGTGACATTTATGACAACATACATCATGACATTTATGACATATAGGGACATACATGACATACAGGTATGTAGTACAGTACTGTTACATTTGTGACATATACGATATGCAAATATACAGTACTGTTACCCAGAGATCCTAACAGAAAATATATACATATGGTGGGGAGAACATATAAAGATAGCAGGGTCACACTGAAATCTTTATTTAGAACATGTAAATACAAACAATATAAAATCAAAACAAATCATTGCTCTATGAAATGGAAAGAAATAAACAAAAATAAAACATACTGTACTCAATTTACATGTTCGAAAAGGAGCAGGAAGACATCATTTCATACACTTATTTAATCCTACCCCTTTTCCACTACTCAAATGTGTACTAATTTAAAACCTTACAAAACAAAAACTATATATATATATGCCAAACAAAAATGATATATGTAAAACATGAAAGAAATAAAATAAAAATGTAAATACCTGTGAATGTCAAATCCCTTCCTCATCCCTGTACCTCGTGAAAATCATTTCTTTATAATTCAGTTTGAATTGTCTCATGTTTGGACATTGCTTTAGCACAACATTCAGACTGTTCCACAGTTTCACTCCACATATGGAAATGCAGTGTCTTCTCCTGGAAGTGCGTACAGTGCACTAAGAACTTTTAAATTTAGTTCTCGCCTGGAGAACTCCCACCCACCCACCCCTCCTAATTCATTATTATATTTTATATGACTATATTGTATTTGTACTGTGAAGCTATGCATCCCCCACCCTGTACCCCCCCATGCTGCTTTGACACCCTAATTTCCCCAAGGGGATCAATAAAGGATTATCTTATCTTAATGTAAAGTTCCCTCCCCCTCGTATGTATATAATAATAATAATAATAATAATAATAATAATAATAATAATAATAATAATAATAATAATAATAATAATAATAATAATAATAATAATAATAATAATAATAATAATAATAATAATAATAATAATAATAATAATAATAATAATAATAATAATAATAATAATAATAATAATAATAATAATAATAATAATAATAATAATAATAATAATAATAATAATAATAATACATTCAATGTATAGTGCACTATATATTTGGAAACCAAATATCAGAGTGATCAGGGTGCGATCCACGAGGGGAGCCCGGACCACTATAGCTCCCCTAGATCAGACATCAGCTCCCCTGCAAACTTGATTTGCGATTTTCTGGGGGGTCTCTAAATTACTATTATATATTATTCACTGACAGTGAAGCTGACAGAGCAGCAGGAGGCGGGAATCGGATCATCTACAGGCGCAATTACACCTGCGGCTGGTGCTGCTCCGGTGGCCGTGGGGACTATTATTAGTTAAATATAAATCATTGTTTTGAGATTCACGTCACTCACAGTGGTGACTGTGGTGGGCGTCAGCGTCACTGCAGGCAGCCAATGTATCGATTCGTCGCAGCCAATGTAAATGCAGCAAGCAAATAAATGTAGCCTATTAGGGTCTTCAAATATGATATGAAATATGGGCGCGTTTCCTAGTGGTCGAAGCAAGCTCAGTGACTCGTCAGTCGAGAAAATAATGCTTGGGACCAGGAGTATTTCATATTGTTAGTAAGTCAGGAGTCTGAGAGATAATCATCTCTATCTAACTAAATAGATACTTTTTTTTATCATGGAATGTGCTGTGGAAGCCCCGTCCAGACGGCCGGACGGTAAGTGAGTTGTCTACTCTAACTCTACTCTACCTACTACAGGCTACAGACTAGTAACGTCTGCGATTACACAGTCCGACTCCTGAGCACTCCTCGCTGAGAGGCGCGCCGCGCGCCGCGCACCCCCCCTCCCCCCCCCCGACGCGGCTCACCCAAAGATCATGCTATGGGTCGCACACTGAGAGTGATACAGAGTAAAAACAGACTTTAAAAACATAGGCAATTAAAAACAAGACATAAAAGCATAAAAAAAGGGATAAAACACAAGACATGTATAAAAACAAAAGGTTAAAACTAAGGGAAGGCTTTTGTGAAGAGGTATGTTTTAAGTCCTCTTTTAAAGGAAGCAGTGGTCTGTGGTGCTCTGAGGAGTCATATATTTACTGATCTCTGTTTAACAGTACTGTATATTTGCAGATCTTGTATGTCACAAATGTAACAGTACTTCATATCTGTATGTCATAAATGTCATGATTAGTTTAGATTAGATGATTAGATTAGATTCTTTATATCTGTATATTGTGTATGTCATAACTGTCTTGATGAATTGAAAATGAGGGACCCTGATGTAAACAAGACAAACGTCTTTCTCTGGTCTGCATCCCCTTAACAATTGTGTGTATTGAGCCGTACTGTATTGCATGCAGGGGTTCCCAAACTTTTCAGGCCGCGACCCCCAAATAACGGTGTCAGAGAGCCGCAACCCCCACTATTATAGGAGGTAAAAAAAATAAAAAATGTAATAAATGGAAATGTATGGTTGAAACATGCAAATGTTCAAACACACACACACTAATAAGCATTGGAGGCTTTTAACCAGGGCCGGATTGGGGAAATCATTCAGGCCAGGAAATATAGTGCAAAATATAGCCCCAGTCAGGCCACTTTTTAAGCAGGGGGTCTGGGGGTCCCCCACCAGGACATTTTTTGTTACAAAGACTTCATTTCCTGCATTCTGGTGCAGGCATTTTTTTATTTGTACCCGTTAAATGCCAGTGTACACTGGCCTGGCCTGCTTCTAAGTTCAGTGCATAAACTGCATAAAAAAAAAAAAAGAAAAAGAAATTGTGAAATCATCTGGCGACCCCCCCTGGGGGTTGCGACCCCCACTTTGGGAACCCCTGCTGTATTGTACCCATTCTGCAATCTGTCAATAAAATGTTCAATCAATCAATCAATCAATCAATCTCCATAAACACTCGGGCCGAGTCGCGCGGCGCTTCCGGACACCGAATACGGAGTATAATCAGAAGCGTGTGCGCAGCGTGTCCGTGTCGCACTTTCCGAGTATGGGAGCGCCTTAATAACAATGATACGAGAAGGCATGATACGTGATAATGTTACCCAGAGATTTGGTGTAGAGCAGGGGTCAGCAACCTTTTTGACATGGAGTGCCTGTTTGAAATATAGTTGTAACTAGTGTGCCTCAACAATATTCCATGCATCGTACATTTTTTTCTCATAATCAGGTATTTTTAATGATAATTTTTACATTATTACATCATTATTGTTATTGTTATTATTAACAATATTATTATGATGGTTGTATCAACCCTAAATGGGGGGGGGGGATGCAATGCAGACAAACAGCTGCATACAGTGCGACCATTTCACTCACATTTGCCCATTCATTTTTGGACACATCACACACCATGTGTGTACTGTACGTGTGCTGTCATAGCTCCATCTACAGGCCTAATGGAGAACACCAGGATGTGAGGGGGTATATCGTGTAAATACGTTTTGATTGATCGCAAGACTACACTGTAAAAAAATAAATAATAATAAGTTACCAGAACTTAAAAATATTGAGTTCAGTTACAGTTGCATTAAGGTTTTCAGTTTTCAATCCATAATAAGTTAACAGAAAAATAAGTACAGAACCACATTATTTCAACCTAATAAAACTATGTTTATTGTCATTGTTTTAAGAACACAAGTTGACTTGGCTTTTAACATGTGCAATGTTCAATGAAATAGAAAAATAAATAATAAAATTTGTTGATTAATCCCACTGGTCACAATGGTGACCGTAATAATGTTTTTGTTATAAGGCTCTGCAAATGTTACTGAATGATGTAGCAATGTATTTCCAGCTAAATTGAAATAATAAACAAATAAAGGGTCTCAATTAAATATGTGGTAGTAAAAAGAACCTGTGGGAGGATTTCAACAAGATAAATGCGACAACAGTGCAAAATATTTCACTATAATATTTCAAAGTATAAAAAAAAAAAAAAAAATTAATATAATTTATTTAAAAAAAAAATTATGCTGCCCCCTGTGACTATGAAAATGCCCCCGCGTGCCTATGCAGGCACGCGTGCCTAGGGTTGCCTATCCCTGGTGTAGAGGGAGAAAGTGTCAACATTACGTCACGGTGACCAATTGCAGCCACTCTTATTGTCTGGGACCAAATACGGCCACGCCCCACTCCCAGCAAAAAGTGGGAATCTCTAGAATGGGTTTGGGGCGGCGCTGTATACGGAAGTAGCTCTCAAGGTGACGATTAGACAACACTTTTTTGTTGTCAGTAGATGGCAGCATTGGTTTAAAATTAAAGGCTGAAAATGTTGAGAACTACAACACTGCATTTCCCAAGAGCGTTAGCACAGGTCGCAGGTCACTGGGATGTGTCTATTATTCTCCGACGTGATCTGAACAGCGTTAAACGATACTGCAACCTCGGTATAGTGACCGAGAATGGCCAACTAATTATCTTAACAAAAGTGCGCTGGTAGCGTTACATATGTTGTCTAAAGGGGGACATATGGTACAATTTAAGATTCTAATGATAATCGGCATATAAAGGACAACATAGAGCATCGTTAATTTGTAAGAAACCTCAATGAAAACGGCGCAGGGTGCTATTGTTATGAAAATGTGATAGAATCCTATAAAAATGTGGACGCATTTGGCCTACGTTCCGTTAGGTATCCTGGTGGCGTCTCTCGCAGGGGGAACAAATCTAGGAGGCCAGAGGTTGTGTTGAACTTTAGACGTCAGAAGGGAGATAACCGGGCGACAGTGGCTCAGGAGGTAGAGCGTTGTCTGGTAATCGGAAGGTTCCCGGTTTGATTCCTGCTCCTCCAAGGCAGTGTCGAAGAGTCCTTGAGCAAGAAATGTAATCCCTAAACCTAATTGCTCCCGATGAGTTGGCACCTTGCATGGTTCCCTCCGCTGTCGGTGTGTGAATGAGTGAATGTGAAGAACAAAATTGTAAAGCGCTTGGGATAAAGATGTTATTTAAATGCACCATTTACCATTTTACCCAATACCCACTTCCCAAAGGAGGCCCAACAACGGCTGCTTTTCCTGAAGAGGCTGAGGAGTGCCGGCCTATCTCCCAGAATCCTCTCCAACTGAGAGGATCCTGACCAGCTGCGTCTCAGTGTGGTACGGTAATGCACATCAGCTGACCAGAAAACCCTGCAGCAGGTTGTCAAGATGGCCCAGTATACCCCCACCCTCCTTCACCCACCTACCATGATCCTACCTCATTCAATGCTATTTGCACAGCTCCATTACATGATCCTACCTCATCCAATGCTATTTGCACATCTCCATTATGATTCTACCTCATTCAATGCTATTTGCACAGCTCCATTACATGATTCTACCTCATCCAATGCTATTTGCACATCTCCATTACATGATTCTACCTCATCCAATGCTATTTGCACAGCTCCATTACACGATTCTACCTCATTCAATGCTATTTGCACAGCTCCATTATGCTTCTACCTCATTCAATGCTATTTGCACAGCTCTATTATATGCTCATATCTCATTCAATGCTATTTGCACAGCTCCATTATGATTCTACCTCATGCAATGCTATTTGCACAGCTCCATAACATGATTCTACCTCATCCAATGCTATTTGCACAGCTCCATTATATGATTATATCTGATTCAATGCTATTTGCACAGCTCCATTATATGATTATATCTCATCCAATGCTTTTTGCACAGCTCCATTACATGATTCTACCTCATTCAATGCTATTTGCACAGCTCCATTACATGATTCTACCTCCTTCAAAGGGCCCCTCCCCCTTTTGTTTGGTGAAGCCACAGCCTCCTTTTGTTGTCATAGTGCTGCACATTGTGACAAATAAAATGTAATTTAATTAAATCTGAATAAGGACAACGTGAAATAAAATGTTATTACTGAACTAATGCACACAATACAAGTGATGAAGGCAGGATGATACTGAGAATAGAGTACAGTGACACTAATCCTGAGAATCACATGTAGGTTGTTACTTTTAAAATAGTGAAAAACCATCAAAAGATAAATGATTACTTTATTAGTTCATCAATAGAATGACAGGTAAACATGCAGATACACAGACAACTGAATTTAGCAGATAACTGGTATTTAAACACCTACACTAACCTCATGTATATTAGTCTAATAGATTACCAAATTTGCCACATATTTATGATCATTGCTTACGGTACTCAATTAAATTTAATTCAATCGTCTTTATTGTCATGACTGTAACAAATACAATGTTGCCAAAGTGTCAATAATAATTACATTAAAAGAAAAAGGTACAGTTCATAAAATCCAGAAAATAGCAGAAGACAATGAATACTCAGTCTGTGTGTGAGTATCAGTACCTGGACAGTGGAGGGTCAGATTGGTTGTGTATTTAGCTCCTATATTAGACCCTCCACCACACAGTGATTATCAGTATCAGTAATTATAACATAATTATTATTGTTATTCATTTATGTAGAAAGTTCAAAAAGGAAAGGATGAAAATTAATAGATAAAAACAATTAAGCAAGTTAAATAAATCATATAATATAAATGTTATATAAATCATAAAATATGAATCAGATGATGATGATAGGCCTACCAGCCAAGTTGACAAAATATATATATAATAAAATAAATAAATAAATAAATAAAATAATAATAATAAGTCAGAACTGAGGTGTTTTTCAGGTTCCACATGAGGCGATACATTTCTCTGCAGTCGTCAGCAATGTCTCACTAGAACTAACTATGTCTGTTGTTTTCAAATGCAGGGTGTATCCTTCATTATATTTGGAAGATGCTCATCTCTCAGAGTCTGGTATTTGGTGCATGAGGTGAGGAAGTGTAGTTCTGTCTCTACCTCTGGTCCGTCTCTCTCTTTACCTCTTGTCTGTCTCACTGGGAGCAGAGTCTCTCCTCTGGCAGCCAGCTCGGTCTGTGTCGACCCTTCTATATAGCTAGGCTGTGCTCATTGAGCTATACTGAGATTATTTGTGTGTGTGTGTGTATCAGGCATCTATTGCCACAAGGTGGCTTAAATGACTCTGACCCTGCCACTTGAAGGGTCAGAGTTCAGAACAGTAGCTACATGGCTACAATACTATTTGCTAGCAGCAGTATGCTAATAATCTAAACTAACTTCTAGTCGTCAGTCAGGGATCAAAGTCCCTACTAGGGATGTCCGATATTATCTGCCGATATTGGCATTAAAATGTGATATCGGAAAATATCGGTATCGGTTTAAAAAAAATATATATATATTTAAATGTATTTATTTAACCTTTATTTACCTAGGCAAGCAAGTAAGAACAGATTCTGATTTTATTTATAGTCAAAAGTATGCATAATGTTTTGTTAATTCCACGACAAGAGATATGTAATGTTAATTACCTGAAATTATGGGGATCTTGCATATATCGGTATCGGTTGATATCGGTATCGGAAATTAAGAGTTGGACAATATCGGTATAGGTAAAAAAGCCAATATCGAGCATCCCTAGTCCCTACTCACCTATCACAATTGAAGTCTGTGTCTCTGTGTTGTGTTGATCATGACGAGGTCTTGATATTCCTAATGATCATGTATCTATAATTAATTTAATTTCAAACCTTTATTTCAACTTGTGAGACACTGGTTATCCTCATTTACAGCAACGATGAGCTTACGAAACAAAGACAGAGTTATCAGAAAATCCATACACATAGGCACAACAATAAATCCGCTAAGACAGTTACAAGTCGACACACGGTGGTCGTAGATCATACTTTTAAATGCGAAAAAGAGAAGGAAGAAACTTCAGCTTTTGAGTCAGTTGGAGGGCATTCCAGGTGTTGGAAGCATCAAAGGAGAAAGCTGTTTTTCCTAGTTCAGAGCGAACTGGAGGAACCATAAGAACCAGTCATCATTTAAACGTGTAGAATAAGTTCCAAGATCCCATTCCAACAGTCACACTACAGACTAAAGGGTTTCTCTCCTGTATGAGTTAACATGTGCTTGTTCACTGTTCCCTTCCGAGTAAATGTTCTGCCACAAACTGAACAACTAAATGGTTTCTCTCCAGTATGTACTCTCATATGATTCTTCAGATTACCTTTCTCACTGAACCCTTTCTGACAAAGTGAGCAACTAAATGGTTTCTCTCCTGTATGAGTTCTCATGTGTTTATGCAGTTGTGTCTTCCTACTGAGCCCTTTTCCACAAATTGAACAACTAAATTGTTTCTCTCCAGTATGACCTCTCATGTGTCTCTGCAGATGTGATTTCATAATGAACCCTTTTCCACAAACTGAACTAAATGGTTTATCTCCAGTATGACCACTCATGTGTGTCTGCAGATATGATTTACTACTGTACCCCTTTCCACAAACTAAACAACAAAATGGTTTCTCTCCTGTATGAGTTAACATGTGCATCTTCAGTGTTACCGTATGAGCAAATGTTTTGCCACAAACTGAACAACTAATTGGTTTCTCTCCAGTATGAGTTCTCATGTGCATATTCAGCGTTACCTTATAAGCAAATGTTTTGCCACAAATTGAACAACTAAATGGTTTCTCTCCTGTATGAGTTAACATGTGTATCTTCACTGTTCCCTTAAGAGAAAATGTTTTGCCACAAACTGAACAACTAAATGGTTTCTCTCCAGTATGTGTTCTCATGTGTGTCTGCAGTTGTGTCTTCCTACTGAACCCTTTTTCACAATCACTGCAAAGAAATGGTTTCTTCCCAATGTGACTTCTCATATGTCGTACAAATTCAATATTTGTAGTACATTTTTCATCACCAACAGTACATGTCCTGTGAGATTCAAGGTGAACTGCAAAGCTCTCTGTGGGATCTAAATGTTTTCCACATAAACCACAATCACTAGAATGAGTGTGAATATGCAACATTAAAGACACCTCATCAAGAAAATATGTTCGACACACTTTACAACAATGTGTGGACAGGGTGTGACTGGATGCTTTGAGTTGATGGGACAATTCCATAGATCTCTTTAAAGTCCTGCTGTTAGATAAGCGTTGTCTTTGTTGTGTCTTTAAACCTGACTGAGGTTTCAGACTCTCCACCCATTCATCACTGCCATCAGTCTCAGCTCCAGAACAGCCTGAAGAGAGGAGCTGACCATCTCTAGTTGGTTCCAGATCACCAGCTGGATCAAAGTTACTGGCTGGTTCTGATCCTCCACAGTCCTCTCCATTAGGTTCTGTTTTCATCTGTTCAGTTGAGGTGCTGGGTAAAGAGTAAGCCTCTCTGTTTTTTTCCCTCTGGGTTTGAAGAGACTGGAAGGGCTGACTTTTCTCTTGACCATCTTCATATTTCACTGTGATCCTGGAACTATCCTCCTCCTCTAGGCTTTGTAATAGTTCCTCCTGTTCCTCTTTAATCTGTAGGAGTTCTAGGTCCTGGGTTTGGTTGAGCTGTGAGGACAGAGTATTCTCCCCAGTGTGTTGAAATTTCACAGAGACAGGACATAATGTGAGCTCTGTGATATCAGTCTGCTCCAGACCTTGAAGGAGACTGGGGCTCCTCTCCTGCTGCTCAGAGTGGACCTCCTCTTCACACATAAGGAACTGCATAGGGAGGGAGTCTAGAGGGAGAAGAAAAAAAACAATATGTTACCTTTGGTTTAATAATAATAATAATAATAATAATAATAATAATGTTAAAGGGTATGTTAAGAATCGTTGACCACTAGCTTTATTTCCTAGAGACAACTGATCATTAATCAAGCAGGTTCTATCTCTCTCTCCCACTCTCTCCCACTCTTAGTCCATGGGCCAGACCAGATATCGGTGCCACTCAGGGTGAATAAACGTACATTACATATAATTTTTTCAAATATCTATGTCTGTAGATGATATTTTTGTATGATAGCCCTTCCAGAGTGGTAGCTTTATCATAATTATCAAGTCATGAAGTATACCCACCCCCTCAGGAAATCGCATTTCAGATGCTGACTCACGTAGAGGACATCTGTCAATGTTTCACAATATTGTGTTTGGTATCATTTTAAAGGGGACTATGTACTCTTTCATTCAAGCTAAGATGTGAATCTTTCTGACCAATATAGAGGTCACTGGAGCTCTTTGAACAGTCAACAACACACATTTCTACACGATTTTCGCCTAAAAAATCTTTTAGCCTTGTGTCATCTAGGAGCAACAGGGACACAAAATACTAAATCTACAACACTCAGGACCATAAGGATTCAGGAAATGTATAATATGCCTATACTATTTTATTGTTACAGGTCATTGTGAGTCTTAAATTAGAAGAGCAGTTGTAACTGAGGGGTACAATTCCCTGACTGTATTACTAGATATGATACTTACTACCACTACCTTTGTACTTAATATTCGGCCACCCAGTACACGGCATAAATATATTATCATGAACACTCTCACGTAGATGAAACGGATCCAACACAAATGTACGAATTAGAAACAGGTCTTTATTTCCTACACAGCGATGGTGTGTAGAATAAGCACTTAATCACTTAATTACATTTATGAATTGAAATAGTATGCACTTTTATGGCAAGGAGTATTCGTCGGTATATCAATAGAAAATGTCCAATCTCTGAAGGCGCAGGTGGTAAATATACGACCTGGAATAGTTAAGGAATAACAGCAATGATACTTTAATGATTATACTAGATACACTAGAGGGGGTTAATCCGGTCGCTTGTAAGCCGACAGGAGTAGGAGGGGGGGGGGGGGTAGAATCCGGCTGCCTCGTCCGGCCAAGGGTATCCCAGGTGAACCCACTGTAGTGCCGTTCAATGCGCTGGCGATCCTTGGACCACAGATGAAAGCAGGTGGACTCTTTGTGGGCCGGCTCTCTCCGGTCCACGGGGGAGAGACGTGAAGCGACCTCGTCTTGCAGAGCGTCTCCTCACCTTGCGTCCTCTCCAGGGGGGGGGGTTCCAACACACGGCAGTGTCGGGGGTCTTTATCCATGGAATAATCAAAGTATCCAAAGCATAATCCGTGCCTGGGAAGGCGGGCTGTCGTCGGTAGAATAATCCGGTATACAGGTCCACTTGCTCGTCGGCTCTGGGGCTCCTCGGGTGCAGCTTCACATAGGGTCAACCACCCTGGGTAAGCAGCCAGTTCTCTGCCCGAAACAATGGGGTACTGACTACGGTAGTATTCTCACCGCACGAAGCACTATATATTAACAGACTATTATTAGCTTAATAGACTACGTCCAACTCGACGATATAGTGCCAAATATGACTATTCAAATATTAATATACACGATGTCTCAATACCGATGGTAGGCCGAACTTGGCCTTACTCCCACACGTGGCGTCGCGGGGAGGCTTTACGTCTGTGACTCTATTGGAGGGTAAGAAACTGGACTGAAAAGAAAGTCCTACCTTAGTAGCGCAGTATATATACGCACTATGAACAAATAGTCCCATTAGTGGTGCGGTAGCCAAATTCCTACGCGGAACTAGGACTTGTTCGTACATGTGGAGCGGTACGTTTGAACTGGGTCTGAGGGGTATGGCAGCCTGGCACCAAGGTCTCGACCAATAGTAGAATGGAGACTATTATGGGATGTTCAGTAGGCTAGAATGGATATTCAATGCATATTGTACAAGGAATATACAAGGGATATCAGGGAATATTAGAGAATATACAAATACAATTAAATATATATATATAAATAAATATATATATTCGGTTTAATCTGGCCCTTCACAACAGCCACCCCCTGAATAGGTCCCAGACCTAATCAGTTAAACAGAGACAGATTAATCGCGTTGTCTATTTACACATAAGGGTTTGCTGTAGGGGTCAGTCAACTTCACAAAGTCATAGGGTTGTAGGGTCATGGTCATCATCGATTGTGTCTGGGAGTCGAGGCAGTTCTATGAGCCTTGCCATGGGACGGGTGTAAGTGCGACCCTGGACGAGCACTTCAGCTGCTCGGACCTTGCCGTCGGCACCGGTGATCACTTTGCTTACGCGGCCGGCCGGCCACATAGCTCTGGGCAGTGATTGATCAATAATCATGACGACTGTTCCTTCTGTCAAATTGTCTCTCTCCTTTACCCACTTCTGGCGGGTCTGTAGAGACGGTAGGTAGTGCAGTAGGAAACTGTTCCAAAACTTGTCGGCTAATACTTGGCTGTACCTCCACATTCGTCGGCCGTTCGCTTCTTCAGGCCGGTACATTGTCTGTGGTAATGCAGGATCTAGCCGCCCCATCAGGAGTGTGTTGGGGGTTCTGCGTAGGCGACCACCCACTCTGATGAGGGTATGAGCGTCGCTCTCGGGGGCCAGATGAATTAATCTGCTGTCGGATGGGACGGGCTTTCCTCCCTGTAGACAGGCCAATTCATCGGGGAACGAGTCTCTCTGGGCTCGCTGCAGTAGAAGCAATTCTGCTTCCTCGTAGTTAGCTGCTGACATATCAGCGGGGGACTTGCACTCCGGGTGGTACCGCAGGAATGTTCTTTGTTGTGCACTCTCTATGGACGTGCAATCGTTTATGTTAGGGTCGGTGGAGGCTACGGTGCTCAATCCACAGAACACAGACTTCTTAATTTCCACCTCCTCTGGACTTGCTTCCCTCGGGATAGGCATGGGCCACTGTCCTTCCGGGAGTCTTAGGAATGCGGGGCCGTCACTGTAGACATTGCGACGGGTGAGGTCATCCAGGGGCATCCCCCGGGTGATGACGTCAGCTGGGTTCTGTTTTGTATCAACGTAGCGCCACTCTGTTTCTCCGGTTAACTCTTCGGTTAGGTCTTGAATCTCGGTGACTCTGACTCCCACGAAGACTTTGTACTTGCATGAGTCCGATTTGATCCAGGCGAGTACCGTCGTGGAATCTGACCACAGGATTGTTCTAGACACCGGTATGGTGAGCTCACGTTGGATGAGCGTGGCTAGGTGCGCTCCGGCTAGGGCTGCGCAGAGCTCTAGACGTGGGATAGATTGTTGCTTGCGTGGGGCTATTCTCGAGCGGGCGAGGACAAATGCTGTGTAGATCTCTCCCCCCTGGTCTTGGGCCCGCAAGTAGGCTACTGATCCGTATGCGACCTCTGAGGCGTCACTGAAGACGTGTAAGTCCATTTTACATGTCTCTGGCCTCACCGTGGGTGGGAAGTAGCTTCGGCGCATATTAACGCCTGGGAGTGAGTGGAGCTCCATCTCCCACTCTCTCCAGGTGGATGCAAGGTGTGCGGGAATGGGGTCGTCCCAGCCCTGGTCCTTGTCCCACAATGCTCGTACAATCATTTTTGCCCTGGTGGTGTACGGTAGAATACATCCTAGCGGGTCATATTGTCGGGCGAGTGTTGTGTACACACTCCGTCTGGTGGTCGGCGCCGCCGCCGGCCTTCCCTGCTCCGTAGTCAGGGGCTTGTGTCTGTAGTGAAGCGAATCTGTTTTGAATCGCCACACCAATCCCAGGGTCATCTCCTGGGCTTCTCCCGGGATTGTAGCCATCCAGGTCTCGCTGCTGGCTGCCTTGTCCTCGGAGGAGAGGCTGCGCAGTACTTGCGGATCGCTGCTGGCCCACTGCCTGAGATCAAAGCCGCCTTTGATCAATGAGGCGCGGAGTTTAATCAGGAGAGCCTCGGCTTCTTCCTGGGTTGAAAGGCTTTGTAGACAGTTGTCTACGTAGAAGCTGTTCTTTACGCTGTGTCGGACCTCTTCGTCCGCTGCTGGGTCCTCTGCTACATGTTTCTGTAGTGCAAATGTCGCACAGCAGGGGCTGCACGTCGTTCCGAAGGGGAGGACTTCCCATTGGTAGATGGCTGGGTGCTCATCTCCTGGCTTCTCTCTCCATAGGAACCGTAACAGGGGCTTGTCCGCCTCTACTAATCTCACCTGCAGGAACATTCCTTTAATGTCCCCGCTGATGGCCACCTTTTCCTGGCGGAAGCGGAGTAGAACGCCGAGTAGGGAGGGGCCGAGTGTGGGACCGGGCAGTAACTCTTTATTCAGATTTTGGGATCCGATCTGGTAGCTGCAGTTAAATACTATGCGGTCTTTACCGTTGTGATGGACCTTGTGGTGGGGCACGTACCACGATTCAGTGGTCTGGTCAGCCTCTTTAATGTCCATCTTTGTGACGTGTCCCGCTGTGATGAGCTTCTCAATCTCAGCGCGGTATACACTCTCTTGGGCGGGGTTCTTGGCTAAGCGCCGCTCCGTGTTCAGCAGGTACCATTCTATGGCGTCTGTCTTGGCGTGGAAAGTAGGCATTCCTTCTCGCCGCAGGAGTGGCGTGGCGTATCTCAACACGCCGTTGACCGGGACTCTCTTGGTCCCTGTCTCGAGGAGGTGAATGGCGTAAATGTCATCTTTAGAGCGAATGTCTTTCTTTCCATTCTTAAAGGGCATTTGTTCCAAGCTCCATAGCCGCTCTACGTGTTGCAGGAGTGCGGTTTCTCCCTCTGTGACTCGGGAGTGGAGACATCTAGTGGCTGTACTTCGGTTGAGAGATTTGGCGAGCGGGCCTTGGAGAGTCCATCCCAAACGGGTCTCGACTGCTGCAGGGCAGCCTCGGGGTCCGGTATGAACCCGGTCTATCGGGACAATGAGGTCTGCATGGTCGGAGCCTATCAACAGGGTCGGCATAGCATTGTCTATGAGCGGGATCGGTAACTTGCGCAGATGTGCATATTTCTCCATCAGCTTGGCGACGGGGTATGTGTACCGCGACAGTCCTATTTCTTGGCTGGTGAAAGCGTCTGCAATCTGGTACCGTCGCTCAGGCTGGCCGCTTGCTGCGATAGAGAATGAGACATTCTCGCCCTTTATCGTCTTCAAATCTCGTCTTATTGTCCGAATTGTCATTTGAGTTTCGCTTCCCCGCAGCCCTAGCTGGGCCGCAGCGGAGGCGAGCAGCAGGGTCTTCTCTGACCCGTCATCGAGGACGGCGTAAGTGTCCAGGACTTTATTCTGGTAGCTTAGTGTCACACGCACTACTTTTAGGAGTACTCGGGCTCCACTGCTGCTGGCGGGATCGATGTACATGACGCTCGCTTTGCGGCTGGATGGTGCAGGTGAAGGGCGCCGTCTGTTACTGTCGTGAAGTATGTCCAGATGGGCTCCATCGCACTTGGTGCACCTTTTCTTTAAGCGGCATTCGGCTGCCATGTGTGAGCGCGCACAGCGAAAACAGCGCTTGTTGGACTTTATCCATTGACCTGCTTCCTCCGCGTTCAGCTTGGGGAAGGAGTCACATTGCGCTAGCCAGTGTTCTTTCTCACAGTAGGGGCACACTATCTTCCACTTCTCCGTTCTGGAGGGGGTACTGTGGCTCCTGCTGCTCGGTACTGACTCCGATTGGTGCATCACAGTCACCGATCTTCTTCCATCATTTAGTCGTCTGGTTCCTTCTCTGGAGCCAGGGGTGCTCCGTCCGAATGTATCTAGCCGTAGGCTGCTGACTTCTCTCGCCAGGAAGTCTGCTAGATCGAGGAGGTTCGGTTCGGGGCCATTCGGGTCTCTGTGGTCCCTCTGCCGCCTAAAGCGCTCCTGACGAGCGGGCGGCAGCTTCTCCAGAATCCTTTCCACATTTGAGTTGGCGTAAAGTTCATACTTCCCCTTCTCTCTTTGCGCTCCCAACATCCCTACCAGGGACTGCACTCTGATGGACAGGTCGTCCAGTGCTCGATTGTCTATTGCTGGGGGTAAGCGGTCGATGTGTCGGATCTCCTGGATCACGTAATCCCATATGCGCCCATACCTCTGGTCCAATGCTACCAGCGCTGCTGTGTATGGGGTGGTGGAAGTCGCGTAGGCGAGCGCTATATTATGTGCGCGGGGTACCTTTAAGTGCTGCAGTAGGATGGCGTATTTGTGGCGTTCATCCAATACATCCACCAACATGGTCTCCAGACACATGCGGAGTTCTGTATACTGGGCCCGGTTCTCTTGGGTGAAGTCGGGTACCATAGGCGTGCCAATGTATGACGCTGACTGTGGATACATCGGCGAGCGTTGGGGGAGAGGCCTCCTAGGCGAGTCTCCTCCCGCTCCTTGGTATGGGCTGGTACCGGCAGTGTACCATGGCCCGCTTGTCCAGGTGCTGTTCCTCGGTGCGGGTCGTGCGTCGTGCTCACCCGTGTATAGAGTCGGGGGTCTGTAGCGCAGCTCCGCGGGAGTATAGCCTGGGCCGTACCGGACCTCCTGGTCCGGTAGAGTACTGTGCTGTCTTCGGGCGTGGTTCTCCTCCTCTTCCTCTTCGTCTTCAGTTAGGTCATCCAGTGCTTGTAGTCTCTGGTTTAGCCTCTCCACAGGATATGCTGCTCCTTCCCGGTTGCTAGGTCTCGCTTGGACCGGTGGGGGGAGGTGGTCTGTGGGGGGTATAGACCTCGTCTGTTGGTCAAGTTCAGGGTTGTTTACTCGGCTAGGGGATGCCGCCCTGGAGGTGTGTCTAGACGAGTTCCTGGAGCCTCTGGCGGAGGGAGAGGGTGTTGTCCGTCTGATCAGCTGTTCTATTAGTTGCGACTGCTGTCTGTCGCGCTCTGCGTCCCGTAGAGCACCAGCAGCTGCTCGCTGGCTGTCTGCTCGGTCTCGGGCCACATTCTCTTCCATCTGAATGCGTCTTATTTCCAGGCGTATGTGCTCTTCTTCGCTCCGTTGCTGTATCTGCAATCGATCGCGTTCACCCTGGAGTCTATCGCGTTCAGTAGAGGCTTTCAGGCTGACGAGGAATGCCTGCTGTAGTGTCCTCTCTGCCTCGCTGGGAGAAGGCGGTTGTATAGGGGAGCCTTCCCTCGGGGTACTCCTTGCGGAGCCTTGGAGTTCTATCTCCACGGTGCTCTCCCCGTCTTCTTCCGTGCCGAGTTCTCTCTCGGTAGCGTTGTATTCCTCCCGGGACTCATCGGGGACTACTTCTTCAGTACTGGCGGGGTGTGAAGTCATGTCTGGTTCCCACTGGTCCCCACCGTGAACTTGGTCAGTTACATTAGAGCCCGTAGGGGCCTCTATGGTCGGGGTAGTCTGGGCGTTGGGGTTAGACATACTTTTACTTTCTAGTTTTACCGCGTTTACTGTTAGTAGAAGACTAGGTTGTTGACTGACAGCGTAAGCCTCTAAGTACTGAGGGAGCCGTCGTTCGCGCTGCGGGCGTTGGTTAGGAGGATCGTTTCGTGGAGTGTTCATCATAGGCCATTTCAATATTAATAACACTATATTAATATTACACTAATTACCATCCGGCTCGAAGGACCAATTGTAACTGAGGGGTACAATTCCCTGACTGTATTACTAGATATGATACTTACTACCACTACCTTTGTACTTAATATTCGGCCACCCAGTACACGGCATAAATATATTATCATGAACACTCTCACGTAGATGAAACGGATCCAACACAAATGTACGAATTAGAAACAGGTCTTTATTTCCTACACAGCGATGGTGTGTAGAATAAGCACTTAATCACTTAATTACATTTATGAATTGAAATAGTATGCACTTTTATGGCAAGGAGTATTCGTCGGTATATCAATAGAAAATGTCCAATCTCTGAAGGCGCAGGTGGTAAATATACGACCTGGAATAGTTAAGGAATAACAGCAATGATACTTTAATGATTATACTAGATACACTAGAGGGGGTTAATCCGGTCGCTTGTAAGCCGACAGGAGTAGGAGGGGGGGGGGGGTAGAATCCGGCTGCCTCGTCCGGCCAAGGGTATCCCAGGTGAACCCACTGTAGTGCCGTTCAATGCGCTGGCGATCCTTGGACCACAGATGAAAGCAGGTGGACTCTTTGTGGGCCGGCTCTCTCCGGTCCACGGGGGAGAGACGTGAAGCGACCTCGTCTTGCAGAGCGTCTCCTCACCTTGCGTCCTCTCCAGGGGGGGGGGTTCCAACACACGGCAGTGTCGGGGGTCTTTATCCATGGAATAATCAAAGTATCCAAAGCATAATCCGTGCCTGGGAAGGCGGGCTGTCGTCGGTAGAATAATCCGGTATACAGGTCCACTCGCTCGTCGGCTCTGGGGCTCCTCGGGTGCAGCTTCACATAGGGTCAACCACCCTGGGTAAGCAGCCAGTTCTCTGCCCGAAACGATGGGGTACTGACTACGGTAGTATTCTCACCGCACGAAGCACTATATATTAACAGACTATTATTAGCTTAATAGACTACGTCCAACTCGACGATATAGTGCCAAATATGACTATTCAAATATTAATATACACGATGTCTCAATACCGATGGTAGGCCGAACTTGGCCTTACTCCCACACGTGGCGTCGCGGGGAGTCTGTGACTCTATTGGAGGGTAAGAAACTGGACTGAAAAGAAAGTCCTACCTTAGTAGCGCAGTATATATACGCACTATGAACAAATAGTCCCATTAGTGGTGCGGTAGCCAAATTCCTACGCGGAACTAGGACTTGTTCGTACATGTGGAGCGGTACGTTTGAACTGGGTCTGAGGGGTATGGCAGCCTGGCACCAAGGTCTCGACCAATAGTAGAATGGAGACTATTATGGGATGTTCAGTAGGCTAGAATGGATATTCAATGCATATTGTACAAGGAATATACAAGGGATATCAGGGAATATTAGAGAATATACAAATACAATTAAATATATATATATAAATAAATATATATATTCGGTTTAATCTGGCCCTTCACAACAGCAGTATTAGGCTCCTATTAAACTATACAGAACAGCCACTATAGTCTAGAATGGAAACATATGAGGGTGGATTTTTTTTCACCACCTGTTTTTTATTAATCCTTGAAGTGTCTATTGTAAGATTCTGACAGGTAACAGGTTGGAATAATGTCCCATGGGGTTTATTTTTAACCCTTTATTACACCTATCCTGAACCAAAACCTGAAAAATAAGAAAAAGAAAACAGCATAACTTTTGAAGTTAACAACATATGGAGACAAATTAAAACATTTTCCCAAACAAGTTTGACCCAAGGAATTCAGTACAATTGTTATTTTAAAGATTCAAACACATCTTGATACAATTTCAGGACAGAAAAAGCAAAAACCGCTGAAAAAACCTATATCACATCTCTATTTTCCCTTTTTACTGAAATGTAGTGCATTGGACGAGATCGATTTAGGTTAATATTGGAAATAATATTGTAATAAAGATTGTCTCCATGCTGTTATGCCCTAAATATTATAGTTTTACATAAACAATTATATAGAGACAAATTAACACATTTTCCCATGCGATCAGTGATTTATTTATTGTTAAGGTTCAAACGATATGTTTTCATATGCACTGGATATCATGGACTGGATATCTTCTTTGTTGACAGAACATTCAAGTATTTTTTCTATTCGTATTTTGTACCCTAAACTACTAATCATCATCATCACTAAAACTATTGTCAAAGTCTATCTCTTCCTCCGCCTCATCACACTCTTACTCTCCATCCTCCTCATCCATGTTATTTTTTGCGTAATCTGCCTCCTTATCAAGAGCTTCTTGCTCTTCTGACTCCACTTTCTGGGCCAGTACCTCAACAAGAGAAGGACAGAGGATGGGTCCAACCATCCAGACCGGTTCTAACACCTCCTCATCCATTGTTTTTCCCAGTCCATATTTGATCATAGGCTTTGGGCCTCTTGAGTATTGGCTGTTCTGCTCTTTTGTAGCAGGCGACTATGAAGTTGGCTCGCTGTACATGTGGGATGAGACAGACCTTGGGGGGAGGCAGGCGTTCAATGTCTACTTTGGAGTTTGCATCCAAGACTTTATCAGCACTAGGGATGCACCGAATGGGAAATTCTTGGCCGAAACCGATACCGAAAATAGGAAACAGTTGGCCGAAAACCGAATGCCGAAAGGCCGAAAATGATTCATAGAATAGAATTTCTTTTTGACCAATGTTGTGGAACATTATGATTATGGAAAATATATATGATTATGGCAAAACTTAACTTAAATAATAAATAATCACTATTATGGGTCCATAAAACATTTATTCAGCACTTCTGAATGCATACAGTACATTAATTCCATCTTTTCTCTGGCTGCCGCGGCGGACATCTGTGCTCTACTGAGCGCACCTTTCTAGTCCCCAGATGAATGTGCTCTCTTGACTCGGCACAATAGACGCACGACGTGTATGCTCGAGAATGATAATAATAATGCTCTTCAGATTATATTATCAACGACAGACAGCGTCAATGTGAGAAACACAATCCCCCCCCCCCCTCTCGCTCTGAAGAATATGCATATTAGATCACTCAGTGATTAACCGCGACGGGCATATAGTAAATAAGGATATAAAGCATGTTAAAGACTCATTTATTGGACGCGTTGCGCGCAGAGTTTACATAGAAACAGCGTGACTCCCGACAGCGCGACATCATCACAACAACACGCGTTAGGTTACAGGTTGTTTCTGTTTCGGTGATATATCTTCGGTGAAAAAACTCTTTCGGCCGAATTAAATTTTTTGCCATTTTCGGCCGAAAACTTTCGGTGGCCGAAATTTTGGTGCATCGCTAATCAGCACCCATCATTTTCTGCAGCATCTTGGCTCACACAGCATCAACTGACTTCATCCAACCATGGCCATCCATAATTCATGTGAAGGACTCCATCTCCTGTTGGAGCTCATCTGTTACCAGCAACAATGCACCAAGCTGACTAAAAGCCTTCTGGAATCTAGGGTTCTTCTGCAGATTATTCAACGGATTCACCTGTCTCTTTCCTTTGAAAGCGCTGGCACAGTCATCCCCAGAAAAGTCATAGTATCCCAGCAGAGTGCTGCAGTACTCTGAGTCCAGAGACTCAGCCAGTTCGGACACATGTATTATCTTGCAGTGCCAAGGTGCCAGTGCCGTGGTGCAGGTATCTGGAGAGGTTGGTCATGCTGACATGGTAGATGAGGATCATCAGTATATACTAGAGGTTGGTCATACTGGCATGGTAGATGAGGATCAGCAGTATATGGAGAGGTTGGTCATGCTGACATAATTGTACTGAATTCCTTGGGTCAAACTTGTTTGGGAAAATGTTTTAATTTGTCTCTATATGTTGTTAACTTCAAAAGTTATGCCGTTTTCTCCTTCTTATTTTTCAGGTTTTGGTTCAGGATAGGTGTATTAAAGGGTTAAAAATAAACCCCATGGGACATTATTCCAACCTGTTACCTGTCAGAATCTTAAAATAGACACTTCAAGGATTAATAAAAAACAGGTGGTGAAAAAAAATCCACCCTATGCAGGTGGACCCCAGGGCACGAAATTAACTTTTTGACTACCCGCCAAGCATATTTCTTACCAGCCAAAAAAAACAAATTTTTGTGTCACATATATATATAAAAAATTCAGTAAATTTCAAGTAGATAGGGTATTATGTTGAAGAATACACTTAAATAAGAGGCCAGAGTAAAGTTTTAAGCAAATTATTTTAATATATGCATTGATGATTGATTAATCAATACATGTAAATTCAATCTTAAGCTTAAATTGTAACCTACTGTTAAACATCATCAGACTCCTCACTCTACCCTCTTTGCAGGATATTTCAGAACATAATTAGGGATGCCCGATCATGTTTTTTGCCACCGATACCGATCACCGATCGTCTATGAGCCATATCGGCCGATACTGATCGTTTTTGGTTTAAAAAAAAATATATATATATATATATATATATATAATTTTTTTTATTTTTATAAAATATATATATTATATAATCATACTTGTAGTTGTATTATCTGTGAGACATCGCCACCATGCAACAAGTCAAAATGCTCGCTATCTGCAAACAGCTCCACTGTCTGTGTATAGCCTCCAGCTCCAGCAAGGATTCTCCGGCGCTTCAGCTGGACCCTATACTCTGCGTTGGTCAAATCACATTCAGCATGCCCTCATGCGATGGAAGCCAGGGGCTCGAATACGCATCGAATCAATGTTATAAGACATTGATATCAGGAGCTATCTGTAGCTACTGCTAGCCGTCTAGATAACATTAAGACAACGCCTCAGTGAACTATTTAGTTTACTGGGACATTTCGTAGTGAGCTAACGTGAGCTAACGTGAGCTACCTAGCCAACGGAGGTATCATGCACTACTAGACTATTGCTGGAGCATTTGTTGATATCAGGAGCTAACAGTAGCTAGCCGGCTAGATAACGTTAGACAATGTCTCATGTATTAAACTAAAAGTGAATAGTTGACTGGGTCATTTTGTAACGGTAGCTAACGTTAGCTCACGGAGGTCCCACTAGACTAGAGCAGTTAGCAGACTGCCCGAGGCAATAGCCTCTGTGTTTACACAGGTTTAGGAGGGGCAGAAGGAGGAGGAGGAGCAGTGCGCTGCAGGTCTGTGTGCTTGAGACAGAAGTCCACAGAAGTCAGCAAGTGAGAACTCCGCTAAGAATTGGATCATGTTTTTCGATCGGTTTTCACATGACTATTTGGTTGCCCGCCACATGGCGGACAGACCTCTAAGTCTCACTCGCCAAACCTAAAATCTGCCCGCCGATGGTGGGCTCTAATTTCGTGCCCTGGGTGGACCTACTGTATGTTTCCATCTAGACTATAGTGGCTGTTCTGTATAGTTTAATAGGAGCCCAATACTGCTTTTCTAATTTAAGGCTCACAATGACCTGTAACAATGAAATAGTATAGGCATATTATACATTTCCTGAATCCTTATGGTCCTGAGAGTGTTGTAAATATTGTATTTTGTGTCTCTGTTGCTCCTAGATGACAAGGCTAAAAGATAGTATATCATTTAGGCAAAGATTGTGTAGAAATGTGTGTTGTTGACTGTTCAAAGAGCTCCAGTGACCTCTATATTGGTCAGAAGGATTCACATCTTAGCTTGAATAAAAGAGTACATAGTCCCCTTTAAAATGATACCAAACAAAATATTGTGAAACATTGACAGATGTCCTCTACGTGAGTCTAAAGCAGGATATGCACCAGCATCTGAAATGCAATTTCCTGGGGGGGTAGGTTTGAATTGATTGATTGATTGATTGAAAAGTTTATTAACAGATTGCAGAATGGGTACAGTACAGCTCAATACATACAATTGTTAAGGGGATGCAGACCAGAGAAAGACTTTCGTCTTGTTTACATCAGGGTCCCCCATTTTCAATTCATCACAACATATATGACATACATGACATACAGATAGACAGTACTGCTACATCTATACATTTATGACATATCAGATTTGCAAATACAGTACTGTTTGTGATACAAAAGTGTCCAGAAAAAGAGTGTATATACATTTGACGTAGAAACTGTACATTGGAGGTTGGGTGGGGTTGGGTGGGTGGGTGGGTGGGTGGGGGCTGTACATTGGAAGTGGGGGGGGGGGGGGGGGTTGGGTAGGGGACACACACACATTGTACTCTGTACATTGGAATACTGACAAAGCCATACTTGGTCATTTACTGTACAACTAGGTTAGGACATTTGTAGGGGCCAGTTTCGAATTGCAGTCTCCCGTAGGTGTTTTTTGAGAGTGTTTTTGAAAGTGGGTAGTGATTCACATTCCTTTACAGCTTTGGGTAGGGCGTTCCACATTGATGTGGCATAATTGCGAAACGTGTTTAGTCCCTTGTTTGAGCCGAATCTGGGTTTAACATGATTTGTGGAGCTCCCTCTGGTGTTGTGATCGTGGTATTCACTGACCTTTGGGAAGTGTTTTGACATGTACATGGGTACCTTGGTCGCGTAGAGTATCTTGTAGACCAGGCCCATTGCAAGTTGCTGTACTCGGTCGTCTACTCTAAGCCATCCTAGGTTGTCAAAGTGGGCAGGGGTGAGGTGGGTTCTAGGAGTCAGGTCAAGCAGTAGTCTGACCAGCTTGTTTTGAGATGTTTGTAATTTGTTTTTTAGTGCCTTTGAGGTGCTTTGGTACCATGAGGTGCAAGCATAGTCGTAGTACCCTTGAATGAGTGCTCCTGCTAGAGTCTTCAGGGTATTCTTGTTTACCAGAGAGGAGATCCGGTACAAGAATCGAGTTCGTTGGTTGACTTTTTTTATTACACTGGATGCCATTTTGTCACAGGAAAGATTAGCCTCTAGGATGGAACCCAGGTAGGTAATTTCATCTTTCCTTGTGACAACATTTAGGTATACTTCATGACTTGATAATTATGATAAAGCTACCACTCTGGAAGGGCGATCATACAAAAATATCATCTACAGACATAGATCTTTGAAAAAATGATATGTAAGTTTATTCACCCTGAGTGGCACCGACAAGTGACATTTTGGCCTCTGGCCCATGGACTATCTCTCTGGATTTTATGCCTAGCTCGACCCAAACTTCTAACCAATTAGAATTGGGGAAAGCTGCACACACTTCTCTAAGCATCAGTTGCAGCTTGACAGTCACCAGGACAACATCTCATGCCTAATCCCTCCCAGTTGGATTGTTTTCTTTCTTTGTTCAACTTGTGTCCGTATATCTACACATCAAGTTTGGTCGACATTAAAGAGGGCAAGTATTGAGAGAGATTGTACAACGTAAGTGTGTTTTAGTAATTGCCATGTGAGATTTGCATGCCTAATGCAGAATATTCCAGATTGCCAACAGCAGGTATGTAGGTTCTCATTCATATTTGTATGAGTTAGTGTCTATTCTGGTGCAGTGGTATTAGGTGGTGTTGTTACCACCGTCACAGATGCACTTGACACTAGAGATTCTAGAACCCTCCCTACACTACAGATACACACTAGAGATTCTAGAACCCTCCCTACACTACAGATACACTTGTTGTAGAAGTTAAACGTTGTAGACATGGCAGTGCCAGTAATTCTCCCCTCCAAGCTTGTCTTCATGCTCAGATACCTGGGCTTGAACTATGACCTCTGCCAGTGGGTCTTGGACTTCCTGACAGGAAGACCCCAAGTGGTGAGATCAGGTAACTGCACCTCCTCATTAATCACTCAAAACTAGGGATGCACCGATCCGATATTGGTATCGGCCCCGATATTGGATCGGGTATCAAAAAGATTTTTTTTTAATAATATATAAAATAAGAAATAACCATTCAGTCCATTTATATCTATGTGTTAATTTGTTACATTTAGTTTCACTAACTTAGGAAAGTAATGTTTTAAGTCAAGCCTGATGTTGCTGAAGTGTCTTTTCTTCATTTATCTCTATTTGTGGTCGTATAGTTTTCTATATCACCCTTTCCCTCTGCATTGGTTTAGGTATTTTCAGATGTTCGGTTTCAAGTAAGAGGAGACTGACGATATGGTCAAAATCAACGGGCGGCGGTGTTTATTAATAAAACAGCTTTAGGAATTAAAACAGTACATCGTCTCTTTGGTTCAATCTAATTGTCTCTTTCATTTCAATCTAATCGTCTCTCGGTGCTGTTCGCTGTCTCAGGTTGTCCATGGCCAACACGCGGCTTCTCTTTGTGGTGGTTGCCAAGGCAACCTTGGGTCTCCGTCAGTCTCAGCGCTCAAGCAAGGAGCGCTTGATTTCATCTCTCTCCGTGGCAGGATCTCCTGCTGCGAAGCGATCTTCTGTCATTGGGTGTCAGTGGCTCTGAGTCTCCGGCTCGGCTCTCAAGCTCCGGTTGGTGATCCTCTCTCCGTCGGTGGAGGTTCAGCGCTCAAGCAAGGAGCGCTCATCTCCAGGTTCCTTCGCTCAGCCGGTGTGTGTGGCGTGTCTCTCCAGGTTCCTTCTGGTGTGAGTCGTGTCGCTCTCGAGAGATCCTTTCCTGTCTCCTCGCTCCCGTCACCGGGTGTGTGTGTGTCTGTCCGTCGCCATCCGCCCTTTTTATCAGAGAGAGAGAGAGAGAGAGAGAGAGAGAGAGAGAGAGAGAGAGAGAGCCCTGCCTGCCTCTTCACGTTTCACATTCCAGCAGAAGCTTGTCTGCTGGTCTGGTTACAACATGTTACACAATTTCTTCTGCTGACACAACCGTTTCTCCATATAACCTTGCCGGGCTGTTTAATCATTGATTAGTTTAATGCGTCTCATCTCTTCATGCTTCTTGTGACAACAGTTTTCATAGTCTATGGGGAGACAGACTGGCTCATGATGCATAGATAATACAACATGAGCTATTTCCATCTACAAACTCTTTACCATTCTGTAATTGCATTTTAGAATACTAAGATAATTCTTTATTTTCTAGCCAGTGACTCACTGTCTTGTCTTCAGTTGGGTCCACTTTTTACTTTATTTGATTGAACTATTTATCTTACTGTTTGTTTTTCCTATTCTAAAGTACGCTATAATCTAGGTTTTAGCTCTATTTTGATCACTTATTATTTTGTTCAGTATTAACATTAATTTACAAACAATGTCTTTGTATTTGGTTCACTTATGGTCAACTTTTCATGCCTGCCAAACCTATTTATCTAAGGTGATTTGGTATGACAGCTCACTTTTAACATAATGGTCCTTTCTTTACATATGTGTTGCAATGTTTTCTAAAGCCATCTAACTAATCTCTCTGACAAAGCCATTAGTTTTCTTTATATCCTTAAGGTCTAAAAACCGTCTAGTCTACCTATTAGAGTGGCATTCTACTGTGTAAGGGGCGATTTCCAAATAGCCTGTGTCACCTTTCTGACCTCTGGGTTAGTCAGCAGCTGCCGTGTTGTAACCTGAAATTCCTTCCTTGTCTCATACCACTTACTTTAAACAACCTCGCTTCCTGCCAGCTGGCCGGGTGAGGGGCCATTGTCTCTCAACCTCTTTAGCCTAGGGTCTCAGAAATAACTTCACATGGTGTTCAAATCACCCTGTCTTTCAAATCAACTTCTCTGTTTTATCATTTGGTACATTTATAGTTGCTTATGTTCATGTTTTCATTTAGAAATATACGACAATCCACCCTTAGGGGGTTTAATAACCCACTATACAACATTAACTTTCTAATTTAAACATGTTAAAAATCATAACCATAATTTTTGCTAATATTTTCTAAAATTTTCAAAAAAATCCAAAATTTACCCAAATCGAACTACAAAACCCTTTCCATCTGTACAGTTACAAAATCATCATTTCACCTACCTTTTCCTCCTTTCACAGTTTATACACATTATCAGTTATTATTATGACATCCAGTCTAGGTCCGTCTCTCTATGCAAAGAGATGATCGTACCATTCTCAGCTTCTTTTCGTTTAAGACTATATTTATCCATGTACTTAGCTTAAATGTCTATTTTGTGTAATGGACTCTGCAAGAAAAGATTAATACATCACACCACTAAAATATTAACACTCTAAACATTTGAGGGAAATTCAAACAAGCAACATAAATCATTTTTACTCCTTAAAAAGACCACTGAGGCCTCAATTATCCTTCGCTTTCATCCCTGTTTAAAACCTCCTAAGGCCTTTACTGCTAACTTGTTTTTGACCGTTTTCTTCTTGTTGTATCTTGTGCTAATCACCGCCTCCTCTTCGTTGTATGCAGGTCTCTGGTACTGCTCCGATTTTCCACAGAAGGAAACGATTTTCCCTCTGTCCTTTTTGCATTTTGGATTATTATTTACAAAACACACAATAGATTGGAAACATTTATTTTCGCAGATACATTCTCTACTGTTCTGCATTTTGACAATACATTTTTCTCCAATTCATTATCTATGTATTTCACAGCTTCTTACGTTAGCATTCAATCAAATCATCTTTGTCTCATTTCTTTTTGTGCTGTACTGTTTTACTAGATCAAATATCTTAAGATCAACACAACTACCTCCACCCTTGACAGTGGAATAACCATTATTTCACTTTCAAATACCTCGTTTCCCGACAGCTCCTCGGTCCGGACAGTCAGCTCTAGATGAGGCCAATCACCAACAGAACCTATGTGCATGGTCAACAAACCACAGTCCCTTTAAACACACATCACACACACTCCGCCAGCTTTCAACAAGCCGGTGCAGAGTCTTCCATAAGTCAATCATCAAATTCACATGTCTGCACCCTACATGAACACTAACTGGCCAAATTGCGACCAACAACCTACAGAGCTTTCTTATAGACAGAGAAATATGTTCCCCCAACACTCACCATAACCCAAAAAGTGACACAACCCTCCAGATCCTACATCTGGAGTCTTAATGAGCGGAAAACAAACCATGAACCAGCTCCCGTCCATTCTCAGTTTCCAGCTCATTATATCAGACTTCCTACCAGTCCCGCTGTGTCACCACCACCTGCCATCCCTGACCGGCGAGAGAACTCCCCCAGCCAGCCAGTTCCTAAAAAAAATATATAGTCAACCAGAAACAAAGAAAATTAAAAATAAACAAAAAAACTGTGAGTGCCTACATGCTACACACCCATCCAACAGAATTAAACTATCATCCAGAAAATCATAAATATAAGTAATGAAATAATAATAATATTGTTGTTGTTTTTTTTTTTTTTTTTTTTTTTTTCTTAATTCAACCTTGACCACCCTTTGATCAAGTATTGTAATCACTACTATAAATAGTCCTTTGTTTCTAACTCTGTCTAATATTATGTGTTCCATTGTTCCTGTCTAAAACCAACTGTTTAACCCTTCTCTGACACCGTCTGGTTCAGAGTTCACATGACCACAAGAGCCATTGCGGTGACCATTTTTCTCTCTCTCTCCAATCTGTGCAGCCGGGCCAGGCTGCACAGGTGGGAGATACCAAAAATCGTCCACCATACCATTCTCCCTTACGTTTTCCTCACTGCCACAGCAAGAGTTGATCAGACACACTGTAGCAAAAAGGAAAACCCATGATTTGTCTATTAATTAACTGTTAGTACGATTGGCTCATGCATCTGTCAGTCATTTCATCTCTCCCTGTTAGTTGCACATCCATCTTAGTCGCTTCCACTCATAATCTAATGTACCAACGCTTCTATATATTTTTTATTCTATTTTTATTCCAATCAGTCCCATTTCCATTTTAATTTATCAATAACTCTATTTACTCGAGCACCCAAAAGGCTTTGTTTGTGCATTTCCGCTTTGCTCTTAATTAACCTATGACCTATGCAGACACCCCCTCTGACAATGTCCCAACTCTCCACATTTCCAGCAACCCTGTTTGGACTCTTGCTTATTATTGGACGTTCGCTGAGTCTGCCACCCTTTGTAACATGACCGAGCGAAATGGCCAACCTCCCCACAATTCCAGCACACAGCCGACGCCGGCCATCCCAGGGGTTCCAGTTCACCACGACTCCCACAGTCTCTCGGCTGGCCCCCCACAGTCCTCGCCAGGTCCACCCCTCTCCCGTCCTCTGGTCGCATGTCCTGTTGCCTGGAGGAGAGAGGGGCATACCTGTCCTTTTCTGCTGCCTCTCCTCGGGCTTTCTCTTGTTGGGAGGGGCCTGGAAACTCACCCCTCCTGCGGTTCTGTTCACCCTGTCGCGGCCCAGTTCCCTGTCCGGGCAACGGGGCACAGGGCACTCTTTGATCCCGGCGGCCTAGGTCAGACGCTCGAAGCATGATCTCAACAGCTGTCGCTTCTAGTAGCACAGTCTTTCTCGCCAGTTCTCGTCCCAGTCTCTGAGTCTCGTGTGCGGCTTGACCGATCTCCAGCTGTGTCTTCATCAGATCTCGATGAACTGCCTCGTGTTGTTCGAACGCTGTCACAAACGCTCTCTGTTGCCTATAGTATGCTGCCTCTTCCCCCATCTCAGCACTGGCGGTTTGACGTCCCATCGTTGGGCTCCGCCTCTCATCTTGGCTCTGGTGCTGAGGGCAGGGTGGATATGGGAAACGGGTGGGCTGTAGAAACTGTTCGTGTATTCCATACCTGCTGTCGGTCTCAGTTCCAGCCCTCCGGCCAGAGTGGACTTCGTGGGACGGCTGTAACCTCAGTCTCTTTTTCTGCCCCTTGGTTAAACCGCAGTCGCCTGCAATGGACACTCCAGCTTGAATCGGTTCTGGTTGGAGTAACACCGTTGTCACTGGTTCACTCCCCTGTATTGGAACCAAAGTCAACATCTCAAGTCCTTCTGTCGTACTGGTCACATGAGAGAAGTCCCAATCAATAAAATCATTATCACCGGCAAAGTCTATCTGGGAAATGTCTGCAGAGGCTCTCGGCCTACTCCCCCCAATGGCCTGATCACTATTTTCCATATTGTTGTCGCTGTTATTCTATTGTTCTTGCATCTAACGCTTCAGTTGTTCCTATCAATATTCCTCTAAGGTGAACTTCCTATGCTACTGTCATTCACTTCCCTTTCAACCACTCCTGTAATTACCGTTTGAAAAAACAAATTTCTCCGTCTTACACTATTTTCTACTTACTTGAGTTAAAACACTCACACTGTCAAAATTTTACTGTGCAGACAAGGATTGATAATTGGCTTATCATTCTTACTTATACCAAGGCGCATTAAAGCCGTTTTCCCTAGATGGTTATGGAAATCGTCCAGAGCTCCTGTTCAGCCGAGCATCTGTACAGAAAGAAAGCAAAAATATCCAGACTTAATACAGTGGCATTTCCCTTATTATTTCCACTCTTCGTTATGCATTGGAAATGTCGGGCAACACTATACTAAAATATTTAGAGAGACACAGTGTGATTTGTTTGAAAAAATAACGATACAGCTTATCTTGTTTTTTGTCCGTTCCTTCAACAGGAACACTGGAGTTTTCCAATCCCCTGTGTGCTCTCTCCTCCTGATTTCCTGGGAAATATAATCATTAATCCCCTTCCTATCCATTGTCTAATAATCCTTTGTAAACCTGGTCCTTCATCTGATTCTAATCTCTCTTTGCTTGATGACGCTTTTCATCCTAACCTTATTTCTTACTTTTAAATGCCCGATTAGCGTATCGACTAATATGTATTCTTCCGATTAGCGTATCGACTAAATGTATTATTCGCTTTCGCTTCACTTCTCATACTACATCCATTTCATTCATCCTTACACACAACCATTACCCCCCACAACACTTAATAAAAATTAATCAGTGTTGCTACTGCTACCAACCACCTAATCAGGGAAAACAATAAACTTTTAGCAACTTAGATCACTAAAACCCTGACCGACACATAGTACAGCTGGCCACGTTAATAAATTCACGGACACCTGCACTATGCCACCTGCAACATTCACCCAGTTCCCTGAATACACAAAGAACCGTCAACTCACAGCCCAAAGCGTCCTCCCTTCAGTTTCGAACCTGAACGGAAACACCCCAAGCTTTACCACACCAAGAATATTACAAATCATCCTACCACCACCTGCACCTAGACAGGCCAGCGCCCATCCGGTACCTACTTCACATACACAATAACAACGCAGTACAAATAAACCTACAACCAAATGCCCACAACACACGCCGCAATCTAGGGATGGCGAAATACAAGGAGAGACAGGGAAGGGAAAAGAAAAAAGGAGGGAGGGATACAGGGATCCAGGGACTAAGGGGAGGAAAGGGGGGGGGGGGGGGGGGGCACACAATGCAACATTAACTACTACCAAAACCGTCTAAATCAACCTTAACTTTAATCAGACCAAAAAAAAATGACCATGAATATTCTATCTATCCTTATGTAATCCTATTTTAGCAAGTAACACTATATTAATATAACCAACACTCCAAGCCCATGATGAATTGAAAATGGGGGACCCTGATGTAAACAAGACGAAAGTCTTTCTCCGGTCTGCATCCCCTTAACAATTGTGTGTATTGAGCTGTACTGTACTGCACCCACTCTACAGTCTGTTAACAAAATCTTTCAATCAATCAATCAATCAGGCAATCTATACTAAACAAAAACTCCCTTTGTGCACCTGTCCCCTCACAAAGTTAAGCCGGGAGACAGGGATGGAGCGGAGGGGGGCGGGGGGGGGGGAGAGAGGGAGGGAGGGAGGGAGGGAGGGAGGGAGGGAGGGAAGGAGGGAAGGAGGGAGGGAGGGAGGGAGGGAGGGAAGGAGGGAGGGAGGGAGGGAGAGAGCGTGAACGAGGGAGGAAGAGACAGAGGAAAAAGGGGGGGGGGGGTTGTTCACGCCAAATCCCATCACAAAACGCCGCTGCTCTCACTTCAACCATACTTGGCCCATAACAAATACAGATTTATAATCAAACCAGTAAACACACCCATGATCAACAACAGAAAAAACCGATAAAAAGAACCCACAAATTCCCACAGATTGCCGCGCTTCAAAACCTATAATAATCACAACTGATCTCTATTGTTTACTGCACCTCGTTCCACCTGTAAAGGTGAAACTATAAAAGAGGCAACAGCGCCCTCCGCTGGAACGTCTTGTCCATCACCACCAACGCACTACAGCACTCACCACCTCCTGTAGGAGGCGCCACGCCTCCCCCGCAAGTGCGTCATTACGTAAACCACCCCAAGACGTCAACTCGACGTTCTACCTCAACCACAAAACTACAATTCCCAGAACCCTCTACACTGGAAGTCCCTGTCCACCGCCTCTCTAAGATCCCGCTGCCAGCAACAGTAGCAACACGCGAGATTCCCCGAGAGTTCAATCCTGCTATATTGTTAGCACAGGTAGCTTAGCATCTTAGCTTTGTTAGCTCAGTGCCGCTAGCTCCAGCTTAGCCTAGCATCCAACATCACTCCTCCTAAACGGCCCAGTCTCCTGCTGATCCGAGCGGCACAACACATCGCGACGTTTACACAACCCCAGCTATACCCCGTAACACAACTTGAATCCTATTTAGCCCCCGTTCACAGAACCTATATTATTATCCTTATTCTAGCATGCTCGCCCGCTTGGCCCCGCCGACCGAAATACACAGTATCAAACGCACCCCCAGCTCCGACGCTTCCAGTGACGTCACCAGCTCTAAAATCCCCGTTTTCTTTGATCTTTACTACATTACTTTTAGACCCCCACAGCCCCGATTTGAAAAATTTCAACAAACATTACACATCTCCTAGGTTCCATCACACATGTCATTCATTCAATTCACTCGACAACGCAACACAGCGACCACACGCTAGTCGCGTCGCGCTCAGCTAATGCTGGCAGGACAGGGGTGTGGTTTCTCCGTTGCAGCCCTGGCCACCTGGTTCATAATAATACAAAAAATACCTTGGCATTCACTCAGAGCTCCTAACATTCATCCATTTAAACACATATACTAAGCAAAACAATGTCTCATCCATAAACATACCATTCATTTATGCACACATTCATTCCAAACGCATTTCCTTGCTTTTTTCACACAACATCCTCCTATGTTCTAATCTCATGTGCAGTTACCCCACGCATTTCCCCCACAAGTGCATTATCTCCAAAGGTTACTTTCCCCCCCCCCCATCATTCCTCTTCTCAACCTCTCAATCTTCATATTCAGCGCCGTTTGGGGAGCTTTTACCTGTCTCACCCCCAATCGACCAAATACCTCCTTAAAAATCCGTACCAAAGGCGAATTTTTTAAGCAGATTCCGTCGGGTCACAATACAACAGATCTGTATGAAAACGTCTTTCTAAACTCGTCTGTTATACGTGCCGATTCTAAGAGTGAAGTCCGCGAATGATGGCGCGGCAAAAAAAGCAACCAATTATCTCCCTGTTCTCTATTTCTCTTCGCGGAACCAGGCTACCCCTGAACTTCACCACGGTTTTCTCATTCTACTCTACACTCCGTTTTCTGTTCTCTTCGTGGAACCAGGCTACCCCTGTGCTACACCACGGTTTTCTCATTAAACTCTTTACCTTACCCTCTAATGAACCACTCCGTCACTCACAGTCCCACGTCCCGCTATCTGTGACTAATCTCCATTCTACTGCTCCTACGCCGGTCCCCTCAAATAATTTACCTAATCCCTAGCCTATCCCCTAAGCTGATATAACTAAATACAGACATCTATTTCCTCTCCTCACTTGGCCTTGTACCAACTATAGGTATCCTAACTGAACATCCCTATACGCTTCCTAAGTGCAACGCCGGTGTGTGGCTGAGACCAGAGCCAGGTTGTGAAACCTGGACCCCGGTACTCCTCCAACACCAACATTATCCTGGTCCATTTCCAACTCATTTCTACCTAATGCAACAGCAACCCCAAAATGCGAGACTGCTTCGACCATTACTAATCTTAAACACCATCATCACTACTTACCTAGTCCCGCTGGCCTTGGCTGAAGTGGACGATCATTCAGTCGCAGAGGGCTTCGATGATGGGGAGAGAACCTCTCTGTGGTTCAACCGGTTCTGGTCGAATGCAGGACGGGTCACGGACCAATTGAAGTGTCTTTTCTTCATTTATCTCTATTTGTGGTCGTATAGTTTTCTATATCACCCTTTCCCTCTGCATTGGTTTAGGTATTTTCAGATGTTCGGTTTCAAGTAAGAGGAGACTGACGATATGGTCAAAATCAACGGGCGGCGGTGTTTATTAATAAAACAGCTTTAGGAATTAAAACAGTACATCGTCTCTTTGGTTCAATCTAATTGTCTCTTTCATTTCAATCTAATCGTCTCTCGGTGCTGTTCGCTGTCTCAGGTTGTCCATGGCCAACACGCGGCTTCTCTTTGTGGTGGTTGCCAAGGCAACCTTGGGTCTCCGTCAGTCTCAGCGCTCAAGCAAGGAGCGCTTGATTTCATCTCTCTCCGTGGCAGGATCTCCTGCTGCGAAGCGATCTTCTGTCATTGGGTGTCAGTGGCTCTGAGTCTCCGGCTCGGCTCTCAAGCTCCGGTTGGTGATCCTCTCTCCGTCGGTGGAGGTTCAGCGCTCAAGCAAGGAGCGCTCATCTCCAGGTTCCTTCGCTCAGCCGGTGTGTGTGGCGTGTCTCTCCAGGTTCCTTCTGGTGTGAGTCGTGTCGCTCTCGAGAGATCCTTTCCTGTCTCCTCGCTCCCGTCACCGGGTGTGTGTGTGTCTGTCCGTCGCCATCCGCCCTTTTTATCAGAGAGAGAGAGAGAGAGAGAGAGAGAGAGAGAGAGAGAGAGCCCTGCCTGCCTCTTCACGTTTCACATTCCAGCAGAAGCTTGTCTGCTGGTCTGGTTACAACATGTTACACAATTTCTTCTGCTGACACAACCGTTTCTCCATATAACCTTGCCGGGCTGTTTAATCATTGATTAGTTTAATGCGTCTCATCTCTTCATGCTTCTTGTGACAACAGTTTTCATAGTCTATGGGGAGACAGACTGGCTCATGATGCATAGATAATACAACATGAGCTATTTCCATCTACAAACTCTTTACCATTCTGTAATTGCATTTTAGAATACTAAGATAATTCTTTATTTTCTAGCCAGTGACTCACTGTCTTGTCTTCAGTTGGGTCCACTTTTTACTTTATTTGATTGAACTATTTATCTTACTGTTTGTTTTTCCTATTCTAAAGTACGCTATAATCTAGGTTTTAGCTCTATTTTGATCACTTATTATTTTGTTCAGTATTAACATTAATTTACAAACAATGTCTTTGTATTTGGTTCACTTATGGTCAACTTTTCATGCCTGCCAAACCTATTTATCTAAGGTGATTTGGTATGACAGCTCACTTTTAACATAATGGTCCTTTCTTTACATATGTGTTGCAATGTTTTCTAAAGCCATCTAACTAATCTCTCTGACAAAGCCATTAGTTTTCTTTATATCCTTAAGGTCTAAAAACCGTCTAGTCTACCTATTAGAGTGGCATTCTACTGTGTAAGGGGCGATTTCCAAATAGCCTGTGTCACCTTTCTGACCTCTGGGTTAGTCAGCAGCTGCCGTGTTGTAACCTGAAATTCCTTCCTTGTCTCATACCACTTACTTTAAACAACCTCGCTTCCTGCCAGCTGGCCGGGTGAGGGGCCATTGTCTCTCAACCTCTTTAGCCTAGGGTCTCAGAAATAACTTCACATGGTGTTCAAATCACCCTGTCTTTCAAATCAACTTCTCTGTTTTATCATTTGGTACATTTATAGTTGCTTATGTTCATGTTTTCATTTAGAAATATACGACATTGCCTTGCACAAAAGAATGATCCCAGTCTCTTCCACACAGTGACAGTGAGGCATACAGTTTATTAATTGAATGAAGTTTATTTTATGTCTTTGTTTACAACAAATCAAAAACACACTTGTGATCCTTTACAATTCTTATATATTTTAATATATAAAAAAATTTAATTGATTAAATTATTTTTATTTTCACTTTTTTAGAAAAAGAAATTAGACAATGGGTATCGGATCGGTATCGGTATTGGCCGATACCCAAACCCAGGTATCGGTATCGGGACTGAAAAAGTCGGATCGGTGCATCCCTACTCAAAACAGGTGCCCCCCAGGGCTGTATTCTGAGCCCCCTCCTCTAATCGCATCGACGATCCTACAGAGACAATGCATGCGTGTGTGTTCCGGTGTGTGTGTGTGTGTGTGTGTGTTGAGGATAATTGCATGCCAATTAAAGACCTCTGAGCAGGTCCTGCATTATTATTATTATTATACTCGCTTTACAGGCATGACTGACTCCACACACTTTATAGCACACACTCACTTTAAACAAACACACTGTAGCACCCACTCCCCACACTTTATATTTATTGATGAAGGATTGCACTACAACTCGTACACCTTACTGTAAATTGTACCTAAATTGTACCTCATCCCATTTCTGCTTTGCACTATATAGTATTGTACATTAGTACACTGCATAGTATTGTATATTATATGGTAACTCAGTTACGTCTATTCTGCATCGAACATTGTACATATGTCTATACTGAACACTGTGACCTCATTTTCTACTTCTAAATTACATGCTATACTATGTTATTTGATACTATCTTGTCTAGCACAGTCTCTGGAGCGTAACAGTAAGAAGCATTTTGTATGAAAGTATTCTGTACTTCTGTATGACAACTATTAAAGAAACTTGAAACTTGAACTGTGTGGCAAAGCACAACAGCAACACAATCGTCAAGTTTGCTGACGACACAGCTGTGGTGGGCCTGATCTCTACAAACGATGAGAGGGCCTACCTGGGAGAGGTGGAGAACCTGGCGCCAGAGAGGGGTTCCTGTGTAAGACCTTTTCCTATTTTGATTAGACAGACTTCTACCTCACTGATGCAAACTATGAAAGTTATATATTGGATATACTGCCTCTTCTTTGTTGTCTATATACATATATGTTAATCTGAAGGCATCATTTATATTTTAGATAATCCGTTGCCGTCTACATTCTATTTCAGAATCACACGTACATCTGCATATTCAACTGTTCATTCATCTGGTATCAATAAAGATTCCTAGATAGTAAAGTTAGACATCCTGCAGCGGGCCAGTTCCCAGTAACCAATTCTAAGTAATGGCTGTCAAGCTCCTCCTACTCAGCTGCTCAGACTGTGGTTCAAACTGTCGTCAAGCTCCTCCTACTCAGCTGCTCAGACCGTGGTTCAAACTGTCATCAAGCTCCTCCTACTCAGCTGCTCAGACCGTGGTTCAAACTGTCGTCAAGCTCCTCCTACTCAGCCTCTCAGACCGTGGTTCAAACTGTCGTCAAGCTCCTCCTACTCAGCTGCTCAGACCATGGTTCAAACCGTCGTCAAGCTCCTCCTACTCAGCTGCTCAGACCGTAGTTCAAACTGTCGTCAAGCTCCTCCTACTCAGCCTCTCAGACCGTGGTTCAAACAGTGCCGGCAACCCATGCTGTTTTGTGAAGGCGATGCACTCCGGACTCTCAACCCCTGTACTGCATCACGGCTGTACTTGATCTGCGGTATAAAGACTGTTACTTTGATGTGGGGAACAGGCAGCGTGTTGTGATGATGTTGTAACTTGTGATGATGTTGATGATGTTGTGGATGTTGTTGTGATGTTGATGATGTTGTGATGATGTTGATTAGGGCTGCAATCATTAGTCGACATAATCGACGACATCGATCATAAGAAGTCGTTGACGTGGAATTTTAGCGTTGATGCGTCATAAAAACAGAGGGCCAGTAATGTTCATTCAAAACTGCGCAAATGTTCATTTGTAACTGCAATGCACTACAGGAAGTCCATTGTCTGCCATGACTGCATTCTGTACTAACGACAAAAAAGAAAGCAGCAGCGCTACGGCTTCTCCGGGTCTGCAGCTGGGTACGTTTTAGCTAGTTAGCCATAGTATTGTAATGTTTACGTTAGCTTACATGTTGGAAAATAGAACGTCTCATCATGTATAATGCTTGCTAAGCGAACACTATTACAGTTCATATGTTGAGGCTGCGTGTCCACCAACGAGCTGTAAGTTATGTAACGTTAGCTAAACAGCGGCGGTTAGTTTACAGCTCTGTCAATTAGCACAGAGTGTCGTATTTTTGCAGACTGGTGTATTAATTAGATAAGTTAAGATAGTGCCAACTTTCACTGTCTAGCGCCATGGTCTCTAGGCTGCTTTTCTTTTTCTCAGTTGAAATACATTGAATTTTTGGGCTAAAGCGCAGGTAAGACTGCAGAGACAGGGAACGTTAGTGCTGCTAGCTATCTTATATGTGATGTAAGGCTGTCAATTCTGTTAACGCCACTATTTTTTTTAGCGCGCGATTAGCGGTTTAGAAAAAGAAAAAGATTATTATAAAAAAAAATTAACTAGACTTCACTCAGGTGTATTATTGATACTCTCATTGATACGATGTTTGTTTCTGACTCAAAGTGTGTGTGTGTGTGTGTGTGTGTGTGTGTGTGTGTGTGTGTGTGTGTGTGTGTGTGTGTGTGTGTGTGTGTGTGTGTGTGTGTGTGTGTGTGTGTGAGGGGGGGGTGAGAGAGATGAGGTAGGGGCAAGAGAGAAAGAGAGCTGTGTGTGAGAGAAAGAGAGGGGGGGGGTGAGTCCTCAGCCCTTGTGTGGATGAATGTAACAAGTTCCTAACGTTTTATTTCCTCTATTTCATGCACACTTTATTCATTGTTTTAAATTGATATTATATTATTATAATTATGCCACATTCCACAGCTGGTACAGATGGCACATTGGTACTTGTCTGCCCCATCCACAAGCACTAACAGTGACTAATGTATTTCTTAATTTTTTCAGTTATTGTGCTTTTTGGTATAATGTCTGGTGAAAGTACAATGTTCAATAGACTAATACAAGTTGCTTCATTTTGTAATTGAATTTGGTAATTGAGAAGCATAAATCCAAAGCTAAATTAACTTAATGTATGCAATGGAATTGGCAAATCATAAAAAAAAGGAAAATACCGGTATTCTGCCAAGTGTTTCCTTATTTTCGGTCAAGACTTTTCATTTTGGTGCATCTCTACCATTTATGACTAATAAAAGACAGTTTTTTGAGCAAGGTTTTTTTTTATTTGAAATTTTTTTTTTTTTACAGGCGGTCCCACATGGGCCAAAATAAAATAAAAATAAAATAAGGCCTTCCCTCCCTCCCTCCCTCCCCCCACCCCTATACCAGACACTCTGTCACATTATCAGCTTCCATACCCTCAAAGAAAGTTAGGAAAGGATCCCAAATATTGTGGAATTTTTCGGTACAACCTCTGATAGTATACCTGATCTTCTCCAGTTTAATATGATACATGACCTCTCTCATCCAGTGGCCGTGGACAGGTGAACCTGGGTCCTTCCATTTGAACAGTATCAGCCTTCTGGCCAAAAGTGAGTAGAAGGCCAGCATTCTAGATTCTAAAGTGGATGTTTGCTGGGGCCACTCCGAATAATGCAATATATGGTGATGGCTCCACTTCCTTTCCAAATATCTTAGAGAAGGTGTCAAAGATGGTCTGTCCAGTAGGTGTGTAACTTTGGGCACGTCCAGAACATGTGGAGCAGAGTGGCTGGAGCCTGTCTGCAGCGGTCGCATAGAGGGTCTATGTCGGGATATATCTTAGAGAGCCTGTCTTTAGACCAATGCAGTCGGTGTGGATAACCGCATGTTTAAGGCCAATGGAAGAGGAGAAAATCCCCTGTATTATCTTGTCCCATGTGACCTCACCTAAGTCAGTCTCCCATCTGCCCCTGAGGAGGTCTAAAGGTATAGAGTTGCTTCTATTAAAGGTGACATGCATTATAAATGTCATTTTTAAGTCTCTAGCATTGTATTATAGTAATAGGAGTTAGTATCAATGTGTTTTTGTGTCTAAATACCATATTGGCGGATTGCTCTGATTCAGCTCAGATCATTTCCTGCTCCAGTAAATTAGGCCATCCTGATTTGAAGGCCTGAGTGACGTCACTCAGGCTCTGGGTAGCGGACAGTGATGTGATTGGCTCTGTGGTTGTAGCTAATGCCTGCCCACAATCTACCTAGACTGACTACACAGCGAGTGGAAACCACTTCCTCATACTGCAGCAGAGTGAAACCTACCTCTGCATGCACTCTGGAGGGAGAGAGAGAGAGATAGAGAGGGAGAGAGAGAGGGAGGGAGAGACAGAGAGAGAGGGAGAGAGAGAGAGAGAGAGAGAGAGAGAGAGAGAGAGAGAGAGAGAGAGAGAGAGAGAGAGAGAGAGAGAGAGAGAGAGAGAGAGAGAGAGAGAGAGAGAGAGAGAGAGGGAGAGAGAGAGGGAGAGAGAGAGAGAAAAAAGACAGGCCGTTATTGATAAGGCCCCTCTCTCCCTCCCTCCCTCCCTCCCTCTCTCTTCTTTCTTTCACTCTCTCTCTCTCCGTTAGGGGGTGTGTGCCGCGCGGCAGGTCCCCCCCCTGCTGGGGTGAGAGTGAAAGAAAGAAAAAATAAAGGAAGAGAGAGGGAGGGAGGGAGGGAGGGAGAGAGGGGGCCTTATCAATAACGGCCTGTCTTTTTTTTTCTCTCTCTCTCTTATGGGCGGAGCCAGGCCATAACAGCCTGAAATCTTAAGGCTTAAAAATGATGGTTTTGAGTACTTGATTAGAAATATAAAACAATGCATTTTTTTGAAAAAAAACTTACAGATGTCTTCAATAGACTCACAGGAATTGTGTAAAGTTGCCCAAATAGTGCTAGGAATAGCAATGCATGTCCCCTTTAAGTAGTTCATAAATTCTGCTTATAGCCTGTTTCTGGATCAGTTTACAGTTCAAGATTGAGTCTAAAAGGGAGGCCGGAGGACATACTGGGTAGCAGTCCGAGTTCGAACTTACAAAGCTCCGGAGTTGCAAGTATCTATAGAAGTGTGACCTAGGGATCTTGTATTTCTGTACTAGCTGGTCAAAGGAGGCAAAGTTGCCGTCTATATAGAGGTCAGACAGCATAATCACTCCACTCCCAACCCAACTGTCAAAGGCCTTATCCATCGTTGATGGGACAAACATGTGATTTCTTGTGATCGGAGCAGCCAGTGATAGTTCCCTGAGGGAGAAGGTTCTTCTAAATTGGTTCCACACTTTTATCGAGTGGATGACAACTGGGTTCGAGGTAAAGCTAGATATGGGCTGTGTGAACGGGAGCTTAGCCCATAACAAGGCAGATAGGGAGGTGGATTTAACCGACGCACTCTCCAGTACTGTCCACCAGGGGGCTGTGTCTTCCCCCTTTACCCAGTATAATAACGATCTTATGTTTGCTGCCCAGTAGTAGTAAATAAAGTTTGGAAGCGCCATCCCACCCATTACGCGGGGTCTCTGCAGCATAGATCTTTTGATCCTGGCGGTTTTTTGTTCCAGATAAAAATCTCCAACCTTCCTTTCCTTAGCAAAATCTTGGAAAGAGCAGTGGCCGCCCAACTCCAACAATACATGTCCAACCATGAGCTCTATGAGCCTTTTCAATCCGGCTTCAGAACTCAACACAGCACAGAGACCGCCCTCGTCAAAATTACCAACGACCTCCTCCTTGTAGCTGACTCTGGCCACATTAGCATCCTCATCCTCCTTGACCTTTCTGCAGCATTCGACACAGTCTCCCACTCCATCCTCCTCAACCGCCTATCCAACAACCTCGGCATCACTGGCTCAGCACTCTCCTGGTTTCAATCCTACCTCACCACCCGGACACAGTTCATCACCATCGGCGACTCCAGTTCCACCCCGGCCCCAGTCAACCAAGGCGTCCCACAAGGCTCCGTACTTGGCCCAATCCTATTCACCATCTACATGCTCCCCCTCGGTCAGATCATCCGCCGCCATGGCCTCAACTTCCACTCCTATGCCGACGACACTCAACTCTACCTCTCCACCAAACCATCCACCCATCTCCCCCCACACTCCCTTATCAACTGCCTGCACGAAATAAAAACCTGGATGTCATCTAATTTCCTCAAGCTCAACAACAATAAAACCGAGCTCATGGTTGTGGCACCCAAGGCCCTGCTCCGGAAGGTTGGGGATCTCACCCTCAACATTGACGGCTGCTCCATCTCCCCATCCCCTAAGGTCCGCAACCTGGGCGTTATCCTGGACTCCACCCTTTCCCATCAATCCCATGTAAATTCCCTCACCAAATCCGCCTTCTTTCACCTCCGAAACATTTCCAGACTCCGACCATCACTTTCCGACACCACAGCTGAGACCCTCATCCACGCCTTCGTCACCTCCCGCCTGGACTACTGCAACGGGGTCCTGTCCGGGGTCCCAAGCAAAACCCTGGACAGGCTCCAGTATGTTCAAAATTCAGCTGCCAGGGTTCTAACCCGCACCAAACCCTGGCAGCACATCACCCCCATCCTCATCCGGCTCCACTGGCTCCCCATCAAATCCCGCATCACCTACAAAACCCTCCTGCTCACCTACAAATCCCTTCACGCCCTGGCACCTCAGTACCTCACTGACCTCCTCCACCCCTACACTCAGTCACGGTCCCTGCGATCCACGGACACTGGTCAGCTCTCCATCCCCCGAACCAGACTACGGACGTTCGGGGACAGAGCTTTCAGTGTGGCAGCTCCCACCCTCTGGAACTCCCTCCCTGCAGAACTCCGCACCACCCCAACTCTGGACTCATTTAAAAAACTGCTCAAAACCCACCTCTTCAACCTGGCCTTCAACCCCTAACTTTCTCACTTTATATGTATATGTTGTGTCTGTCCACTATGTTTGTTAATTTGTTATCTCCCCCCCCCCCCCCTTATGTAAAGCGACCTTGGGTCCTCTGAAAGGCGCTATATAAAACAAAGTATTATTATTATTATTATTATTATTATTATTATAAAGGAAGATATCTGGTTGTTTATCTTGGAGAAGAATGTCTTGGTCAGAAAGACTGGAAGATTCTGAAATACATATAGAAATTTCGGCAATACATTCATCTTTATTGTGTTGATTCTCCCACCCAGGGATAGCGACAGGGGGTCCCAACGTTCAATATCTCTCGCCAGGTCAGACAGTAAAGGTTGATAGTTAGCCATATATAGGTCCTTATGTTCATGCGTGATCCATATCCCGAGGTACTTGAACTTTTTAGGGCTAATTTTAAACGGGAATGTGCTCAGAGGTATCCGATCCGCCGAGGTGCCGACGGGCATCAGTTCGCTTTTTTGAATGTTGATTTTGTATCCGGATATTTTGCCGAAGTCCGCAAGTAGGGTCATCAACCGAGGAAGACTCGTTTGGGGTTGTGATATATACAACACCATGTCGTCCGCGTAGAGCGAGACTTTATGCTCCGAGCCCGCGCGCATGATCCCCTTGATATCGGTGCCTCAGAGCCAGTGCAAGGGGCTCCATTGCGATCGCGAAAAGGAGTGGAGATAAAGGACATCCCTGTCTCATACCCCTATGGAGTTCAAAGTAGGTGGATAGATTGTTGTTGGTGCGAACGGCAGCCATCGGAGACGTATATAGAATTTTAATCCAAGCTATGAGTTTAGGGCCAAACCCAAACCTCTCCAGAGCGTGAAAAAGATAGTCCCACTCCACCCGATCAAACGCTTTTTCCGCATCAAGGGAGAGGACCACCTCAGGTGTTCCGAGTGGAGAGGGGCTATACAGGATATTTAGGAGGCGTCTGATATTAAAGAAAGAGTACCGATTCTTGATGAAGCCTGTTTGGTCCGGCGAGATAATTGAGGGGAGAACCCCCTCCAGACGACGAGCGAGAACCTTGACATCGGCGTTAAGGAGGGAAATTGGACGGAACAAGCCACATTCCAGTGGGTTCTTGTCTTTCTTAAGGATTAAGGAGATAACCGCTTGGCGCATGGTCGGAGGAAGAGAATTTGTTGAGAATGATTCATCAAATACGGCTAGCAACAGCGGGGACAGCTGGGTTGAGAATTTTTTTGTAGAAGTCTGTAGGGTAGCCGTCTGGCCCCGGGGACTTGCCACTCTGCATAGATCTAATCGCTGACGTAATCTCCGCAACCGTCAGTTCCTCCTCCAGATCTGCGGCCCTCTCTGGGTCGACTGTCGGGACGCGGAGGGTCCTATAGAAATCGTCTAGCGTGGATGTGTAGCTATGTAGTCTATCTAGCTCCAAAATCTCGTCCGTCAGTTGCTTAAGGCGTGCCGTGTTTATCGTCTTTTGGTTGGTGCAATATGAAATCACCTGTCCCCTTAAGTACGCCTTCAGTGATTCCCAAATGGTTAAAGAAGACATTCCCGGAGTCTTATTAATGTCGAGAAATAATGTAATTTCCGAGGTGATGAAGCTTGTGAAGGCTTCCTCCGACAGGAGCAATGGGTTGAGTCTCCACTGGCGGTGGCCGAGCCGTGTATTTGGGATACTCATTTTCATAACTAAGGGACCATGGTCTGAGATAACTATCGCTCCGTATTCGCATTTGGTTACGAGGGGAAGGAGTCTCTTATCCAGGAGAAAGCTGTCTATGCGCGAGAAGGTATTATGGACCGGGGGAAAAAAGGAGTATCCTCTGGATGTAGGATTATGAAACCGCCACACGTCAGCTACCCCATATGATTTAAGAAAGCGCCGGATTGCGCGGGCCGAGCTGGACTGGGGGGCCTTTCTGGGCGAGCTACGGTCCAGCACCGGGGAGAGTGCACAATTCATGTCGCCGCCAAGGATGAGATGGTGCGAGGTCATATCCGGTAGGCGAGAAAAAAGGCTGGTGAAGAACGAAGGGTTGTCCCAGTTTGGTGCGTAGATATTAGCCAGAATGACCGAAAATGAATGCAGTTTCCCCACCACTATAATATAGTGCCCTGCAGGGTCGTCCTCTACACTTGACATAGTAAATGGCGTGTTTTTATCTATCAAAAAGCAGGGTAGCCGGACCAGCACTCTCAGGTTCAATGTTTTTAATGGCAGCCTGAATAGGAAACAGACATGTTTCGGACTATGTCCTTCTTCAGTGATATGGCTAGCAATGGAAATACATTCAAGATGGTAGTTATATACACCTGACACGGCAGGAAATTACATCACGACGCAGGTGTGCCTGTGCAATGTGACCAAAGGAATGACCTATCAAAGTAGAGTCCAATCATAAATCCACAAATTATACATATATATAAATATATCTATATCAGAAACATATCTATATTATAAACAAAACAAAACAAAATTACCAGAAACTTGATATATAACATAACATGCCCTTAGTTTCTAGGGCTAATTGAGCCCCTTTACATATTTAATTAAATAGTTTCAAATTATACATTGAGCATCCTTGAGAAACATACCTCTTGTTTAGAAACAAACAACAACTTTATTAAACCAGAAATAATAATGTAGGTATAAGGAGGTTAGAGGAAACAGGTTCAAACGTTCTCTTCATTCATTCCTCTAGGTTCGATGCAATTGAACAGGTGGATATAATAACATTCACGTTGCAACAGCACCTTGTGTCTGTCTCCACCTCTCGCGGGCCTGAGTACTAACTCTAGTCCCATATATTTGAGATTGTTGACGGTATGTTTACACTTGGAGAAATGTCGAGCTACCGACGACTTGACATCTGAATTTCTCACAGCACATTTATGTTCACTGATTCTTGATTTAAAGGCTCTCGTTGTTTTGCCCACATAAGAAAAATTACAAGGACATTTTAGCAAATACACCAGATTAGACGAATTACACGTAATCCGTCCTTTGACAGGTATATTTTTCCCCGTTTTAGGGTGTGCGAAAAATTTACCTTTAATCATGCCTTGGCACTGTACACAGGCTTGACAGGGAAAATTACCATCTGGGATATTGGACATAAAATGAGCAGGTTTCTTTAAGGGCAAGTCAGTTTTGACTAGGAGATTAGATAGATTCGCTTGTCTCTTATAAAAATAGTTAGGCGAATGTTGAAACGCTAAGAGGGTCGGACTGCAGAATATGCCAATATTTATTGACAATACTCTGTGTGTCTCTCGTGATAGGGCTGTAAGTAGACACATAAGATACTTTGTCTGTTTTATCTTCTTTCTTTCTGGGGGTGAACAACGTGGCCCTATCGATACGTTTGGTTTTGTTCAGGGATTTGAGTGTCAAATCGGCACTGTAGCCTCTTTCGTGGAAACTGCCACGGAGAACGTCTGCTTGTGCATTAAATCTGTCGTCAGTGTCACATATTCTCTTATAACGAAGAATTTGGCTATAAGGTAGACTATTCTTCAAGGCTGGGGTGTGATAACTGGAATAATGCAAGAACGAGTTGCGGTCTGTCTCCTTTTTAAAAACCTCTGTGTAATGAGATGCCATTAGGGGCTTTCTTGATCAGAACATAGAGGAAAGGTAAATTATGCATATCAAACTTCAATGTAAACTTTATCGTTTCTCTACAGGTGTTCAGGTACTCAAGGAAGGCTAAAAGATCAGATGATGAACCAGACCAAATAAAAAACAGATCGTCAATATAGCGCATATAGGATTTGACAAATTTCTCAAACGGGTTATTATTAAAAATATGATCTACTTCATATTTGGACATATAAAGGTTGGCTAGGTTCACAGCGGCTGGAGAGCCCATGCTGAGGCCTCTGTTTTGCAAGTAGTATTTATCTTGGAATCTAAAATAATTCCTAGTTAGAACTAGGTCGGCTAAGCTAACTAGCGATTCTGTTGGGGGGAGTAATACTTCCCTAGAGTTTAAATAAAAACTCAGAGCGTCAAGCGCGTCAGCATGTGGAATGCTGGGGTAAAGACTGACTACATCTATGGTAACTAGTAAGTCTGTAGGACTAATGTTACAGGTCGAAAGCCTGTTCAAAAAAGTAGTAGTATCTTTTAAGTAACCACGTTGAGAAGAGGCCAAATCCTTAATATGCGCATCAATGAATTGAGAGATTTTTTCTGTGGCGGAGCCAATACCAGAAACAATAGGTCGACCAGGAGGGTTAATCAGATCCTTGTGGATCTTAGGTAAAGTGTAAATAATAGGGGTAACCGGGTACTCTACAAACATAAACTTAAATTCATTTTCTGTGATTGCCTCTGCCAATCTCAGGCTTTTGAGGACCGTTTTGATTTCCGTAGAAAATCTAAACACAGGGTCTGAATTTAAAAGGGTATATACCTCAATCTCGTTCAATTGTCTATTGATCTCAGATACATACAAGCTCTTATTTTGGAGCACGATACCAGAACCTTTATCGGCTTTTCTAAAAATCATCATTCTTCATGAGTTCCTTAAGTGCTGCAGACTCTGATTCAAGTAAATTTGGGTAAAGATGGGCTTTGTGACTGGTCTCACATAAATTAAGGACATCATTGTGTACCAATCTGCAGAAAGTTTCAACTGAGGGAGGGTTGAGATGGGGAGTAAACAGGCTGAGATAAGCATTACATCCAATATTGTCAACATTTCTGATGCACTATTGAGAGATCCACACCACAATATCCTTTCCAAAGGTTTATCGTTTGTCCCGGCTCGGAAGGTGGACTCTTTTACTACCAAGGTAGAGCTATTTAAGTTTTTTAGAAACATTAAGTTGAAAGCATTTTATGCCAGAGGGTTTGATAAGAGAACTCAATATGTTGCTAACGAAAATGTGCCTACAAATGATGATGTTGATGTTGATGCTATGCCTGTAACAGAGCCAGACACCCCCCTTTTTCCTAAAAGAAAAGTATTTAAACCCTGTAGCCTGTTTACTCCCCATCTCAACCCTCCCTCAGTTGAAACTTTCTGCAGATTGGTACAAAATGATGTCCTTTTTTTTTTTTTTTTTTTTTGATATTTAGAGTTTTTTATTTTTCTCAAACAAGACAATACATACACGACAAAACAAGACAAGAAATGATAATAATAACAATAACAACAAGGGGCGAGGGGGGGGGGGGGGGGGGGGTTGCAGAGCGTTACAAAGGTTCAGTAGACAAACTTATTCCAGATAGTGATCTAATAAAGTTCAGGGGACCTTGAAGGCCATCGGGCCTATCACTCTCTTGAAGAGACAGAGCAGCCTGTTCCATCGATAGCAAGTCCATGAAGTCCTTGCGCCAGTTCTCCATACTGAAGCAGTTCGGTTTGCGTTCTTTCCAGTTCATTAAAATAATCCGTTTGCATGCTAGAAAAGCCAGTGCTACAGTATTATTTACAATCTTTGCTTGAGCAGTGTCCATTTTTACACCCAATATACACATTATAGGGCAAGGATTAATGTCAATTTGGAGAGTAACTGACAGGTCCTCAGCAATGTCCAACCAAAATGTCCTAACAAGCGGGCAGTGCCACAGCAAGTGCATGAGCGTACCCTCTACTCCACACCCATGCCAGCACAATTTGGGTAGGGTGTGATTCATTTTATTCAATGTACAGGGTGTTATATAGGCCCTGTGTAGTATCTTTAATTGTATAATTTTATATCTAACACATTTTGATATTTTTGTACTATTCCTAAGTGCTGCTTCCCATTGTGTTTCAGATATGGATATACCCATGTCTCGCTCCCATTGGACTTTAGTTTGGGTATTGGTATCAGGGGTGGTTGAACATGATAGTTTATACATTGCAGAAACAATGCCTTTCCTGCCTGTAATTCCCCTTAATGTCTCTTCCATGACTCCGTTTGTTCCTATAGCTATGCCTTTAGACAACAATGATTTAATAACTGATTGTATTTGTAAATAAGATAAAAATTCTGTGTCTTTCAGCCCAAACTGTGTTTTAAGTTCATTAAAAGGTATCATATTTCCCCTTTCGATCACTTGGCCCACCTGTGTTATATTATGTTGTTGCCATACATTATTTTCAAGGATTTTACCTCCTGCAGAGAGCAAAGGGTTTTTCCATAATGGACATGATGGTAAGGAATATCCACTAAAGGTCAGGCGTTTATGTAAGATTTTCACTATTTCACATGAAAATTCTAAAAGCGGATTGTCCAGTCTGGGAGTGATTTTTGGGTTATACCACAACATTGAAAGAGATAGATCTTTGTTATGTTCTTCTATAATTTGTTCTTCAAGCCATTCCCAGCTGCCAATCTGTCTCACACTATTGTAAGCCCACTGCAAGGGGTATCTTGAGTTATATGCTATGTAATATTGGTGGATATCTGGTAGTCCTATTCCTCCACTATTTCTTGGTTTTATACGTTTTTTATGGCTGATTCTAGGTTTTCTGTTGTTCCATAGGAAGCCAGAAAATAATTTGTTTATTTCTTTGAACCAACTAGGAGGGAACTTTAAAGGTATAGAGGACATCAAAAAAGCTAGCCTTGGTAACAAATTCATTTTTATAATATCAGATCTGCCCCAAAGGGATAAAGGCAAGACTGTCCATCTTTTGATGTCCTCCTTTATATTCTTTAAAAGGTCAGATGTATTTAACTCAACCATTTTTTCAATGGGAGATCGGATTTTAATTCCCAGGTATTTAATTCCTTTTGGCTTCCAATTGAAAGGAGCAGAACCCAGATGTGATTGAAAAGTTAGGTTGTTAAGTGGAATAGCTTCACTTTTACTATAATTCACTTTATAGCCCGAACATTTACCAAATGTATCTATAAGCTTTAGCACTTGAGAGATGGAATGGCTAGGATTTGTTAGTGTTAATAATATGTCATCAGCAAACAGGCTGGCCTTATACTCACAACTACCAATACGAATACCACTGATTTCTTTATGAGCACGTATAGCACAGGCAAGTGGTTCGAGGGAAAGAATAAAAATGTGCGGTGAAACCGGACATCCTTGGCGGGTAGATCGATAGAGATGGAATGGATCAGACCTTATACCATTTGTTCTGACTGATGTAACCGGTTCATGGTAAAGTGCCTTTATCCAGTTCATGAGAACCGGACCAAATCCGTATTTAGGTAGTACATAAAACAGATATTTCCACTCCACTCGATCAAAGGCTTTCTCAGCATCCAGCGATATTGCCATCGCTGGATGATGGGAGGCCCCCGCCCTTGACATGACATGCATTAGCCTCCTCATGTTATTTGAAGCTAGACGACCCTTTACAAAGCCAGCCTGATCAATATGAATCAATGAGGCTATAACATTTTCCAATCGCCCTGCAAGGACCTTCGCAAACAACTTATAATCATTATTTAAAATACTCAAAGGTCTGAAATTACACATTTGCAAGTGATCCTTGCCAGGTTTTGGAATCAATGAAATAGTAGCTTGCCGCATGGTTAGCGGCATGGATTGATTGGCCACTATATCATTAAACAGCAATATTAGAAGTGGTGTAAGAGTGACTTGGAAACACTTAAGAAATTCACTTGTATAACCATCATCACCCGGTGTTTTACCGGTTGAGAGGGATTTGATAGCTGATTTAATTTCATTTTCCGTGATAGGTGTATCTAGTGATTCCCTTTCTTCTTCAGAGAGGGTTGGGAGATTTATATCTCTGAAAATGTTTTCCATTTCCTCTTCACTCGTACAACATTCTGATTTATACAGTGTGCTATAAAATTTAGTGAATGCTTTATTGATTTGAAGTTGTTCACAAATCAGAGATCCATCTTCATCATATATGCTAGAGATTGATTGACGATTTTCTTGCTGCTTCAGTCTGAGAGCAAGCATTTTACCAGCCTTATCGCCAGATTCATAATATTTTCGACGCAACTGAAAGAGGGCAAATGCATTTTCCTCATGTAGAATTGCTTGTAATTCTGTTTTTATAACCAACACTGCTTTTTTCAGTTCTAAATTGTCAGGGTCCAACATATGACTAGTTTCCAAGGACTTAAGTTCAATAATCAGACCATGTTTCCTTGCCATTTTTCCCTTTTTCTTAGCTGTTGAGTAGCTTATAATCCAGCCCCTACAGGTTGCCTTATAAGCCTCCCATACCGTCTGCACTGACTGGACTGATGTAAGATTAATACTAATGTACTCCTGTGTTTTCTCCTCAATCATAGACACAAAAACTTGATCTTTCAATAAGGAGTTATTAAATCTCCATTGTTTGGTTTTATTGTTAATTACAGCAGGAGTAAAAAGGACTGACAGGGGCGCATGGTCTGATAAAAGTATGTTATGAATTTTGCAATCAATTACATTACCCACCAAGGATTGTGAGAAGAGAAAATAGTCAATCCTGGAATATGAATTATGAGCGTGGGAGTAAAAAGTATATTCACGTGTGTCAGGGTTGCCAACACGCCAAATATCGGTTAATGCAAGTGAGTTTTGCATTTCTTTAAGTGCACTTGACAATGCTCCGTCTAGTGGGAGGGGACGCCCAGACCTATCAATCGAGGCATTGCTAACCAAATTTAGGTCCCCACCCATCAGAATGGGATAATCTGCAAATTCTGCCAGCACCAGATTCAGCTTTGACAAAAAAGTATTCTGTCCCGTATTAGGAGCATATACATTTACTAAGGTACATTTTTCATTTAGTAAAATACCTGACAAAATTATATATCTACCATCTTTATCAACTATTTGTTTTGAAAGTTTAAATGATATTTTCTTTGAAATCAGGATACTTACCCCTCTAGAGGCTCCACTGCCTGGTGCTGAGAACACTTGACCTACCCATCTTTGTTTCAATTTAACTGATTCCATTTCATTAAGATGAGTCTCCTGGAGCATTGCCAAATCACATGATAGGGATTTCAAATATGTAATAATTTTATATCTTTTCGTTTTGTTTGAAATACCTTTCACATTCCAGCTAATCAGATTTACATGATTAGGTCCCATTATTTTTATCAAGCAACTTTACAGCTTCCTCCTTGTAAACTATGCAACAACATGTATGGATAGACAAAAAAATAAAAAGTACAAGACATACACATACATAAAGTAAGCCATTAGGCAAAGGAAAAACAGTAAACAAAACAGAGATAGACTTAATGTCCATCCCTTGTCCGCGAGCAGAGCAGGCGCGGCCGTGCTGCATCCTACACAGCTCCGTTCTCAAGGTTCAATCAATTTGGGCAATTAAAAAAAAATAATTATGTCCTTAATTTATGTGAGACCAGTCACAAAGCCCATTATATATCAAGTTTCTGGTAATTTAGTTTTGTTTTGTTTATAATATAGATATGTTTCTGATATAGATATATTTATATATATGTATAATTTGTGGATTTATGATTGGACTCTACTTTGATAGGTCATTCCTTTGGTCACATTGCACAGGCACACCTGCGTCGTGATGTCATTTCCTGCCGTGTCATGTAATTACCTGCCAGGTGTATATAACTACCATCTTGAATGTATTTCCATTGCTAGCCATATCACTGAAGAAGGACATAGTCCGAAACATGTCTGTTTCCTATTCAGGCTGCCATTAAAAACATTGAACCTGAGAGTGCTGGTCCGGCTACCCTGCTTTTTGATATACTCAACTTTATGGGATTACAGCACCCAGTGTCAGAACTTGAGAGTGCAGTCTAACTTGACTATAGTGTTTTTATCTATCAAAATGGCTGCTCCCCTGGCCCTTGTGTGGAAGTTGGAGTGATACATCTGTCCCACCCACCCACCCCCCCCCCCCCCCCCCCCAGTCGAGCATGGTCCGCAGTTTTTAAATTAGTCTCCTGAAAAACGCTATGTCTACCTTGAGTTGTTTTAAATGTGTAAGTACCTTCTTACGCTTTACTGGGTGGTTGAGTGATTTAACATTCCAACTCACGAAATTGACAGAGCACCCTTCCAGCCCTATGGTATCACCCGTGTCAATCATAGTAGATGAAAGAGGCCATGCATCTGGAACCTAGAGAGAGCTCAGCACAACTGCAGGTGAAAAGCAAAACAGACGCCTGATCAGTTAAGCATGTTGAATGTACAAGTCCGGTAACCCCCCCCCCCCTGACACCTATAAAAAGCAAGGTGCCCAAAATACCCTTCAGAAACTAATCCACACATAATAATAATGTGCTTGTGTTGGAGGTGTTCTACCTATGGAGCCAGCCGCTCAGGCCCCCGTCGAGCTGCTTAGGTAAAAGAAAATAATAAAGAGAAAGAAAAGAAAAGTATGAGTAAAAGTTTTTACTCAGATCTTGGTATTATATAAGGTCTTCAGCTGTCCAGTGGGATACACCCAACCAGGTAAGGTAATATAGGTGGCAACCAGTGGAGGCTGCTGACCAAATTTTTTGGTGAAGCACAAATTATTATATTATATATTAAATTATATTTTTTAAACATCCCCAACGCTGCAACACCCCCATTCCTCCCCAGGTGTCAGGCTCCTCATTCGCTTCCATTCATTTTGGGGACCATGTTTAAATATCATCCTTCTGAAGTATAAACAAACTATACTGCTGTGACGATTTCAATAAAACAGACCATTCTGAGTCAATGGTATGCAGTGGCGTTGCGCAATATGTCGGGGCCCCCCCGCAGGGTAGACCACTCCCCTAAATCAAACCAAGCAGACCATGTACAGTATACAGTGGCTCGGCGGCCCGATCAAACCAAGCAGACTGTAGCTAAGGGGCTACACAACCTGGACTGTATTAAAGATTGTTTAGATTAAACCACTACTAAAGAATATTAATAGCCAGACAGTATAGTTAGACAAAATGGCGGACACTCAATTGACGGCACGGGGACAAGGATACCTGGTTTATAAGCATTTTAATCGTCATAGCAACATACATCTGAATTATCACGTTTCTCTTTTAATAATAGAATGTCAGAGTATCAAAGTCAGCGGTAATGAATAGTTCCTAGGTTACGAATACTCGACCGGAGCTCTGCAGGGAGTGAGAAGCGACGAGGCGATACGGGGGAAAGCAAGGGTAGCTGGAGACAATGGTTTCCCTCGGGAGCTCCAAGCTGTGTATCAAATTGAGGTTTATTATTATTATTTAAACAACAAATGTATGTTTATTTTGCAGCAATTCTTTGTCGTTGCCGCCATCTTTAGTGTTACAGCCCCTCACACCGTGGCTGTGGCTCCAGGGGAGTTGAACAGTTCTGGCTCTGCTAGTTTCTTTTCTATCTTTTGGTGCTTTTTTGGTGGACAAACCACCGCACACGTTATTTTGTGCATCACTCTGTTTTGAATTTGATGCAAATTTGCTATGCATTAGGGTGATCCTTTTGTGTTAAATGGCTGCATAAAGCAAGCATTTGTTGACTCTCATGTTGATAAGAGTATTAAAACTTGAAAAAGATCCGTTTAAGGTAGATTTAGAAAAGAAAAGAAAATGCGATTAATTGCGAGTTAACTATGGACAATCATGCGATTAATCAGATTAAATATTTTAATCGATTGACAGCACTAATCGGATGGTTTATAAGTTTGTGCTATAGCAATGCAATCACAGGTTCCTTTATGGACGCTGTCATTTCTAAATTGTGTGTTCCGCTGCAGGAGATCAGAGTAAGACAGACACACACACAGCTCCTCTCACTCACACACAGCAAACAAAAGACCTAGAAGTCTGTCTGATCTGACTCATCCTCCTCTCCTCTCCCCCTTAGGCTGTTGGAGATGGTGGAGCCTAGTAAGTGGATCCACGTCACCCTCATGGACCAGGTTAACAGCCCCATTAGAACCGCAGTGCTGGGGCAGAGGCTTCTACTTTGAGTTACTTTTAAAACATTATTTTGGCGGTCGGATGGCGTAGCGGAGATTGCGCTCGTCACCAATGCAAGAGGCTGCGGTCTCGACTCCCGGAGTCAGCATTGCTTGGGGCTTGGGCTGATTGCTATACTAACCCGTTTGGCTGGGTTAGGGGGAGGGCAAGTCATGGGTGGGAATCTGGCGTTGTGGACAGCGACGCCTACAGCCCTACAGGTCAGGTCTGGGCGCTTGCTCAGCGGAGGCAGGACTTGATGAAGGCAGCGTGACCTCCCACGCGTTACACTTCACCAATGAGAGTCCTCGCTGCCAGGTGAAAAAATAGTCACTGGCTGTCGCCGCGCATGTCGGAGGAAGTGTGCGGATGACTTCAGGGTTCCCTTGTACCGACCAGTAGGAGAACATGCGCACAACAACCAGGTAGGGGAGGGAGGGAATTGGCACAACGACAAAAAATTGGGACGGGGAGAAAACAGAGAAAAAATCGGAGAAAGATAGGATTAAAAAAAATATAAAAACATTATTTGCCCATTATCTTTACATTTAAACGTGTACTTTCATTTGTATTATTTAATTTGTTTTCATTATGATTGATTATTGTATTTATGTTATTAAAATACATTTGATTAAGCAAGTAGCTTAACACATTGAGTGCCACGCCCCTTCCGGGAAGTGCATCTGGCCTTGCTGTCCATTAACCCCATGTAAACATAGTTGTAGTTTGTGGAGCTAAACCTATATTTTATATTATAGCTATGGGTCTAATAAGGCTGTCAGTGAGTTGCTTCCAGTCAACGTGCAAAAAACAGATACTTTTTTCATCCGTACATTTCCGTTTTATACCGGTATTTTTGGTGAATTATATGAATGTACTGTTGGACTGTGGTAATTCCATGTACGAATAAATAAATAAATGAAATGAAAAAATGAAATGAATATGAATATAGTTTGGGTGCTTCTGAGTAATTCCAGGAAAAAGACGCGATAATAGCGTTTTTGTGTAATTCACTTATCACGTTGTAATTTTTCGCCCGATTATCGAATCTTCCTGAAATAAACGCTAGATTATCATTATTATCCTTCCTCGTGCATACATGAAATGTGCCCTGGAGCGCAGTGCAGTGCCGACCCCCCCCCCCCCCCCCCCCCCGCTCCTGCACCCAACGGTAAACAGCCACACACAGACAGCTTCAATCATGGTAGAAAAAAAAATCAGATCAACGCAAGATTGAATATATAGAGTCCTTACCTGGTCTCTGATGTAATGCAAAAACAAATAATAATCCAATTATCTGAGCGCCATTCCAGTTATCCACAGCGATCCTGTCTCCGACGTTATTGGGCATTGCACATGAACAGGCGGGCGGGGTCAGTTCTCCAAGCCATCCCTACAAGCGCATGTTTTGCCGGAGTGTTTAGGACCCGCCCCGCAGCTGAGTAGAGAAAAGAAACTACACCGTTTCTAATGGCGTGCAATAGCGGCCGAAGGCGTTAGAGGAAGGTATAAGACCGTCTGCCAGCTCAGACACAACAGTATGCACAAGGTGCCCCACTTAATTATGAATGGCAATAGCGAATAAAAGAAATAGTGAGAAAAACGTAGTTCTACGTTTCCGGCACTCAACCGTCGGGCGACAGAAACGTAGAACTACGTGAACTGCACCCAAAGGGTTAAGATCCAAATTCAAATGTTTCATTTAATTTGCTATGGAATCATGTTATATTAATCAAGGCAGAGGGACTGGACAACAGGGTGACATTTACAGGTGTGCAGACTTGAGCATGTGAGGTGAAACATGCACTGGAGCCCGGAAAAGGAGACACGCCCACAGGAAGCAGAGATGGAGGGTGTGACAGAAATAATCGTTAGATTAGTCGACTAATCGAGAAAATAATCGACAGATTAGTCGACTACAGTTAGTCGCAGCCCTAATGTTGATGATGTTGTGGTGATGATGTTGATGATGTTGTGATGATGTTGATGATGTTGTGATGATGTTGATGATGTGATTATGTTGTTATGATGTTTCCATCAAATCCAATTTATCCTGGATCATTTAACACTGTTTAAGGACTAATCAATGCCACATTCCAGAGCTGGTACAGAATGATGGCACATTGGTACTTGTCTGCCCCATCCCCAAGCACTAACAGTGACTAATGTATTTATTTTTATTGTTCAGTTATTGTGCTTTTTGGTATCATGTCTGGTGAAAGTACAATGTTCAATAGACTAATACAAGTTGCTTCATTTTGTAATTGAATTTGGTCATTGAGAAGCATAAATCAAAAGCTAAATTTACTTAATTTATGCAATGGAATTGGCAAATCATTAAAAATAAGAAAATACCGGTATTCTGCCAAGTGTTTCCTTATTTTCGGTCAAGACTTTTCATTTTGGTGCATCTCTACCATTTATGACTAACAAAAGACAGTTTTGGGGGGATATTCTTTAATTTCTCTGTATAAAAGGTTGTTTATACAGATATATATTATTTTGTATATGTTCCCCTTCCTGTTGGATCACGAGGGAAATCCTTTTAAAAGTTTCAGTTGTTCAATTTCATTATACTAGAATTGATATATGGGTCAGGACAAGGTTGGGTAGGTCAGGTCAGGGAACAAAATAAGTACCCGCCAAGCGCCAATGGCGGGCAGATTTAAGGTTTGGCGAGTAACAATGAGAGGGCTGCCCGCCACCTGGCTGGTAACAAAGTAATTCATATCGATACTCTTATTTTGAAAATCCTGTGGCGGGTCTAATTTCCGCCCCAAGCGTAGCTCCAGCTATAATATCTATGGCTCCGGCAGCTAGCAACGTTCGGTTCACATCCATACTCTTATTTTGAAAATCCCGTGGCAACTCGGCTAGTCATATCCGCCCAGTCCGTGCTAATGCCTGCTGGCATTAACCCATTCTCTGCCGGAGCTTATATCCATGCTTGTAGCCTCTCTGCCAGCTCTATTTGTCTATGGAGATGTTCACCTTCTTTGCAGGGCTATAACTTTTTAAATTGTATTGCTAAATTGACATTACTATGGCCCATTCAACATCAATTATCTATCGTTCAGGATGTAGGAACGTTTTACTTTTTCATTCACACATTCATACAATAATACGGTCTAGAGTATAAATATGTTTTTATCGTTTTCTGCAGTATTTCTTTTTTTGTATTTTCTTTTTTTATTATTTTTTAAACAAACACATAAACAAACATGACAACACACGATAAGATATACAAGCATTAGTTGACAGTGCACATCCAATGAAATCACATTTTAGTTAATTGTCTTATATAGGATATACCCTTAATACCTGTTATCTAAAAACCTACACACATATGCTCCAGCTCGTACCCCCCCCCTCCCGGACCCCCCATTGGATAATCCATCCATTTTCCCTCGCTCCTAACCAGACATTACCATTATATGCTAGCTTTTATTTTCTCCACCACTTCTAACCACAATGTCATTTTGGATTCATTGAGACCCAAAATTCTTGCTGTAGATATTTCTTGATAGATCACATCGAGATATGTAATAATCCAGACCTTTCGGCACATTTTTTCCGGTTGGAACCATCATGATGCTATCAGCTTTTTAGCCACTGTGATACCCGATAAAACCAATCTCTTTAGCTGTGGATGTACTGCACACTCAAAAACATCATTCAGCAGTAATACAGAGGGGTGTACAGGTATATTCCAAGTTAAGAGATTTGATAATTGCTGGGTCACCTCTTTCCAGAATATCTTAACTGGTGGGCAGTCCCAGTACATGTGCATAAATGTCCCCTCGTCCCCATTTGTACATAAAGAGCATTTGGAGTCTTGTATAAGACCCATTTTTTTCAGTCTTATAGGAGTCAAGTATGTCCTGTGAATATAGTTAAGATTGATTTGTTGATGATCCGGGTTCCTTGATGTGAGTCGAACATTTGCCCAGGCTTCTTGCCAATCAAAATCACTTTCCAGGTCTGGTATATCCCTCCTCCAGACGGAGTCTAGGTGGAGGGTTTCATATGAGGACGTTAGTAATTGATGATAAAAATCTGAAACAAAACCTCTTGATGTCTCTCTTTCATAGAATAATTTGTGGTATCTGTGGTGTTCAATTGGTTTCGTTAATGGAACACCTTGAGTCTTCAAACATAACAATAACTGTAAGTAAAAAAGATGTGTGGATTTGGTGAGATAAATTCTTTTTTGTATTTCTTCATAACTACAGAAACCCTGTTTGTTAAAAACATCCCCTAATGAGTGTATGCCTTGCTTTTCCCATATAGGGAATCTTATAGGTCGTTTTCCAATCAAGAGTGCATTTTCTGCAGTATTTCATAGAACGTGAGATATAGCCATAAATGCATATATGCAATTGCATATCGACGCCAGATTAAAAATGTCAACTGTACATGATCCTAGACGTGTTGACTGATCATCTGCAGTTGACCGGAGGGGGGGGGGGGGGGGGGGGGGCGTTTATAATTCCGTGGCCGACGATAAATCATTTATGTAGTATGGGTGATATATAGATCAGAGCAGTTTGTATCGAAAATGGTAAAGAAAAATGCTGAAACTCACCCCAGTCTCCTCTTACCGTTGGGTGATGAGCGTGGAGCAAAAAGATCGCTATTATGGGATGTTGATCTAGGTGATCCAGTTCCGGTTTGTATAATACTAATATACGTCCAATCATGTTGTTTATTGAGTTATGGCAACGGATCGATATGCACGGTGTCTGGATAGAGTCGGACGGAATAGGGGACGGACTAAGCACTTCCGGTTTTGACAACTCGCCGATCGGCCACCAGGTGGCGGTATTGAAGCGTTGCAGAGTTGAGCGGAGTCCTACAACACCAGCAAAGACTCCGTGGGAGAAATGTGAATACCATGACGAAAATATGAAATATTGATCTCAAAGACGCCGTAACCCATCATTGGCAGATTACGCATGGCGAGGAATGACGTGTAAACACGTCATCGGCGGAGAAAGGGTTAAGCAGAGCAGGGCTACACAGCAGTGCGCCTATTTTGCGACCCGAAATAAGTCTGGTGTTTTTTTTTCTCACAACGGGTCAAATGCATCCAACATGCTTTGCATCATCGCCATTCCTTTATGCCCACATCGCCCGAAATTAACGTTACGTTAGCGTAAGCCAACAAGCTAATCCTGATCAGAGGCAGAGCCATAGAGAACAGCAGAAAGTGTGGACTGAGGAAAGGGAAATGGGGGGGGGGGGGGGCACTCTCCCTTTCTCTGTGTGTGTGCGCGTTTGGAAAGACGATGAAGTCAGGAGTATATTATAGTAAACTGAGGATTACTGAGGATGGACAGATAATGTTGATATTCAAATATAAAAAAAATTATAATAATAAATGAATTCATGATCATCATGCAACATAAAACAATTGTAGAAACGGTTTGGGAGAGGAAGGGGTTGACAGCCAAACATGGCACTGCAACTAAATAACACGTTTTATACTTGTGCTACAAGATTTTGGCCTGTACTACAAAACTATCAACCTCTGTAGCACCAGTGCTATGTGCAAAAAAAGTTAACGTACAGCGAACTCAGATCGAGCACCTGGGCAAGTATACATGCCCTGATGCCTCGATGTATGGCAGTGCATGTGAGCGGATCGGCGTGGGTGAGAAATCCGCTCTTCGCTCTAGACGGCTTGTTCCGCTCCGCTAATCGCTCATGTTGACCCCGCCCCCAAGTCGCTCTCCGTTCGCTCACCGCTCACCTTGAATCGAGCGCTCCCCGCTCCACATCGCTCTGCAGAATTTTTTATTTTTTTTTTGGAGCATGATGGAGATTTGCTTGATTTGACCAAACTACAACAGTCTACACCCCCTGGGCCCCTTAACAATTGTTTGTATAGAGCCATATTGTAATTGTACCCATTCTGCAATGTTAAATAACGTTGTTCATCCATTCACTAGCTCTACTAAGCGATGATAGCTAGCCTAGCCACAATGCTATGGTCGCTGCCATACACATTAGCATGTAAGCTAACGACAACAACAATGGCGGCATATACTTTTGTCTAACAGGATGTGAGTGACGGTTCACCCTTCTCATTGGTTGAAAATGGCCTTCATGTTTGTACATCGCCACCTGTTGCTTTGGCATTGTACTACATGTATATTACATCAGTGTTAAACCACTGTGAGCGGCCCGGAGTGGAGGAGAACTCTCGCTCCGGACGTCGCGCCGACCCATTTTAAAACCCACTCCGTCGCTCACGTCAAAACAGCCCGCTCCGCTCCCCGCGCCGCACCGCTCACATGGCCTGGTGTATGGGAGTGTAAAAAGGTTGGTTGCCCTATAAATATATATATATATGCGGTAATTAAATATATAAATGTAAATATTATTATTATTAAATGGGTTACAATTACAATACAAATATGTGGAAGTGGAACCATATGGAAGGAGTAAGCCTGCCGCTAAAAAGAAAACCCACGCGCCTTTCTCAGACGAAAAAGAACGTTTCGAGAGGAGTGGACGTTTGAAGACAGACTAGACTACAATATGATGCGGGGGTGGTGAGTTGAAACAGTGTGTGTGTGTGTGTCCCGACCCCACTTCTATGTTTCAATAAATTATTTGCATTTAAAACTATTAACGCTGACTCATGCCTTCAGTCCACTCAAAATTATGCTAATATTCCTTGTTTATGATATTAATTGAAAATAGCATATTAGAGTATTATATAGTAATAACACATGGCGATATACTAAAAAGCTATTTATAATTTTTGGCTGGTAAAAAATCTGCCTGGCTGGTCGTTTTTAAAATCTACCAGCCAAATGGCTGGTAAGTCAAAAAGTAAATGTTGTTCCCTGCGTCAGGTTCATGCACCTCTCTCCCTCTCTTTGTCGTTTCCAACAGGGCCTGTTAGAGATGCTGCTCCTGAGAGATTACCTCCACCTTCTGTCACTTTCCCTGGGTTTCCTCATTGACCTTTGACCCCAGTTGTCTAATACTAATACCCAGCACTAGATTGATCTTAGTTACACTCATGTCAAGATTGCAAACTTCATAATAAGCCAAGCCGTTTCTGTTCTGTAGATCACTTATCAGTTAAATATTATTGTATCTTGGTGTGGTGATTCAATAGTGAATGTTAAACTGCAGATTACAACCCTTCAGTTTGCTGCGATTGGTTTAGGCGAGGGATGGCAGCTAGGTAGAGCGAGGGCATGATGCAGAAAGTTAAAAGTACCTCCTCCGTCTGTGTACGGAAGATCATCATTTTAAATATTTATATAACTGGCACGCAACATCTTGCAAATGAGGGCAACCTCAAATTTCTATGAGTTAAAATAAAGGTTTGAAATTAAATAAAATAAGGGTCAACGGTATTCCGTAGAGATTGAAATGAGTGACCAAAGATGTCCGATACAGTGCAAAAACAGGACTTTATGCTGTGAAACTAAATAAATAAATCGTTTTTTTTTTTATCCACTTTTTCTCCCATTTTCTATATTTTCTCCCATCCCAATTTCGTATCGTCCAATTCAACCCTCCCCTGTCACGAACGCTGTTTCTTGCCTCCCACAAGCCGGCTGCAATGTGGACTAAGTCATACATAGCACAAGTCCCCTCCGGTACTTGAGGTAACAGCAGTCGCATCTTTTCACCTGCGCAGCTCGATCTCTCAGTGGCGAGGAGTAACGCGTGGGAGGCTCACGCTGCCCCCGACACTTCCTGATTCTACTGCGCAGGCGCACCAACAGACGTGTAGGAGTCACTGTCCACAACGCCCGATCCCCACCCTTCAGTTTCCCACCCCCTAATACGGCCAATGTGTATTAGTATGAACGACCAGCTAAACTGAAAGCAATGTGGAGCGCTGGGCTCGAACAGGCGAGCCCAGCGTCTCCGCATTCGTGGCGAGCGCCTTGCCCACTACGCGACGTAGCCGCCCAAGGCCTAAATAAATAAATAGTTTACAATCAATCCAAAACGTTTGTATTACTCATATACTGTTTTATAGCAAACAACGTAGGGCTGGGCGATATGGCCAAAAATGTTATCACGATACATATCTTTCTATATGGATAATTATCAATATTTTTATTAGTATTAAAAGACATATATTTTTTTATTATTATTATTTAAACAACAAATGTATGTTTATACAATTCTTTGTCGTTGCCGCCATATTTAGTGTTACAGCCCCTCACACTGTGGCTGTGGCTCCAGGGGAGTTGAACAGTTCTGGCTCTGCTAGTTTCTTTTCTATCTTTTGGCGCTTTTTTGGTGGCACCGTGACTCGCAACTAGAGACCAGCTCTGCTAGCACACATATAGCCCACTGTGTACAGACGGTTTCAAACTGTATTTTAAATAGAAAGCAAACCAAATAAATGGACAAGAGGGAAATAAATCTCAATTTGGTCAGTATTGTCATTTGGACAAGCAAAGCCATTACTTTAAGTTGCAGGCAAGAAAAACAAGTCTGTCCACTGTCTCTGGTTTTAAAGCTGCCCTGTTGCAGGTCACAATACAAAACAAAACAAAAACAACATTTATTAAAAAGAAATGTATTATCGATTTATTATCGACCATGTTTCATATCGACGGGGGGAAATATATTGCGATAATTATCGTTATCGTTTTATCGCCCAGGCCTAAAACAGCATCACATACTGTATCTCTCATCCTCAGTCAGACAGCGGCCAGCATATCATCTTGACTTGATATTTGAAAAATCTCCAGTTTCAAAGCATTATTGAGCAAAAGCTGACCTATTTGACAAATTATGACCACTTGATAATCATTTCATACAGGCCAAAACACTGTGAGAAGTCTCCACACCATCACTGTACATTTTTGGGCACCTGGCAAACTCAAATCTTGATGAGACAAAAGCCTTGCGTTGCGTGTCTTGCCCTTGTCGGTTTGGAATAACACTGAAGAGAATGAAAATAACACATAAAATTTGTATCGGATCTACAACCATACATTTTTATTTACCCATCAACGGGGAAAAAGGCCATCTGTACGAAACATCGTTGTGTAACGAACAAGCTGTCTGCTGTCAAGCAGTTCCCATAAGATAACGGTGTGGGATGAATACTGATTAGCCGGCAGCTGCGATAACAGCATTGATTGATTGATGGAAAACTTTATTAACAGATTGCAGAATGGGTACAATACAGTACAGTTCAATACAAACAACTGCTAAGAGGATGAAGACCAGAAAAATACTTTCGTCTCGTTTACATAAGGGTTCTCCACTTTCAATTCATCAGGACATTTATGACATACAAATATCTGTAAGAAAGAGAGATCATAAAAAAATTTAAATCTGAAGGGAAATAAACTACATTAGAGGGGGTTGGGGGGGGATTTGGACATTTACCGGGGCCAGTTTCTAATTGCAGCCACCCGTAGGTGCTCGTTGAGAGCGGTTTTGAAGGAGGGTAGGGATTCACATTCCTTTACGGCTGTGGGTAGGGTGTTCCACATTATTGTGACATAATTGCTAAACATGTTTAGTCCCTTGTTTGAGCCGAATCTGAATTGAATGTGGTTTGTGTAACTCCCTTTGGTGTTGTGCTCAAGGACTTCACTGACCTTTAGGAAGTATTTCGACATGTACATGGGTATCTTTGTGGTGTAGTGTCTCTTGTAGACCAGGCCCATTGCAAGTTGCTGTACTCTGTCATCTACTCTAAGCCATCCTAGATTGTCAAAATGGGCAGGGGTAAGGTGTGTTTTAGGAGTAAGGTCAAGCAGTAGTCTGACCAGTTTGTTTTGTGATATTTGGAGCAGGGGCGGGGCTAGGGGGTGGCTACTTGGGCTCAAGCCCCGAATGTTTTCTGAAATCTATGAAATCTATTAAAAAAAAAGAAAAAAAAAAAAGTATAATTTTTCTTTTGGACAATTCATCATTGTTACATGAAAATATGTTTGCACCAGATTTTGCAGAAGCTAATTTCCATCTGTAGTCTATCCAGCTGCTAACTGTATTTGAGTGAGTTAAGTCTTGGTGTTATGGTAGACTCAGACCTAAGCTTTAAATCACAATCAACAAGTTGACAAAAACATAATTCTTCCACCTTAGAAACATAGCTAAAGTACAGCCATTTATAAATCAAAAGGACGCTGAAAACCAGATCCATGCCTTTATCTCAAGCCGACTCGACTACTGTAATGCACTCCTTACCGGCCTCCCAAAAAAATACGATGATAACTATTTTATTGCAATGCACTATTGCATTATTTTATTCTATTTTACTAACTATTTTATTGCACTGCACTATTTTACTTTGTATCAGTGATAATCAAACCGTAAACAAAGACGCATATTAACACTTTCAAGGTGGTGGTATAAGTAAAAAAATTGTGGTGTCGAAGTAAAAAGAAAACGTGCCCGCTAACACGGGCACCTATCTGGGCTAAGCCCCGGATCTCCTACAATCCTAAATCCGCCTCTGATTTGGAGCCTTGTTTTTAGGGCCTTTGAGGTGCTTTGGTACCATGAGGTGCAAGCATAGTCGTAGTAACCTTGAATGAGTGCTCCTGTTAGAGTCTTCAAGGCATTCTTATATACCAGAGAGGAGATCCTGTACACAAATCTTGTTCGTTGGTTGACTTTTTTTATTACATTGGTTGCCATTTTGTCACAGGAAAGATTTGCCTCTAGGATGGAACCCAGGTAGGTAATTTCTTCTTTCCTTGTGACAATATTATCTTATCTTATCATTATCTTATCTCTTATCGATACTGCTTAACGGTTCGGTACTTTATCGATACTCTTATCGGTTCTTTTTTATTATTTTGCACACAAAAAAAATTTAAGAACAGAATCGGCATTGCTTAAATATTATTCTTTTATATAACTATATTAGATATTACTGCACATGGCTACTTTTTGATCAATTAATACAAGCAGTCAGATAAATTAACTATTTTGGGACTTTCTATTTTATTTAGAAAGTTCTTAAATCAGAATGTCCCACCCAATACGCAGCTGTTAAAAACGGTTCAATACTCCATTTTATTAGTAGAGGCTGTGACACTCTGGGGGACCCTGATGTAAACAAGACGAAAGTCTCTCTCTGGTTTCAAGTTCAAGTTTCTTTAATAGTTGTCATACAGAAGTACAGAATACTTTCATACAAAATGCTTCTTACTGTTACGCTCCAGAGACTGTGCTAGACAAGATAGTATCAAAGTAGGTCTGCATCCCCTTAACAATTGTATTGTTAACTGTTACAAAGGGTCAGATTAAACCGAATATATATATTTACTGTTTGATATCCCTTGTATATTCTTTGTATATATACACGGAATATCCCTTTACCTGGGTACAAACCAGACCATAATATTCGTTCTCCTATTGGACAGCGACCCCTAGGCGCCAACGACCATACCCCCAATGGCAAGTTCAAAGGCAACGCCAAGGCATGTCTCAACATGTCCAGGTTTGCGCAGTAATACGAGACAGAACTGAGGTTGGCACTAGATAATTCACCTTACGTATAAATACGGCGCAGGTGGAAACAGCAGCACTTCGTTCAACGTATCGTTCGTTCATTACTAGTAAAGCCTTCACCACGAGTCAACGACCAAGTGAAGTGAGCAACTTTGCGTCTAAATAGAGCACTTATAACATGTGCGAATAGGATAGTAAAAGTGTCAGAGTTTAGTGAAATAACGTCAAGTTCAACCTAGTTTAATGTGAAGTATAGTGCACAGGAGAATCTACACCGGCGAATGCAGAGCCTTTTCTGGCTGGATTATATTGTTTTGGTACCGTGGCTGCTGGAGCAGAGAACCGTCTACCCCACTATCGTGTGGGATCTACCCTGTGAGGAGCATCCCTCGAGCCCGCCTCTAGGACCAGAGGCTGGCTAGCTTTCATCCATGCTGTCGGGCATACTGGATTATAGCTGCTGCTTTGTCTGCCGATCAAGGGGAGTACGTGTACCGACTCCCGTAGCTGGAGCTTCTTTATTCCTTGTTGACCCAGACTTTGCACCCGAACATTCCTCTACCCTGCCGGCCTACAACCGGAGGGAACCCCCTAGTGTCTCCAGCTGACTACGAGTGTGCCTTATGTAATTGCTATGCTACAGGTGGCGTCAGTTATACCCATCTTACTATTCTCATGGACTTACGCTCTTGACCTACTTTAAGTGTTCTTCGCCTTACAAGCGCAAGTATAATTCTCAATCTGTAACCTACCGTTGCTTGCTCTAATAATAATAAATCCCTCTAAATAGAACTTTATGTGTCATTGCCGTATTCTTGTGTGGGTGTTCACCAGATATATCATGTACTGTATGGCCAGTAATTAAAGTACATAACTAAGTAGTGGTTTAATAATACCATACTCTCAATACAGTCAGGGAATTGTACCCCTCAGTTACATTAACAATGTATTGAGCTGTACTGTACTGTACCCATTCTGCAATCTGTTAATAACCTTTTCAATCAATCAATCAAACTCTTTCACCCTATCCTCTGTCATCCTTCCTCTAGCAGCTGCTAGGGTGAAGGGACTTTGGGCTTGGCTGAGACCGGTGGTGGTAGAGCGGGGAGGGGTAGGCTGGGACATGGTGGCTGCAGCCTCAGCCTGACGATCTATAAAAAGTTGTCATCTTTCAAATATATTTGTAGCTAAACAATTAGCTAAGCAATTATATTTTATTTATTAGCCTATTCGTAATAATTCGTTATTAGCCTAGCTAACTCTGTATCTTGGATTACCTGCAGTGGACGTGGATGCAGATGGAACACTGCGAGCAAAGCAGTCGAAAATGGCGCATTTCTGCAGACTAATGTTATGTTTTGCCAACAGATGTTTTGATAAATTGCTCGTATTGCCACCCTTACTGGCAAATGTTTTGTTGCACTTGTGGCATCGACTCTCGTAAAGTATACCCATACTTTCGAGCGCTTCGCTCTCCGCCATGACGAGCAGTCTGTGTGCTGCGCGCTTTAGCAGCACGGAGCCACGGACAGCACCTTCCTTAAGTACCTGTATGTGTATGTGTGAGCGGCTCGCGACGAGTGTGTGTCTGAGGGGCCTTTCTCACTCACGTTTGGGGATCGAATCACTGCTCCCGGGAACGGGAGGGGGGGGGGGGGGGGGGGGATGGGGGGGGGAGTGTTCTCACTCACCCCTTTTGGGATGCGAAACGGCGCTGATTCGTTTTACCCCCCCGCTGAACGGGATCAGTTGGATTAGGTGGTCTCGGAATCGGGCCGTGCGGGTGCGGGGGGCGTGACACACAACGTCGTTACTGTCATGCTTGCTTGATTTTTGGGCAGATAACACCACACAGCAACAACTGGAGAATACCCACAAAAACGATATTTATGGGCAATTTGAGAGTTCAGACCTCAACCAAAAACAAGTGGATGAAAACATGAAGCCATGTTACAAACGCACAGCACTTCCCTGGCTCGCATTAGGCCTGGCAATTTTTGTTTGCCATGCTATTTTCTATACATACGTTTCTTGTTTGAATGCATTTATTTCTATTAGACCAGTGGTGCCCAACCAGTCGGCCGTGGTCGACCAGTAGATCAATGACATGTAATATAATTGCCACGAACGATGGGATAATGTTAGCTGCTGGACAGGCTAAGCTAACTAGCGTTAGCCGTTAGCTTAGCGTTAACGTTAACCCTGCAAAACGCTCAAAAGCGGACTCTACAACAGAGTTCCATTCGTGAGAAAAGAGGCAGAACACACAGTGAATGTATCCGTTTTGTTTATTGCACGTTCTTTGCAAACAGAACCCGGAACGAAACAAGACTGCAGTGTGTACGCAAACTAGAGGGGGGAGAGGGGGGGAGTTCACATCAGATCTCGGATTGGGCTAGAACGTAGAGTCTTGTTTCGTTCCGGGTTCTGTTTACGGTTTGCCTTTTGAGCGTTTACGCTTGCCGTAGGCGATGATGTCACGTTCGAAAATGTAAACACAGGAAGTGTTAACATGGCGCTGGAGACTGGATGCTGATATAAAATGAATAAATAAGCAATAAATATGAAGTTATATTTGAACCTCTGTTGTCAAGCCTTGTCAATATAACCCACCCCATTTTATCACGAATGGATGGTGTTGTAGAGTTCGCTTTTGAGCGTTTTCCCAGGGCTAACGCTAAGCTAACGGTTAACGCTAGTTAGCTTAGCCTAGTCTAGTATAGCCTGTAGCACTTTTTCTTTTCAGCAAAGAACGTGCAATAAACAAAACGGATACATTCACTGTGTGTTCTGCCTCTTTTCTCACGAATGGAACTCTGTTGTAGAGTCCGCTTTTGAGCGTTTTGCAGGGTTAACGTTAACGCTAAGCTAACAGCTAACGCTAGTTAGCTTAGCCTGTCCAGCAGCTAACATTATCCCATCGTTCGTGGCAATTATATTACATGTCATTGATCTACTGGTCGACCACGGCCGACTGGTTGGGCACCACTGGTCTAATAGAAATAAATGCATTCAAACAAGAAACTAATGTATAGAAAATAGCATGGCAAACAAAAATTGCCAGGCCTAATGAGAGCCAGGGAAGTGCTGTGCGTTTGTAACGTGGCTTCATGTTTTCATCCACTTGTTTTTGGTTGAGGTCTGAACTCTCAAATTGCCCATAAATATCGTTTTTGTGGGTATTCTCCAGTTGTTGCTGTGTGGTGTTATCTGCCCAAAATTCAAGCAAGCATGACAGTAACAACGTTGTGTGTGTCACGCACCCCGCACCCGCACGGCCTGATTCCGAGACCACCTAATCCAACTGATCCCGTTCAGCGGGGGGTAAAACGAATCAGCGCCGTTTCGCATCCCAAAAGGGGTGAGTGAGAACACTCCCCCCCGTTCCCGGGAGCAGTGATTCGATCCCCAAACGTGAGTGAGAAAGGCCCCTAATAATGGCTCGCTGCGGCTCGCTTCTCGTGCAGACAGAGAGAGGAGAGATAGTTCGCAACATTTAAATTCCTCGAAAAAAACTCATAATAATAATTTCTCGAGTATCGATAGCAGTACCGATAATGTCGGAGCTTATCAATACTCTAATTTAGTACCAGTTCACGTTTAGAACCGGGGTCCGGGGGGCATCCCTAGTCATCACTACTCTGCTGTCTGTGTATCTGCTGTCTGTACTGTGCCCCATTGTCTAGTCTAGTGATGTCTCCACTGTGTCTGTATCTATTGTTATTTAGTCTCTTCTTGTTTTAGTCCGTAGTCTTTGTCTCCCCAGCTGTCGCTCATTATTAATCAACCTCTGTATTTATGCCTGTGAGTCCCTTGTCTTCCCTGTGACGTCATTGCGTTTCCTGCATTACTCTGTGTGTTTGGTTCTCCCGGTGGTCTGTTCCTGCCGTTTAAGGAATAGAGACTTATTTTGCAGTGAAACTCGCTGTTAGGGTTGGGCACCAAGAACAGGTTCTAATAGGAACCGGTTCCTGTTCCGGAAGTTAATTTCTTAATTTCGATTATAAAAAAAAAATAATAATAATAATAATAATTTTACTTTGTTAATTAATACCCTAGTTACAGTACAGCAACCAAATGAAACTGTATCAAGTCAACTGACAATGTGAATAGTATGATTTTTTTTTAGATAAAGAAATAAAATAAAAATCTCCTGCGAAATAAGCTGTGACCTGTTTTGACCTGCACCTCAAAGAATCGGAAGAGAGAATATTTTAGGACAGGAATCGATATGGAGAATCGGAACCGGAATCGTTCAAATCCAAACGATGCCCAACCCTACTCCCTGTGTATCCTGTATTCGCCTGTTTACTCACCGGGTAACGCTTTTGCACCGTGCGCCTTTTCCAGCCTAGCTGTGTTTTGTTCTCGTTTGTTTTCTAGCTTCCTCAGTTTAGTGTTGCTACTGTTTGTTTTGCTTCCTTTATTTTAAGTGTCTCTTCTGCAAGTATATGCAGCATGCACCGTTGTGTGATGTGTTCATTGTTTTGTACGTTTTTGGAGACTTGCTCTCTCTTTTCTTTTCATTACCAAGTAACTCGAATTAAAGGAGCAGTGCTCAAATTGGAGAATCTACTTCTACCTCTCCTCGTGTCTGTTCTGCATTTGGGTCCTCTGCCAACACAATCCTTAACAGCAATTCCCACCACAAATCCATTCTTAGTGGATCCCGCCCTAAGAGTAGCACTGTAATCATGAAGCTAAAGGCTCACTTTGCACGACAGGGGATACCAGATGTATGAATTTAGGATAATGAGCGGCAGTGTGCGTCTCAAGAGTTCCAACAATTCAGCCGAATATATGAATTTGAGCGCAGGACATCCTCGCCTGGATACGCCCAAAGCAATGGGAAAGCAGAATCTGCTGTAAAGACAGCCAAGCGTCTCATGCTGAAAGCTGCAGCTGCAGCTGCAGCTGCTCGACAAGATCCATACATAGCTATACTTGACCACCGCAACACGCCGAGCCAAGGCCTGAACACAAGCCCTTCTTCTTCTTCTGAGTAGGAGGACAAGGACCTTCCTTCCTACCAAAGACACACTGTTGGAGCCAGAGATAACGAGCAACACAGGGAATAATACATAGACAGAGACAGGAGAAATACTACAACCGCACAGCGAAGGACATGGACACTCTAAAAAGGATGACAGGGTCAGAGTTCAGCCCTTTGAACCATAAGGTTTGGAGAGCAGCAAAGGTGATAACTGGAGTCAGGAGGTGTCCTGAGGAGGAATCGTCGTCATCTCAGACGTAACCATTGCACGCCCACTCGAACAGGGACAGTGGGAGACACACCAAGGGAGGAAGTAGTGGAGCAGGGCTAGGGTTGGGTACCGTTCACATTTGAACCGATACCGGTACCTGTGAATCGATACCGGCACCCACCGGTACCTTTTTCCGATACTTTAGTGTCTAAAAATGGAATCTACCTACCTCAGTTGTAAAAAAAAAATTCCAAACATCAAATTATTTATTATCATTATTATTTATTTAGAACAATGTTAATATATATATAATATATATAATATTGCAGCGAGCATTGTCTGCATCTAGCTTTGTAAAGTGTAACCACACTTGCGACCGTTTTCGGCTTGCCATTGCCCCGACTGCTTTGTTGTTGTTGAATCAAGTCAGGTAAGTGTAGGTAAGTGTATTGTGCGCGTGAACGTTGACGTGAGGCACACTTCATAGGTTTCGTTTCGCGGTAAACGAAACGTTGACGCCATCGGAATAAAAAATTATTAAATCAAAATTTTAAAAAGGATTTATATATTTTTTTTACCGAAATGTGGCACTGGTGGATCTCACGTGAATCGGTACTCGGTAGTACCCACATGATTCGGTTGATACCCTTAAAAGTACAGGATTCAGTACCCATCCCTAAGCAGGGCCCAGCAGAGGGCCAACAAACTGTCCCTGCCAGGTCTGGTCGTCAGGTTATCTACACTACCTGAAGTGATCATAATGTGGTTCGGGACCCTGACAAAGACTGAAAGTTGAATGTTAACACTTTCAGTGCCACTCACGAGATTTCTCGTTTTTTTTTTATAGGTGGTTGCATGCCACTCACGAGATTTCTCGGAATTATTATTTTTTTTTTTTTTTTGCAATCTGAAAAATTATTGCATCACCCGAGCCTACCCGAGTATAGCCGAGGGGCGCCGGCGATCACTGTGGAAAAAAGCGCCCCCTGTCGTCTCCCAGATGACATAAGTGATTTTGGAATGGACTCCACATTTTCCAGTTCACTGATCCAGCCGGGGTTACTAGAGTTCATTCTGGAGCCTCAGATCCCCGCGGATCATGGAGTTCTACTGTATCGCGTTGGATCCATACACGTATCGATTTTTTCGAATGGTGATCAGGAATTGGAATATACCAGTTGGATACCATCTGATGTCAGGTAAGGACTCTATGTTATCAGTGGTAGGATAATCAGAGTAAGTTTGATGAAGTTATAAGCTGTTTTGTGAAATGTCTTCTTTCGGTTTCACTGTAAAAGTCTGTGAGGAAATCAACGGAGCGATTATCAGTGCGCGGCCGTAATGTGCGTGCGTGCACGTATAATATTGATCATCTAGCGTTTATTTGAAAACGATTCATAAAAAGGCCGACGAATATCAACGTTGTGGAATATTCCACTAAAAGACGATTTTCATAGAATGCTCCAGAATGAGCTGTTTTTTATATCAAAACGGGGGCTTTTCTAACTGCTCTGAAACGGCAACGACACGATAAAAAAAACAATCTGCCTTCACAGCACTGACTGGAAAATAGTCTTTGATAATGCGATGGGCAGATTAGACACATAGCCATAATTTAAAACATAGATTAGGCGATATTAACGTTAACATTGGCGCCGATGGTGGCATTCAAGCGGTAAAACGGAAAACCAGGCGTGGCTGAAAGTGTTAATGGGGTTACACTAACAGTATATAAAAAAATATATGTTTTGTTATTTTTTGTTTTGGATACAATGGTTTGGTTATGTAGGTCAGAATTGATATCCTTGCTGATGTTGAGAATTCAAGTTCTTTATTTAAAGGAAAACTCCAACATTTTGGGAAATTAGCTTATTTGGCATCTACCCTGGAGACAAGAAGATACATACCCGTTTTCTTCTCTGTGCATGCAGTAGGAGTATTGTTTATTGTTTATTGTTTAAAAGGATCCCCATTAGCTGTCACCTAAGTGGCGAGCTAGTCTTCCTGGGGTCCACATAGAAAGACAACAGAAAACACAAAACATAACAACATGAGATACATATGACAATCACAATTAACAATGATAATCTAAAAACAGTAAAACATTGTAGACATCATTATCTAAAAACATTGTAACATTGTCTAAAAACAGTAAAACATTGTAGACATCATTATCAACATCAGAATATTTTGCTCACATATTTAAGTAGTGCATTCTCAGGTGGTATTTGAAAGACACTTTACTATTCAATTTACTTATGTTCAGTGGGCAGTTATTCCAATGATTGATGGCACGATAAACAACAGTCCTCTTTAAAGCATTTGATTTTGGACGTGGTAACATAATCTGTCCATCATCAACTGACCTAGTAAAATAAGAATGAACCTGACTGCATTTGACAATTTGTTTGTATAAGAAAACAGGTTGAGACGAAAAGACAGTGTTCCTGAAAAATTTAACTGTGTTGAAAACCAGCCTATTCTCTACCGTTAACCATGAGAGTTGCCGGTGCATAGTGATGGTGTTTGTTCTCATGGAACAATGTAAAACTAACCTTGCAGCTCTGTTCTGGGCAGTTTGCAATTTCTTTAGTTGACCTTTGGATGCAGAGGACCATACTGGTGCACAATAATCTAGGTGACATAAAATTAAAGATTTCGCCACCTGTCCCACAATATATGTAGGGACATAAGAAAGACATTTCCTCACCATGGAGATACCACTCCCCATCTTCTTCACTATGGTATCAATGTGTTCTGCCCATGACAGCTGGCTATCAATTATTATGCCCAGTAATTTTACTTTATTTACCTGTTCTATGGGTTCGTCAGACACGCACCGTTAGCCTAGCTTAGCGTCAGTCACTGGAAGTAGGTTCCTCCATTAGCTTAGTTCCAAACGTCTTCCTACTCCTACTGCGTGCACAGAGAAGAAAAAGGTATGCATCTTCTTGTCTATCTCCAGGGTTCCCAAAATGTTGGAGTGTTAAGATAAATACGTTTTCCTTCTCTGTGCATGCAGTAGGAGTAGGAAGACGCGCACCGTTAGCCTAGCGTCAGTCACTGGAAGTAGGTTCCTCCATTAGCCTAGTTCCCAACGTCTTCCTACTCCTACTGCATGCACAGAGAAGAAAAAGGTATGTATCTTCTTATCTAACTCCAGGGTAGATGGCAAATAAGCAAATTTCCCAAAATGTTGGAGTTTTCCTTTAAGGATAAAATGTAACACTGAGAGTAAGTGATATATTGAGAGTAGGGGACTTTACTTCAAAGAAAAGAGGAAACAATGGTATTGTTGTTCCTAGGTTGAGGTTCCGGGGACCAATATAAGGGTATAATACAGACGTTGAGTAAGGGGGCTAGCGATGCATGAAGTGGATGATGCCTGTTGATGACTGTCCGGATATAATAAAGATACATGTAAGTGAAATACAAGTGCTTTAATCGTCCATTCTGTAAGTTAGAGACCGGAACAGAATGAAATAGCTTGTGTGCACACGTCATCTACCAATGACCACATATAAATGTAATCTAACGTTATAGGAGGACAAAAAAAAACACATTCCATTCTGGCAACAATGTAAAGCAGGATTAGTAACTTATGTAATTACAATTTTGGAAATTGTAAAGCCTTACTTAACTCGTTAATGGGAAAGTAATACAATGACAGTAATGCATTACTGACCAACACTGGTCAGGAGGCAGGCATTCATTATTTAGACATAAAACCTTTGTTTTGGTTACAAAAATCATCATAACCTATCATAATAAAACTATTACATAGACACCTAACATGGCTATATTTGATAAATTAATAAACTGATAATAAAATAAATATGATTAAACACAAATCTTGATACATTCAAAGTGTAACAAATCAATGTGTAGGATATTACATTCTCAGAATAATTCCACAAGTTTGAGAAGGTTCAGGCATTGTTTTCCCAGATTCAAATGCAAGAATGTGTAGTGTCTTTATCTTTCTTTACTCTTTTCAATGTGTCTGAGTTTGTAGTGTGAGAGAAATAAAATATGTAATACATATTGGGAGTGTCGGTTCCTGTTACAAATTACAGCTTTTTGTTCATTAAATCTAACAAACTGTGCATGTACATATGGCCTGGGACTGAGTTGAAAGGAGTATTGTCCAAAACTCAGTCTTCCTTCAGAAAGGTGTTATTAAAGCAGCCTACACTCACTACACAACTTTTAAAATCCTCACCACGCTGTGCTTTTCACACAACTCGGTCTTGTAATCGGGGATCTTGAAGTCCTTGTAAAGTCATGGTTTCAGACTATACATGACTGATCAGTGATTGGGGTTTACACATGACAAGGTCTTTCACCAGGAGGAACCCTAGAGGAGTCCGTCTGGTCTCCAAAACACACACAGAGTGACACGGTTTTGGTCATGGAGGTATTTGTTTTGGTCAGAGGAATACACTGTAGGGATGTCACAGTGCACCGATTTCAAGGTAAACCGTGGTGTCAAAAGTCATGGTTTTCACACCCAAACAATGTACGTTCTTTACAGTAACCGCATTACCGGTGGTTTGTGTACATTTCTTGTTTTAGCAAATAGCATAAAATGAACATAGGCATAAGATTAGCATACCGTTGACAGAATAAAAGCGATGTATAAAGTGCATACCATCAGAAACTCATATCATGACATCAGACATAAGGGGCTTCTCTTTTTCTCTGAGAGAAAAGGCTAGTGGAAAACAAAGCCAACTTGTCAACCGCACTCTGGTAATGGGCTGGCTTTTTCACAGATCTCCACACATGTCCCTAAAATCATGAATTAATGAATGACAACTAAGAGAGAAACATGGCAGGGTCATTGCAATAGGCAGAACTGTTTAATCATTTTCTTGTTCTGATTCAGACAAGACAGCTTTTAAATTAACAGCTTTTCAAGAAAAGAGTTTCTTCATTCTGTTCCTGGGTCCCTCACTAGTTCAAAGTCAATGGAACTCAACCACAGCAGAATGGTCTCTCTCTCTTGTGTCTTGCGATCTCATTGGCTGTAGCTAGAGCCATATGAAATCCGTTTTATTTTTTTCCAAATTCCGTTTTAATATTTCAGAATTCTGTATTTTGCTTTGTACGCTCATTTTACCATCAGAAATAGTGTCTAATAAGTGGGAATGAATAAATGTCCACAATTTAATAAGATGTAACAGTCCATTTAATAGGGCTGTCTTAAATACTTCGAAGCTTCGTTCGATGGGCATGGGATTCGAATATGAAAATAAAATTCGATTATAAAAAAAAATAAAAAAAAAATAAAACATATATATTTTTGCAAAATCAACTCTGCCTCTCTTTGTTAACTACAACAAGCAATGCTGTTTGTTATTTAAGATGAGGTCGGACTCGGCACTGACAGATTTGTGTTCATTGTGCTGCTTTTATAAAGCCTCAAATGACTGCTTACAATATTTCATGAAAGCAAAGTGTTTTGTTTGTCTAAGATTTAAAAAGGTTTAAACTTTACAGCACTGACAAAGTTGAACAAAGTGCTGTACAAGTCCCACAACATAAAATAAAAAGGAAAAAGTTAAAAAAAGATTTTTTTTTTTTTTTTTTTTAATAGTTGATTCCATTTTTATTGCTCAATTCCGCGATTCCGTCCGCGATTCCGTGATGGCTCTAGCTGTAGCTCATTGTCTGTCTCCGATATTTAACCTGCTAGATATCTGTCGGGTGTCTGCAACACATCGGTGAGTCACTCTTGTTGCGTCTTGGAACATTTCACACGTAACAACCGAGCTCCGATGCACACATGCAGAGCGAACACAGAGTTGCCACTGATGTGATCTTTTTGTCAACAATCTCCAAGAACTGTAGGCGAGCTCATAATCAGGGCTGGAAATTGTGTAGTCTGAACTTGACATCAGGGCATTCCATCGTTAGGATAAGGAATTCTGGTGTTAAAGAGTCTCTTGCAAGGGAGTCAGGATGTGTGCATGAGTGTGGTCATGTGTGTGTGGAGAGAAGGGGGAGTGAGAGAGTAGAGGTGTGTGAGTCTCAATCATCCTCAATGCCATGGTTATGTGGCTTTAATACAAACTACCAACTAAAGGGTTTCTCTCCTGTATGAGTTAACATGTGCCTCTTCACAGCTCCCTTCACAGCAAATGTTCTGCCACAAACTGAACAATTAAATGGTTTCTCTCCAGTATGAGTTCTCATGTGTGTCACCAGCTGTGTTTTCCTACCGAACCCTTTTCCACAAACTGAACAATTAAATGGTTTCTCTCCAGTATGAGTTCTTGTGTGTCGATTCAGGCTTGCTTTATCACTGAACCCTTTTCCACAAAATGAACAACTAAATGGTTTCTCTCCAGTATGAGTTATTGTGTGACGCTTCATACTTCCTTTATCACTGAACCACTTTCCACAAACTGAACAACTAAATGGTTTCTTTCCAGTATGTGTTCTCATGTGTGTCTGCAGTGCTGACCTACATTCAAACCCTTTTCCACAATCACTGCAAATACATGGTTCCTCCCCAATATGACTTCTCACATGTCTTACAAATTCAACATTTGTAGTACATTCTTCATCATCACTAACAGTACATGTCCTGTGAGATTCAAGGTGAAGTTCAAAGCTCTCTGTAGGATCTAAATGTTTTCCACACAAACCACAATCACTAGAATGAGTGTGAATATGCAACATTAAAGACACCTCATCAAGAAAAGATGTTCCACACACTTTACAACAATGTGTGGACAGGATGTGACTGGATGCTTTGAGTTCATGGGACAATTCCATAGATCTCTTTAAAGTCCTGCCGTTAGATAAACGCAGTTTTTTATGTGTATTTAAACCTGGCTGAGGGTTCAGGATCTCAGCTCCAGAACAGTCATCATCACTGTCATCAGTCTCAACTCCAGAACAGCCTGAAGAGATGACCTGACCATCCCAACTTAGATCACCAGCTGGATCTAAGTTACTGGCTGGTTCTGGTCCTCCACAGTCCTCTCCATTAGGTTCTGTTTTCATCTGTTCAGTTGAGGTGCTGGGTAAAGAGTACGCCTCTCTGTTTCTCTCCCTCTGGGTTTGAAGAGACTGGAAGGGCCGACTTTTCTCTTGACCATCTTCATATTTCACTGAGATCCTGGAACTATCCTCCTCCTCTAGGTTTTGTAATAGTTCCTCCTGTTCCTGTTTAATCTGTAGGGGTTCTGGGTCCTGTGTTTGACTGAGCTGAGAGTACAGAGTATTCTCCCCAGTGTGTTGAAATTTCACAGAGACAGGACATAATGTGAGCTCTGTGATACCAGTCTGCTCCAGACCTTGAAGGAGACTGGGGCTCCTCTCCTGCTGCTCAGGGTGGACCTCCTCTTCACACATAGGGAACTGCGTAGGGAGGGAGTCTAGAGGGAGGGGGGAAAAATCAAACAACTTATTTTACCTTTGGTTTAATAATAATAATGTTAAAGGATCGTTAAGAATCGTTGACCACTAGCTCTATTTCCTACTTGATGTTGTCCATCGGTCCTTTTCTCAGCACAATCCATGTTGATCTTAATACTGGATACGTGCAGCGCTGGCTAGTTACCATCAAAGCTAATGTAAACTAGTCAATGCAGCCATGCTCCAGTCTGTACAAGCCCTGGAATAAACACTGATTTTCAATTCCATGCAAATGTCAACCTCACCATGAACACATTTAAATAACATGATCATAACCAAACCAATTTCAAATGTATCATCAAGGTCTATATTTTTAAGTACAAAATAGATTTGATCGTAATATTTATGAGAATGCATGTTTTTTCACACTACAGGAGGAGACCCAATGATGTACAAATACATTTTTCGATTAACCTAATTGTATGACTTTCTGAATGGCCAGAATGGCAAAAGAAATAAACAGATATTTTTCTAACCTCACCTTTGGTCATGAAGGGCTGTTGTATCAATATGTGAATCAATTATGTACTTTGTGTCTTTCCATTGGCAGGTGAAGCATGCTGTTATAATGCCCCTTTATGGGACAGCGAATGTAACATCTATAACGTTTTCCAGGAAAAGTTGTCATAAAACATGCATCTGGAATGCAATGTCAACCAAACTTCCTAAGCAAAGCTAACTTTTATAAAGATGATATATTAGCAACAATTAGTCATTCTGGTCTTATTTTTTGTATTCTTTACAAGTGTTATGGATGTTACCGTTATGGATGTTACATTGCGAATGTGTGTTGTTAAGTCCGATTATGACCCCTTTGTTTGAAGTATAATTTACACGTTTTAGTTACACTTATTGAGATAAAGATGAGCCTGCAATAAGAAATGTTTTGACCTTTTGGATTTTGAGATAGGTGACAAAATACACAGCGTTATGGATGTTACGGAAATTGACAAGCTTTTCGGACTCAATGAACACATGATAAAAACTCTGTGAATATCTTTTTCAAAGAATAACATGTTTACTATCACTTTGTAGGGAAGGGTTTGAGGTACCCAAAAAGCACATTCAGGAAAACCTGGCATTTCCTCTCAAGGAATGAATCACAAAAAAGTGCCGTTATGGATGTTACACGTCTGAAATAGACAAAAAAAACAGTGTGTTGTTAAGTCCGATTATGACCCCTTTGTTTGATTTAAATCAGAAGTATTTTATGACTCCTTGTTTGATTAAAATCCAACATATTTCTAGACACAACTTTTTCACACATTGTTGGTCTAGGCAGAGCAGTGTCCACGTTAGCCTACTGCTAATCGGCTGCTGTCGACCATCTCCCCCTCGCGTCTGCTCAGCCTACATGTGTATTTGTTATTGTTTTGCCGAGTATCGTGACAAGAAACCCACCCCAAAAAACACAGAAACCCCAAATGAAACCAAACAGAAAGTAAATGAGTATTATTCCAGGGACGACATTTCAAGACAGGCCCCAGGAATGAAGGATGCAGTGACCAGAAGAGAAGGAGTCAAGCAGAGGGTTCAGAAACGCCACATGTCCATGTCCCTTATGGAGGCTTTCCGCTGCACTTCCAACCAAAGAGGACAAGTCCTGGGTCAGTTTTGATCAGATTCGTGAAAAAGTACACCTCAATCCTCACATGGATAACAGAGGGAGATACCATTTCTCTGAACCAGTCCAGGCACAGTGAATTGGACTTGATTTTTTATAACTTTCTTTTTCATGGTGAGGTTGACATTTTCATGGAATTGCTCCAAAACTAATTTTCTGATTTAACCGATATGAATATTGCTGTTCTCTGTATAGAAAACACTTTATGTTAATCAAATAAAGAGCTATTTTCCAAAAACTTTTTGTAATTTATTTTCAGAAATGACTGATATTTTGAAACTATCCTGTTCCACCCCACAGGAACGGTACCGACCCCTTTTTGACATTATTATCATATATTAATATTTTTATGAGTGATGCAATAAATTAACGTTTTTAAAATCAGACGTTTTCAAGTATTATTATCACTACTATGTCACAAATACATGTAGAATGTAAAACGTTAGGTTGGCAATAGTTTAGCAATAGGTTAAAAGTGAGTTTATACCATTTTAAGTTTTTATTTTCAACTCGCGTTTTTGACCCGGAAGCGGAAATGAAAATGTTGAACGATCAGAATTGGAATCTTTTTGCGGCCATTTTCAAGAGGACCTCGCTAGCTATCTGCCAGTGTTGAATTTCTCCAAACTACACTTCCTGTGGTCCGCTATGGTCGTTCAAAGTTCGGCGTTCTGAATGAATCATATCAATAATTGTTATGATTCGCGATAATAAGCTACAAAAGGTAACGTTTTTGACAAATATTGAAACGCAGTCAGTTTCTCCACACTATTGTAATCATGTAGGAATAATTAGATCTGAAATTAGTTACAAAATGATTACACTGTGGGAGAAATAAAAAAGTACAGTCGATTACATTAAATATCAGTATATGTTATTATGCACGCCTGGTGATACTATATCCAAATTGAACTCGGCCATTTGAAAGATACTATATGTATATATATATAAATGTGCGAATTGGCTATAATAAGGTAATGTATAAGCATATATTCTATATTCTATAATAATATTTCAAATTGCATTGGTCCGGATGGGAGAATTCAGTACTGTATATACAAAACCTTCAATTTGATCATATTCCCTTTATTAATTTCCTTAGATCTTTTGTACACATGATCTCAAGAGGGTACTGAATGAGCTCAGTGGCAGTTTTTTAAGTTTGGTCATTATTATCATGGTTTTATTCACTGTCAAAGATGAAAAGAAAAATCATAATTCATATTTTCCTTTGTTTCATCAGAATTTAAGCAAGCCTAGTAATAGACACAATATTTCTGACACTGAGAATACATTCATTGAGGTCCATAGATGTTCCTAGATACCAAGAATATGCAAATAGCCCTTGTAGAAGTGGAGCAATATTCCATTTACCTAGGTATACATTTTTACTGATTTTCACCTGGGGTGGAACAGGTTTTAAGACTAAAAATATTATTATTATTTATTTGTGATTTTTGTGACATCACAGTATGATGTCATAATAGAACATTCTAGAACATTTGTGATGTCACAGTATGATGTCATAAATAATAGAACATTCTAGAACATTTGTGATCACAGTATGTCATAATCAAACAGTCTAGAACATTTGTAATGTCACAGTATGTCATAATCGAACATTCTAGAACATTTGTGTTCTATTATATTCAACAATTGGAGATGGGGAAAAGTATAAGCCTTTTTTGGCCAGTATTGATCAGTGGGCCAGGAAGTTGAGATTGCATCAGGGGGGGGGTTGCGGAGCACACTCGTTGGCTGTCAGTGCCATTTTGGCTAGTGCCTGATCGAGTCATTGAATTTAGGTTCTTGATGGAGGACGATAAGGGCGAGATTGTGGGAGAAATAGAGAGGTTCCTTCTGGACTCAGGGTCTCTGGAGGTTTTCACTGATGGCTCTGTGGATCCTGAAAGTGGGAGGGCAGGCTTTGGGTGGTGTGTGCCTCGGTTAGGGATCGGTAAGGGACAAAGAATATCTGATGGCAGCTCTGTATTTGTGACAGAGTTGCTTGCCATCCTCTGGGCATTGTGGTGGGTGGAGGAAGTGGGACCAAGCCAGGTGATTATATGTTCTGACTCGGCTGCTGCACTGATGGCTCTGAGTGCAGGTGGGTCTAAAGCTCGCCCTGATCTCATTCAGGAAATAATGTTGGTTTTATATAGGATTGCGAAGGCAGGCTGGTCAGTGGAGTTTTGTTGGGTCCCGGGGCACGCTGGGATTGCAGGAAATGAGATGGCTGACTCCCTTGCCAAGCAGAGCCTGGGAAGGGAGGAAGTAGGGCTGGGCGATATGGCCTAAATATGATATCACGATATTTTCTGACCTTTCGGCGATACACGATACGCATCACGATGTTTTTCTTTTTTTCCCCAAACAATTCATTATGAGGCTTACCAAGACAGTATTTGAGTTTGCAAGCTAACATTAAAGACAAAATAAAATACCCATGCATTTAGCATTTTTATATTATATATTAGATTTAGATTATTGGATTATTAGATTATATATTGCATATATTTAGCAATGAGATATTATATGATTTAGATATGAAATATTATGAATTGAAAATGGGGGACCCTGATGTAAACAAGACGAAAGTCTTTCTCTGGTCTGCATCCTCCAGTCCACTGTTGACTGTTGTTGTATTGAGCTGTACTGTATTATTTGTACCTATGCTGCAATCTGTTAATAACGTTTATATTCATTCAGTCGGCAAACAGAATCATTTTGATTGACAGTCGCACTCGCGTCTGCCAATTACGTCACATCGCTTGCACCCGCCCTGCTGTTCTTAGCACCAATCGGCAAGCGCGTATTATTTTTTTACTTCCGCCATTGGAGAGCTCAATGAAAACAACAATGGCAGCGGTAGCTCGCCGCGGCCGACGTTTAGCTTTTAGCTCTGCAGAATGACTAAACGACTGGAGGCATAATGATTTTACTGCAACGGATGTTATAATAAAAGCCTTTCCATACATCTGTCTGATTGAAAACGTTATTAACAGACCGCAGAATGGGCACAACGGAGTCAGCACGGGCTGAGATATGAACGGCTAATGCTTGCTATATCTAGGTCGACCTCGGTCGTTGCTATGTAAAATACGCTGATGTTATTGAAAGTGTAACTATATAACGTCAATGCCACAAAACGAATGCCTTTGTTATCATAAGTAGTAACTTTTGATGCAGTAGTGTGTGTGTGGGGCGGCGCTGTTCAAAAGTGTCAACGTGTGGACCAGATTGACGCAACACATGCCTCTTGGGCAAAACATCACGATATCCACGATACGTTTAAAAAGTGTATCGTTAATGAACTGTACCCGATATTTATATAATATCGTCATATCGCCCAGCCCTAGGAGGAAGAGATAGGCATTTCAATGGGAAGAGTAGAACTCAGAGAGAAGATAAAGAAAGGAGTTGAGGCTGAGTGGCAGGCTGAGTGGGAAAAGGGGACCAAGAGAAGGCACTATTTCTCTCTGCAGCCTCGGGTCAAATTCAAGGTGGATGGATATGGGTCGAGGAGTGATAGGGTGAAGATGTGTAGATCGAGGCTGGGACACTGTGGGTTGAACAGTACCTTGTGCATTGTGGGAAAACATCCAGATGGGGGGTGTGAATGTGGAGAGACTGAAACTGTCTGGCATGTCTTCCTAAAATGTGAAAGGTATAGGAAAGAGAGGGAAATCTTTTATAAAAGTCTGGTAGAGTTGGGAGTCTCTTCCTTCTCTCTTAAATCTTTCTTTGACATGGATAATGAGAACCACCAGCTGATCACAGAGGCAGTGCTGACATTTCTGCATGCTTCAGAGTTGTACCAGAGGATATAGCGTTATTGTATTTATTAGTATTGGACAGGCAAGAGGAGCAGAGAAGAAGGAGATAGTGTGTTTTGAAGATGAGAAGAAGAAGAGGGTAAACAATCAAAAGTTGGTTTACCAGAGGCCTAACTATGGCACACCACTAGCGTAGTATAAGAACTGAGGAGGGCAGTAATACGCCTGCGGGAAATTCAAAAGAAGAAAGAAGAAGAGCTCATCAAAAGAATTGCGGAGGGCAGTAATACGCCACGATGCGTCTACACTGCCGGAAATTCTAAAGAAGAAGAAAGAAGAAGCATTTCCTGGCATTTTTTCAGACTACAACATGAATCCAGACTGGTTTGACCCTCAAAATGGTCCACCGAAGTCAAACACATGTGGGTAAAGCCCTATTTTTGATAGTGTTTTTGTCTATTTCAGAGGTGTAACATCCATAACGCAAAAATGTAACATCCATAACGGCACTTTTTTGTGATTCATTCCCTGAGAGGAAATGCCAGGTTTTCCTGAATGTGCTTTTTGGGTACCTAAACCCTTCCCTACAAAGTGATAGTAAACATGTTATTCTTTGAAAAAGATATTCACAGAGTTTTCATCGTGTGTTCAGTGAGTCCGAAAAGCTTGTCAATTTCCGTAACATCCATAACGCTGTGTATTTTGTCACCTATCCAAAAGGTCAAAACATTTCTTACTGCAGGCTCATCTTTATCTCAATAAGTGTAACTAAAATGTGTAAATTATACTTCCAATTCAAATCGATGCCTTGTCAATGTTAAGTTAAGTTTCCAATGTTGTCTCTGAATGTAACATCAATAACGCTGGAATTGCCCTGATGCCTACTTTGGGTGCACTGTGGAGTAGGTTTCAGCATTTATTTCAGGGCTTGTACAGACTGGTGGATGGCCCCATTGATCCCTGGTGATATCTTTCTGTCTGTTCTGTTTCTATCTGTTTCAACTTTTGACCACAGCAAACACACAATTTCCTGTAATGCCTTGAGTGTTCCAGGCTAGAAATGAAAGTCACTTGTGTAGAGTGAAGCCAAAAATTATTACAACTATTCCCACTGCTCCAAATCAAGAAAACATGTATTATTATGTAGTTTGATGGCAGACATGATGGGTATGTAAGTTTAACGATTGGATACAGTGAAACTGCTCGACCGGACGAGTAGTACCACTCCTCATTCCGGGTTGGTTTTCTCCACGGACCGGGGTCGTAGAACGCCAGTCCCTGTGTCAAAATGTAGGAGACTTGTTCGGTTATGGAGAACCAGTGGTGTTTCGTACCTTGCAGGTATTGCAGAGATGTTGAGGAAAAACTCAGAATTGTGTAACTTGTTCTCTCCTTTCTCTCCAGACACACGCAATTAACGTAATCTCAAAATATGGTGTAAATAAAATGCTGTGATTGATACATAGAATAAATACGTAGGCCTATCATTATTATATGTTACTTTAACTACACTGTAGGTGTAGGTTACGTTTCTAGTCCCTGGACAAAACAAATAAGCTGATACGTACAAAATACTACAGAAATATGCAAGTCCTTTACATTATTTTACTACTGATGACGTAACGAGGGAAGGGAATTGGATCAGTCCGGATGTGCATCTAGATACATCCACCAGTTTAGCCTTTAGGATCCGCTTTGTCCATTCCTTGTCATTTAGTGGAACCCGGTCCGTTGCTGCCATGTATTATACTGTGATGTTTGCCAGGCCTCTCTTGGTAGAGCCTGAGGTGTGGCCAGCAGCAGTAACCCTTCCTCTATACCCACTGAAAGCCAACCCACACATCAGACAAAAACAAAAACTGTAAACAAAGCGCAGAACCATGTAGGTTTTCATTTAACACTTTGGCTGCCGGAAGACGTTTTAGGCGTCCTTCCCCGCCATGCTCAAGTTGCCGAAGACGCCGTAACTCGTCTTTGATATCAATATTTCAAAAATCTGTGATCGAAATCATATTTTCTTTCCGGAGCCCTGAGATGTACTGGTGAGCTCCCATCAACTGTTTAACGGTTCGAGAGCGCCATCTGGTGGCCGATCGGCAGATCGGCCAAGAGGGAGGGGCTCGCCAAACAGGAAGTGCTCATCCTATGTGCTCCGGGCACTCGCGATCGGTAGCCGGACTCCATCTCAACACACTGGATGATCAATCGCTCGCCCTAACTCAATAAACAACGTTATTTGGACGTATATAGTAGTATACAACCTGGAAATGGTTCTTCAGGATAAACATCCCATAATCGAAAACGGTCTACACCACGCTGATCGTCCAACAGCGCGAGGAAGATACGGTAAGATTCAGCGTTATTTTTGAACGTGTTCGATATAAACTGCTCTGATGAACATATGACCCACACTAGATGAATGATATAACGCTGCCCACGGAATTATAAACGATCCCCCGCCCATCCGGTCATCATCAGATCATACGTAGATCATTCTAGAAGTACGTCCAGTTGAAATTTTTTATATCGCGCCGATTGCCATCAAACTGTATTTCATCATCAATATAATCCATTTGGGGCTATAGATCACGTTCTGGAGAAAGCTGCAGAAAGAGATGAAAACATATACATTAGACCATATTTTACTATGAATATGTGAATGAAAAAGTTTAACGTAGCTACACAATGAACAATACATATAGGACTTTGAATGGGCCATAATAATGGCAATTTAGCAATAGAATTTAAAAAGTTATAGCCCTGCAAAGAAGGGGTACTTATCCATAGACAAATAGAGCTGGCAACCTATGGTATATCATGAATTTAGCCTTAGGCAATCAAAGTGTTAACTATCAGCAGGGAAAGGCCAACTATACAGAATCATTGTGTACAAAAAACAGTTCGTCTACATGTTTATCATTCTTTTTTTATGCACACAAGTCTATTGACTTGTTTTATTTGGAATATAATGTATAAGCAAAAGTAACCTACTTTTCAATAAAGAATATTATAAATCTACATGCCTTAATAATAATAATAATAATAATAATAATAATAACTTTATATAGCACCTTTCATACATGGATGCAGCTCAAAGTGCTTCACAGCAAATAGCATAAAATGAAAATAGGCATACAATTAGCATACAGTTGACAGAATAAAAGCAATGCATAAAGTGCAGACATAAGAATACGAATAGGAACTGGCAACAAAAAGCAGCCCGGGAATTTGCAGTCAAGCGGCCCCCATTTGTCCTAAATAACATATCAAGCTAATCAATCAATCAACGAATCATCAAATAACAAAAACACAATCCGCTAATTTACCTTTGTGTCACGTTATTATGCAAAACAATGGGTCTCATTCCTTTTTCCTCCGTTTTTTCTCCCATCCCAATGTTAGTCGTTATGCCAATTCCCAATCCCCTTACTGGTCGCTGCGCACCTACCCCCTACAGTCGGTCTGGGAGAGTGGAGGCTATCACATGCTTCCTCCGACACATGTGTAGCCAATCAATCGCTTCTTTTCACCTGGCAGCGCGGACTCTCACTGAGAGGGTGTAACGTGTGGAAGGATCACACTACCCCCCTTAGATCCTTTCCTCGCTGAGCAGGCGCCCCGACCAAACTGTAGGAGTCGCTGTTTACAACGACCGGGACCCACCCACCAGCTTTCCCACCCCTAACACTGCCAATTGTGTTAGTATGAACGACCAGCCAAGCTGGTAGCAACGCCGAGAGCTGGGCTCAAACCCAGCGTCTCCTGCGTAGGTGGCGAGCGCCTTGCCCACTACACCACCTAGCCGCCCAATGGGTCTCATTTTCAAATGTTTTTCTTTCATATATTTGTGCGTACAGAATCTATCTATCTATCTACTTTTAAACTCTGTTGTGCAGTGGCACTGGTTGGTCGTCAGACACCTGTTTACATATTAGTCCCTGCAAAGGCTTCTCCCTCCTCAAACCGTTCCCCGTCTTTGGTTCACCTGTTTGTTTAAATTGACATTAAGACAACATAATTTGGACAGTTGGTGGACATCATGTGCATCAAATATAATTTAGCATTAATTAAATTCACGATGAATAGTCTATCTGAACATACTATGCACTGGCAGGGGTTCCCAATAAATTTTCTGCCCCGGTCCACTTTCGAGGATTCAAATGACTTGGCGGGCCAACCCCTCACCCCTTCCTCAAACAAAATGCAGACATAGGCTACACAGTGGCGTTGTGTGGGTAAAATGACTGAGGATGCCATGTCAGAATGTTTTTTTTGTTTTTACAACCTATGTTTTGATAATGCGTTATTAGATCTACAACCCGTTGCAATACGGGACCGTTATGCTATAAGGCCGAAAGTGTTACAAAAGAAAGTGTTACAAAGTGGCGGAATAAATTCAACCACACCCGTCTATGTTTGGATTCAGTCCACAAATTATTGCATGTAACAACAAACGTTACATGACAATCACAGTGTAACTCCTCTCGGTTCGACAAATAATGCAGACGTTCAGGTTGAGCTCAAGTGCATTACTGGCAAGCAACAACCTCTTCAAATCACAGAACAGAACACATTTATTTTCACTTTACCCCGACTTTAATCTAATATTAAAGCTGTAGTAGGCAACTTCGGAGAAATTAGCAGTACCTGCCCAGCAGAAATAGAGCAAGCTCTGTATACACAGGTTTTCCAGACTCCCAGAGCAGGTGGTTTGCACATTCTGTGTACTTTTTGATGAGGAACGCAATGGTAAATGATGGTGGTCTTAGGCTGAGGTTACACCTTTCGTATCATCTTCGTATTGTTTTCTTATACGTATCGCCGCGTATCGCCGCGACGTCATGCGCCTCGAGTCACACTTTCGTTTTTTTTTTCGTTTTTGTCAGCCAAGCACACTGATGTAGTACACTGCCAAAGCAGTAGGTGGCAGTAGGTGGCAAACATGAAGGCAATTTCAACCAATCAGAACGAATGTGCCAATACACTTCCTGGTGGAAGCTCCAGCAAAAGAAAATGTCAATAAGGCAGGCGCCTATGCCGCGCCACCATCTTGCTTTACTCAATGCAGCAATAATTTTTCAGCAAAGCCTAATAAAAGTGCAATAAACAAAACGGATACATTCACTGTGTGTTCTGCCTGTCATTTGTTGATGAAACAAAACTAACATCAACACAAGTGACCACCAAGAGCGGATAGTTTAGGCTAAAAAACGATCGGTAGCATTGTAGCATTGTTAGCTGCATGCTAACGTCAATGGAGTATGCCATTATAACAATATAGCATTGTGGCTAGAAGCTAACGTTAGCTCACGCTACTTAGCCAGCATCAAAACTGATGATATCGCGAGCTATCAGTAGTTAGATAACATTAGAGACAACGCTGTGTGTATTAAACAAAGGTGAATAGATGACTGGGCCATTTTGTTTAATGCTTCTTAAGTTGAAAGAGGAACTCTGAGCTAACAGGGTCTGAATCCTGATAGCTCACGTTAGCCAGCTGCTCATGCAATCGGTAATGCTAGCAGAATGAATGGATGTAAACTTTATTTAACATATTGCATATGGGTACAATACAATACGGCTCAATACAAACAATTGTTAAGGGAATGCAGACTGGTGTAGCTTGGACTGGGGTCCTTATAACAATAACTTGACAACACATGGTAGCTGAAGCTATTTGGGACACGGAGCTCTGTCCCAAACACACACACTGTACACAGGAAGGGCACGCAGATGGTATCTACTGCGCATGGGCGTTTTCGCAACAACTGCTCCGTGCTGACTACACGCTGTTGTCGAAGCGTTTTTTTTGCGTATCTCCAAACGCAAACACAATTTTGCGTTTCAGCCGTATCCACAAAAAAACGCCAAAAAACGCATTTCTGTGTAGATAGGACATGAAACGTCGTCAAAAACGTATAAAAAAACGCCAGGAATACACTAGTCTAACCATAGCCTTAGTTTTCCAATGCAACCTCAGGAGCACCACTGGTTATTGATGCAGGCATTGCAGGGAGCTGTTATTTTTGGCCAATCAGATGTTTTTCAAGTCAAGTAATTTATTTATAAAGCATGTTTGAAAACTCAAGAGCCAATCAAAGTGCTGTACAATCAAAGCATAAAATGTCATAGTATAAAATACAAAAAGGCACAGCTGGACAAGACAGTACATTCAGAGATTAGGACAACAGTAGGCCAACACACGGATAGGGGAGCACAGAGTACAGTGAAGCACACAGGGGACAGAGGAGATACAAGGGGGAGGGGGCAGGATCAAATTGCATGGGTGTGTGAGTTAGGGTGTGGGAAAATCAGGGTTTATTGTTCTAGGGGATTTTAATATTGATTGGCTTAGTAATGATTCAAACCATCTTAGAGACATTAGTAGTAGCATTGGCTTATCTCAGTTGGTTACTGAACCCACCAGGCCAAATCTAAAAGATTATTCTAGGTCAAGTATAATTGACTTAGGGCGTTTTCACACCTGGCTCGTTTGGAGCTGTTGATCCGAAACCTGGAGCGTTTACCCGCTATTTCGGTTCAGTTGGGTATATATGAACACAGCAATCACATTCTGTTGCGGAACAAAACAAGCGGACCGAGACCACCTAGAGAGGGTGATCTCGGCGCATTTCCAAACGAACCCGACGCGACTCGTATGCTGTGAGAATGCAATCGATTTACACAATAATAATAATAGTGAGCCGTGGGTCAACGTGGAGCAGCGATGACTCGGTACACTGCCTCGTTGATATTTGGGCAGACGATCACATTCGTCAGATGCTGGAGAACACGCAAGTGTACAGTACGTTTAGTGACTGTAGTGACGCTGCAACAGCAGCACCGTGCGAGACAACACCTCCTCTCTCTCTCTCCCTCTCACTGATTCTCTCTCTCCCTCTCTCTCTCTCTCTCACCGAGAGAATGAATGTGGACTGTTCCATCGGGGAGCTTCGGTGGTAATGTGAGTGGCTACAGACCGCTGCACTTAAATATAAACATTAGTCTACCTGGAGACTCAATGAGGTAATTGTAGATGTCGCCATAAGACGCTTCTGGCCATTTAGTGGGATCATTGTTTCATTATCCTGGTCGGCTGAAAGGACACTGGCCACCAAAGCTCCCCCCTCTGATGGAACAGTCCACATTCATTTGTGCGTCATCTCGCGTCTCCAGACTCTGTGGGCAATCTGCGCATGTGCATGGGTAATAATAGGTGCTTTAAAATGGGCTTTTTCGCTGCCGATTTAGTTCTGATCGATTAGGAATGGCTCGCGCCGTGTTCAGGAGATTGAGGCGCATAAAAGACTATTCGATCATGTCTCTAGCACCCCCACAGCCGTATCTGCAACCACTTACATCACGGCTCTCATCCACATTCATTCATTTGCTCCCCAGCTCTCTCCTCCCCAATTTCAATGTAACGCGGAGATTCAGGGTTAGGGGGGGGGGGGGGGCACACCCCAAAATCTGACCAATGAGTGATAGTTTGCTCGCGCGTGCGTTTGTTTTGGTCCGTGTGAACACAGCCGTGTGAACACAAACGAACTAAGAATCAAGTGCAACATTGTATCATAATAGTCCCTGAATCTGAACAAAGCAAACGAACTACAGGTGTGAGAACACCCTTAATGTTTTCTAATAAGACTGATAAAATTAGTGCTTGTGGTGTTTTTGAATTAGGTGTTAGTGATCACTGTCCTATAGCTTGTGTTAGAAACTCTCGATTAGAGAAATCACAGTCTCGCATTATTAACAAAAGGAATATGAAAAACTTTAGTGATCAGGCTTTTCTATGTACAGACCAAATTTGATGTCACACCATGTTACTGCAATTTTTTTTTGTATTGGATTCTATTATATGTTGTACCCACTGTATTGCACATCGTTGCGGGCAAGACCACCCGCATTTCATTGTATACTCGTATGTCGTGACAAATAAAACTCTTGACTTGACTTCTAATTGACCTATTCCATAGCGACATCCACTACACATTGGAGATTCCCGATGTCGAAGTAGCACTCAACTTTTTTTCAAAAACCTCTCTCTCAATTGCTAATAAACATGCACCTTATAAAAGGCTTAGAATAAAAAATAGATTAATCCCTTGGTTCACACCTGAATTATCTGCCTTGCTTAAGGAGAGAGATAGAGCCTGGTCACTTGCCAGACGCTCTGGTGATCAGTCACACTGGGCAGCATTTAGACGGCTTAGAAATAAATGTACAGCATCTGTGAGAACGGCTAAAGTTGAGTATCACTTAGAACTAGTAACCAGCTCCTACTCAGATCCTGCTAAATTTTGGAAGGCGGTGAATTTAAATAAGACCAGAACCACAATTTCCCTCCCTACAGAGATTAGAAAGGGTGAATCCTTGATCTCGGAACAAAAAGAGGTCTGTTTAGCCATAAACCAACATTTTATCGAAGCTGGTCATCTATTTGAGAATAGCCATGTAGGGCCACCAGGTGGACAGGATCAGGAGCCCTGTACATTCCCTGTGCAGATAGGAAATGATTTTCAGTTTAATTTACAACCCTTGTCTATAAACTCTGTTCTTAACACTTTGGTTGCCTAAGGTTAAATTCATGATATACCAGCGCTATTTGTCTATGGAGAAAGTCCCCTTCTTTGCAGGGCTATAACTTTTTAAATTCTATTGCTACATTGCCATTATTAGGGCCCATTCAAAGTCCTATATGTATTGTTCATTGTGTAGCAACGTTAAACTTTTTCATTCACATATTCATAGTAAAGTATGGTCTAATGTATAAGTATGTTTTCATCTCTTTCTGCAGCTTTCTCCAGAACGTGATATATAGCCCCAAATGCATTATATTGATGATGAAATACAGTTTGATGGCAATCAGCGCGATATAAAAAATTCCAACTAGACGTACTTCTAGAAGTTACTACACGTCATCTGATGTTGACCGGATGGGCGAGGGGGCGTTTATAATTCCGTGGGCAGCGTTATACCAATCATCTAATGTGGGTCAAATGTTGATAATAGCAGTTAGTATCAAAGACGGTAACGTTACACGCTGAAACTCACCCCAGTCTCCGCGCGCCGTTGGGCGATCATCGTCGAGTAGAAATTTTATCATTATGGGATATATTTTTACCCGGTCCATCTCCAGCTTGTATAATGGTATATACGTCCAAATCATGTTGTTTATCGAGTTATTGCCAATCGATCACCGTGTAGCGTGACGAGCCAGAGTCCCATGAACTATAGCGAGCGCCCGGAAGTACTACTGTTGTGAAGGGCCAGATTAAACCGAATATATATATTTATTTATATATATATATTTAATTGTATTTGTATATTCTCTAATATTCCCTGATATCCCTTGTATATTCCTTGTACAATATGCATTGAATATCCATTCTAGCCTACTGAACATCCCATAATAGTCTCCATTCTACTATTGGTCGAGACCTTGGTGCCAGGCTGCCATACCCCTCAGACCCAGTTCAAACGTACCGCTCGACATGTACGAACAAGTCCTAGTTCCGCGTAGGAATTTGGCTACCGCACCACTAATGGGACTATTTGTTCATAGTGCGTATATATACTGCGCTACTAAAGTAGGACTTTCTTTTCAGTCCAGTTTCTTACCCTCCAATAGAGTCACAGACGTAAAGCCTCCCTGCGATGCCACGTGTGGGAGTAAGGCCAAGTTCGGCCTACCATCGGTATTGAGACATCGTGTATATTAATATCTGTTAATATATAGTGCTTCGTGCGGTGAGAATACTACCGTAGTCAATACCCCATCGTTTCGGGCAGAGAACTGGCTGCTTACCCAGGGTGGTTGACCCTATGTGAAGCTGCACCCGAGGAGCCCCAGAGCCGACGAGCGAGTGGACCTGTATACCGGATTATTCTACCGACGACAGCCCGCCTTCCCAGGCACGGATTATGCTTTGGATACTTTGATTATTCTATGGATAAAGACCCCCGACACTACCGTGTGTTGGAACCCCCCCCCTGGAGAGGACACAAGGTGAGGAGACGCTCTGCAAGACGAGGTCTCTCCACATCTCTCCCCCGTGGACCGGAGAGAGCCGGCCCACAAAGAGTCCACCTGCTTTCATCTGTGGTCCAAGGATCGCCGGCGCATTGAACGGCACTACAGTGGGTTCTCCTGGGATACCCTTGGCCGGACGAGGCAGCTGGATTCTACCCCCCCCCCCATCCTACTCCTGTCGGCTTACAATCGACCGGATTAACCCCCTCTAGTGTATCCAGCCTATAATCATTAAAGTATCATTGCTGTTATTCCTTAACTATTCCAGGTCGTATATTTACCACCTGCGCCTTCAGAGATTGGACATTATCTATTGATATACCGACGAATACTCCTTGCCATAAAAGTGCATACTATTTCAATTCATAAATGTAATTAAGTGATTAAGTGTTTAGTCTACACACCATCGCTGTGTAGGCAATAAAGACTTGTTTCTAATTCGTACATTTATGTTGGATCCGTTTCATCTACGTGAGAGTGTTCATGATAATATATTTATGCCGTGTACTGGGTGGCCGAATATTAAGTACAAAGGTAGTGGTAGTAAGTATCATATCTAGTAATACAGTCAGGGAATTGTACCCCTCAGTTACAATTGGTCCTTCGAGCCGGATGGTAATCAGTGTAATATTAATATAGTGTTATTAATATTGAAATGGCCTATTATGAACACTCCACGAAACGATCCTCCTAACCAACGCCCGCAGCGCGAACGACGGCTCCCTCAGTACTTAGAGGCCTACGCTGTCAGTCAACAACCTAGTCTTCTACTAACAGTAAACGCGGTAAAACTAGAAAGTAAAAGTATGTCTAACCCCAACGCCCAGACTACCCCGACCATAGAGGCCCCTACGGGCTCTAATGTAACTGACCAAGTTCACGGTGGGGACCAGTGGGAACCAGACATGACTTCACACCCCGCCAGTACTGAAGAAGTAGTCCCCGATGAGTCCCGGGAGGAATACAACGCTACCGAGAGAGAACTCGGCACGGAAGAAGACGGGGAGAGCACCGTGGAGATAGAGCTCCAAGGCTCCGCAAGGAGTACCCCGAGGGAAGGCTCCCCTATACAACCGCCTTCTCCCAGCGAGGCAGAGAGGACCCTACAGCAGGCCTTCCTCATCAGCCTGAACGCCGCTGCTGAACGCGACCGACTGCAGATCCAGCAGCGGAGCGAAGAAGAGCAGATACGTCTAGAAATAAGACGCATTCAGATGGAAGAGAATGTGGCCCGAGAACGAGCCGGTGCTCAACGGGACGCAGAGCGCGACAGACAGCAAGCGCAACTAATAGAACAGCTGATCAGACGGACAACACCCTCTCCCTCCGCCAGAGGCTCCAGGAACTCGTCTAGACACACCTCCAGGGCGGCATCCCCTAGCCGAGTAAACAACCCTGAACTTGACCAACAGACGAGGTCTATACCCCCCACAGACCACCTCCCCCCACCGGTCCAAGCGAGACCTAGCAACCGGGAAGGAGCAGCATATCCTGTGGAGAGGCTAAACCAGAGACTACAAGCACTGGATGACCTAACTGAAGACGAAGAGGAAGAGGAGGAGAACCACGCCCGAAGACAGCACAGTACTCTACCGGACCAGGAGGTCCGGTACAGCCCAGGCTATACTCCCGCGGAGCTGCGCTACTAACCCCCGACTCTATACACGGGTGAGCACGACGCACGACCCGCACCGAGGAACAGCACCTGGACAAGCGGGCCATGGTACACTGCCGGTACCAGCCCATACCAAGAAGCGGGAGGAGACTCGCCTAGGAGGCCTCTCCCCCAACGCTCGCCGATGTATCCACAGTCAGCGTCATACATTGGCACGCCTATGGTACCCGACTTCACCCAAGAGAACCGGGCCCAGTATACAGAACTCCGCATGTGTCTGGAGACCATGTTGGTGGATGTATTGGATGAACGCCACAAATACGCCATCCTACTGCAGCACTTAAAGGTGCCCCGCGCACATAATATAGCGCTCGCCTACGCGACTTCCACCACCCCATACACAGCAGCGCTGGTAGCATTGGACCAGAGGTATGGGCGCATATGGGATTACGTGATCCAGGAGATCCGACACATCGACCGCTTACCCCCAGCAATAGACAATCGAGCACTGGACGACCTGTCCATCAGAGTGCAGTCCCTGGTAGGGATGTTGGGAGCGCAAAGAGAGAAGGGGAAGTATGAACTTTACGCCAACTCAAATGTGGAAAGGATCCTGGAGAAGCTGCCGCCCGCTCGTCAGGAGCGCTTTAGGCGGCAGAGGGATCACAGAGACCCGAATGGCCCCGAACCGAACCTCCTCGATCTAGCAGACTTCCTGGCGAGAGAAGTCAGCAGCCTACGGCTAGATACATTCGGACGGAGCACCCCTGGCTCCAGAGAAGGAACCAGACGACTAAATGATGGAAGAAGATCGGTGACTGTGATGCACCAATCGGAGTCAGTACCGAGCAGCAGGAGCCACAGTACCCCCTCCAGAACGGAGAAGTGGAAGATAGTGTGCCCCTACTGTGAGAAAGAACACTGGCTAGCGCAATGTGACTCCTTCCCCAAGCTGAACGCGGAGGAAGCAGGTCAATGGATAAAGTCCAACAAGCGCTGTTTTCGCTGTGCGCGCTCACACATGGCAGCCGAATGCCGCTTAAAGAAAAGGTGCACCAAGTGCGATGGAGCCCATCTGGACATACTTCACGACAGTAACAGACGGCGCCCTTCACCTGCACCATCCAGCCGCAAAGCGAGCGTCATGTACATCGATCCCGCCAGCAGCAGTGGAGCCCGAGTACTCCTAAAAGTAGTGCGTGTGACACTAAGCTACCAGAATAAAGTCCTGGACACTTACGCCGTCCTCGATGACGGGTCAGAGAAGACCCTGCTGCTCGCCTCCGCTGCGGCCCAGCTAGGGCTGCGGGGAAGCGAAACCCAAATGACAATTCGGACAATAAGACGAGATTTGAAGACGATAAAGGGCGAGAATGTCTCATTCTCTATCGCAGCAAGCGGCCAGCCTGAGCGACGGTACCAGATTGCAGACGCTTTCACCAGCCAAGAAATAGGACTGTCGCGGTACACATACCCCGTCGCCAAGCTGATGGAGAAATATGCACATCTGCGCAAGTTACCGATCCCGCTCATAGACAATGCTATGCCGACCCTGTTGATAGGCTCCGACCATGCAGACCTCATTGTCCCGATAGACCGGGTTCATACCGGACCCCGAGGCTGTCCTGCAGCAGTCGAGACCCGTTTGGGATGGACTCTCCAAGGCCCGCTCGCCAAATCTCTCAACCGAAGTACAGCCACTAGATGTCTCCACTCCCGCGTCACAGAGGGAGAAACCGCACTCCTGCAACACGTAGAGCGGCTATGGAGCTTGGAACAAATGCCCTTTAAGAATGGAAAGAAAGACATTTGCTCTAAAGATGACATTTACGCCATTCACCTCCTCGGGACAGGGACCAAGAGAGTCCCGGTCAACGGCGTGTTGAGATACGCCACTCCTGCGGCGAGAAGGAATGCCTACTTTCCACGCCAAGACAGACGCCATAGAACGGTACCTGCTGAACACGGAGCGGCGCTTAGCCAAGAACCCCTCCCAAGAGAGTGTATACCGCGCTGAGATTGAGAAGCTCATCACAGCGGGACACGTCACAAAGATGGACATTAAAGAGGCTGACCAGACCACTGAATCGTGGTACGTGCCCCACCACAAGGTCCATCACAACGGTAAAGACCGCATAGTATTTAACTGCAGCTACCAGATCGGATCCCAAAATCTGAATAAAGAGTTACTGCCCGGTCCCACACTCGGCCCCTCCCTACTCGGCGTTCTACTCCGCTTCCGCCAGGAAAAGGTGGCCATCAGCGGGGACATTAAAGGAATGTTCCTGCAGGTGAGATTAGTAGAGGCGGACAAGCCCCTGTTACGGTTCCTATGGAGAGAGAAGCCAGGAGATGAGCACCCAGCCATCTACCAATGGGAAGTCCTCCCCTTCGGAACGACGTGCAGCCCCTGCTGTGCGACATTTGCACTACAGAAACATGTAGCAGAGGACCCAGCAGCGGACGAAGAGGTCCGACACAGCGTAAAGAACAGCTTCTACGTAGACAACTGTCTACAAAGCCTTTCAACCCAGGAAGAAGCCGAGGCTCTCCTGATTAAACTCCGCGCCTCATTGATCAAAGGCGGCTTTGATCTCAGGCAGTGGGCCAGCAGCGATCCGCAAGTACTGCGCAGCCTCTCCTCCGAAGACAAGGCAGCCAGCAGCGAGACCTGGATGGCTACAATCCCGGGAGAAGCCCAGGAGATGACCCTGGGATTGGTGTGGCGATTCAAAACAGATTCGCTTCACTACAGACACAAGCCCCTGACTACGGAGCAGGGAAGGCCGGCGGCGGCGCCGACCACCAGACGGAGTGTGTACACAACACTCGCCCGACAATATGACCCGCTAGGATGTATTCTACCGTACACCACCAGGGCAAAAATGATTGTACGAGCATTGTGGGACAAGGACCAGGGCTGGGACGACCCCATTCCCGCACACCTTGCATCCACCTGGAGAGAGTGGGAGATGGAGCTCCACTCACTCCCAGGCGTTAATATGCGCCGAAGCTACTTCCCACCCACGGTGAGGCCAGAGACATGTAAAATGGACTTGCACGTCTTCAGTGACGCCTCAGAGGTCGCATACGGATCAGTAGCCTACTTGCGGGCCCAAGACCAAGGGGGAGAGATCTACACAGCATTTGTCCTCGCCCGCTCGAGAGTAGCCCCACGCAAGCAACAATCTATCCCACGTCTAGAGCTCTGCGCAGCCCTAGCCGGAGCGCACCTAGCCACGCTCATCCAACGTGAGCTCACCATACCGGTGTCTAGAACAATCCTGTGGTCAGATTCCACGACGGTACTCGCCTGGATCAAATCGGACTCATGCAAGTACAAAGTCTTCGTGGGAGTCAGAGTCACCGAGATTCAAGACTTAACCGAAGAGTTAACCGGAGAAACAGAGTGGCGCTACGTTGATACAAAACAGAACCCAGCTGACGTCATCACCCGGGGGATGCCCCTGGATGACCTCACCCGTCGCAATGTCTACAGTGACGGCCCCGCATTCCTAAGACTCCCGGAAGGACAGTGGCCCATGCCTATCCCGAGGGAAGCCAGTCCAGAGGAGGTGGAAATTAAGAAGTCTGTGTTCTGTGGATTGAGCACCGTAGCCTCCACCGACCCTAACATAAACGATTGCACGTCCATAGAGAGTGCACAACAAAGAACATTCCTGCGGTACCACCCGGAGTGCAAGTCCCCCGCTGATATGTCAGCAGCTAACTACGAGGAAGCAGAATTGCTTCTACTGCAGCGAGCCCAGAGAGACTCGTTCCCCGATGAATTGGCCTGTCTACAGGGAGGAAAGCCCGTCCCATCCGACAGCAGATTAATTCACCTGGCCCCCGAGAGCGACGCTCACACCCTCATCAGAGTGGGTGGTCGCCTACGCAGAGCCCCCAATCTACCGGATGACATTAAACACTACCTACCGTCTCTACAGACCCGCCAGAAGTGGGTAAAGGAGAGAGACAATTTGACAGAAGGAACAGTCGTCATGATTATTGATCAATCACTGCCCAGAGCTATGTGGCCGGCCGGCCACGTAAGCAAAGTGATCACCGGTGCCGACGGCAAGGTCCGAGCAGCTGAAGTGCTCGTCCAGGGTCGCACTTACACCCGTCCCGTGGCAAGGCTCATAGAACTGCCTCGACTCCCAGACACAATCGATGATGACCATGACCCTACAACCCTATGACTTTGTGAAGTTGACTGACCCCTACAGCAAACCCTTATGTGTAAATAGACAACGCGATTAATCTGTCTCCGTTTAACTGATTAGGTCTGGGACCTATTCAGGGGGTGGCTGTTGTGAAGGGCCAGATTAAACCGAATATATATATTTATTTATATATATATATTTAATTGTATTTGTATATTCTCTAATATTCCCTGATATCCCTTGTATATTCCTTGTACAATATGCATTGAATATCCATTCTAGCCTACTGAACATCCCATAATAGTCTCCATTCTACTATTGGTCGAGACCTTGGTGCCAGGCTGCCATACCCCTCAGACCCAGTTCAAATGTACCGCTCGACATGTACGAACAAGTCCTAGTTCCGCGTAGGAATTTGGCTACCGCACCACTAATGGGACTATTTGTTCATAGTGCGTATATATACTGCGCTACTAAAGTAGGACTTTCTTTTCAGTCCAGTTTCTTACCCTCCAATAGAGTCACAGACGTAAAGCCTCCCCGCGATGCCACGTGTGGGAGTAAGGCCAAGTTCGGCCTACCATCGGTATTGAGACATCGTGTATATTAATATTTGAATAGTCATATTTGGCACTATATCGTCGAGTTGGACGTAGTCTATTAAGCTAATAATAGTCTGTTAATATATAGTGCTTCGTGCGGTGAGAATACTACCGTAGTCAATACCCCATCGTTTCGGGCAGAGAACTGGCTGCTTACCCAGGGTGGTTGACCCTATGTGAAGCTGCACCCGAGGAGCCCCAGATAGGGATGGGAATCGAAAACCGGTTCCCATTGGGAACCGGTTCCTAATTGGCCGATGCCTGGAACCGTGTGGCTCCTGTGACTTTCGATTCCCTTATCGCTGCCTACAGTTGCGCAATAACGTTACGTTAGCATGTAGCCATGGCAGACTCTATTTGATTCCTTAAGGGCTCGAAATTGCCTGGGTTTTGGTAATATGCTCCCGAAATGCTCCCGCTGTTTGGCTACTTCTATGTGCAGTGAAAACTACTTGAATGCTTTAGAACCCAGCCATTGATTTAGATCAGGGTGAGCTAAAATTAGCCGCGGAGCTAACGTGAGCTAACGCTATTTAATCAAGCTCACAAAGAGAGATAAACAGCTGACAGCGGATAGTACAGGTACAAATACAATAAAACAGCAGGTGGGGGCTGTTGTGTAAACCTTGTACTCTTTAGTTCACATATAATGAGAGACGTGGGTGCTTGTTTACATGTCTGTAAGCCAGGAAGTACAGTGGTGCAACATACAAATGTGTCCGTGTAGCAACACAAGCCAATACATAAAGGACAGGGACAGTGTGTGTGTGTGTGTGTGTGTGTGTGTGTGTGTGTGTGTGTGTGTGTGTGTGTGTGTGTGTGTGAGAGAGAGTGTGAGTGAGAGACAGAAGTCAGAGGAATAACAACCTGTTATTCAATAGATTAAATTAGTTTAAGAATAAAAAAATAAATACATTTTAAGAGAATCTCAAATACATTATTTTATTTAAGTGTAGGCTATAGTTAATGTTTAATTTTTTACAGTTTTTGTATTTTTCTGACATGGGGGCTCAACAATAAATGACAATCAGAAATGTCAAGTTGCATGTTGTTATTCTAACCAGCTTAGACCCCGACGCTCTGCATCTTCTGGCCGCCTCAGACCTACTCCTATCCGAGCTCCGGGAGGGTCATCAAAGAGAAGTCGCCTATTCTCAGTCCTTGCCCCACAATGGTGGAATGAACTACCCACCCCAGTTAGGACAGCCGAATCACGTCCAATCTTTCGCCGTCGACTAAAGACGCACTTCTTCAACCATTATCTGAATAAAAAAATATATATCTAACCCTAACTAACCGTACTGTCATGCACTTGTCCTAATAAACTAACCTACACTGTAGCACTCAACACTTTGATGAACATTGTTGCTCAGCTGATAGAGTTGTGCCCTTCCTGATGACTTGTCGTACAGAACTTGTAAGTCGCTTTGGATAAAAGCGTCAGCTAAATGACTAAATGTAGTTCTGTTGCATTTCCAATTTATTTATTTAAATTATAAAGTGATCAGGTATCGATAAGGGAATCGATAAAGAATCGAATCGATAAGCAGAATCGATAATGGAATCGTATCGATAAAATCCTATCAATTCCCATCCCTAGCCCCAGAGCCGACGAGCGAGTGGACCTGTATACCGGATTATTCTACCGACGACAGCCCGCCTTCCCAGGCACGGATTATGCTTTGGATACTTTGATTATTCTATGGATAAAGACCCCCGACACTACCGTGTGTTGGAACCCCCCCCCTGGAGAGGACACAAGGTGAGGAGACGCTCTGCAAGACGAGGTCTCTCCACATCTCTCCCCCGTGGACCGGAGAGAGCCGGCCCACAAAGAGTCCACCTGCTTTCATCTGTGGTCCAAGGATCGCCGGCGCATTGAACGGCACTACAGTGGGTTCTCCTGGGATACCCTTGGCCGGACGAGGCAGCTGGATTCTACCCCCCCCCCCCCTCCTACTCCTGTCGGCTTACAATCGACCGGATTAACCCCCTCTAGTGTATCCAGCCTATAATCATTAAAGTATCATTGCTGTTATTCCTTAACTATTCCAGGTCGTATATTTACCACCTGCGCCTTCAGAGATTGGACATTATCTATTGATATACCGACGAATACTCCTTGCCATAAAAGTGCATACTATTTCAATTCATAAATGTAATTAAGTGATTAAGTGTTTAGTCTACACACCATCGCTGTGTAGGCAATAAAGACTTGTTTCTAATTCGTACATTTGTGTTGGATCCGTTTCATCTACGTGAGAGTGTTCATGATAATATATTTATGCCGTGTACTGGGTGGCCGAATATTAAGTACAAAGGTAGTGGTAGTAAGTATCATATCTAGTAATACAGTCAGGGAATTGTACCCCTCAGTTACAACTACGGTCGTCATGACAACCTCTATTCAACATCCTGTTTGGCGATTGCGCCGATCGGCCACCAGATGGCTCAGTGGGTCCTGCTGGTGGATCTCAGGCCAGCGGAGGGGACATATGAATCCGATCGCAGATTTTTGAAATATTGATATAAGGACGCTGTACAGCGTCCCCTGGCAACTTGAGCATGGCCAGCAATGACGTGAAAAGACGTTTCATGGCAGTCAAAGTGTTAAGGCACTTCAAGCCATTGACACCAGGAAATCAACTGGAGAGGATGGGTTGGATCCTTTTTTCCTCAAACTAGCTGCACCATTGGTTTCAAAGCCAATAACACACATATTTAATCTTTCACTACTAACAGGTGTGGTTCCTGTTGCCTGGAAAACAGCCCATGTGACCCCCTTGCATAAAGGGGGGGATAAAAGTAGAGATGTTCCGATACCATTTTTTCCTTTCCGATCCGATTCCGATACCTAAGCTTTGGGTATCGGCCGATACCGATACTTATCCGATACCAGTGCATACATTAAAAAATATTAAAAAAATATTATATAAATTATAAAACGTTTTTTTTTTTAATACAGCTACTGTTTTATATATACTGTTTTTTTGTAATAACTATAAAGTAATGGTATTTATTCAACAACAGGTGATTGTATAGATTAGTATTAGTATCAGTAATTGAAAACTATCTCAATGAGTTCACCCACGGAAAGGTTGTTGGCACATTAGTTCCACACGGACATTATTCGTTGCTGCACTTGCTTCCACAAGAAGGCTCCGTTTAGTACCAGAGGCTCTGTTGTTGTGATTTTTGCACAATAAATATTCAACATTCTCTTTTGAGACTCCGCCTCAGACTCTTATCATTTGGCACTAAAAGCTAAACATTGTCGCCGATATGGCTGTCCGCAACATGTCATTAATTGTGTACGCGACGTGCAATTGTGCAATGACAACGTTACCGTGAGCTAGGTTAGCTAGCATGAGCTACCGCTATATGGAAAGACTGTAACGTTACTGCCGGTGACATTGTGATTTAACTTGGAATACTCCTTTGCCAACTTGCTGTACTTTGCTTGCAGATCTGCAGTCATTATTGCTGGATTATGAATAGCCCCAACTTTAGCCAAGGTAACGTCAAAGCTAGCTTTCGGTTAGCTGTTCAATGCTAATAACACCAGCCACCAAGCGAACTCATCAGAGCTCCCCGTCAACAGCGCTGTCGGGACAATGGCATTTTAAGAAAGCATCTGCTCTGCTGTTAATGGCAATTGGCACTTTAATTCACGGTCGATTAAGCACACGTTTGTTTTATAATGCTCACCCAGCGAAGTATGAGTATATAAAGTATCTACAGAGCCCAACGTCCGCAGTGTTGTTGATAAATTACGTCATATGGTATCGGAGCGCAACATTAGAGGGTACTCGCCAATACCGATACCAGCATTTTAGGCAGTATCGGCGGCATTTCCGATACTGGTATCGGTACAACTCTAGATAAAAGTGACCTAAATAATTACAGACCAATCTCCAAGTTATCCTGTCTAGCAAAAATCCTGGAGTCATTGGTAAACAACCAACTTAAAACATTCATCACAAAACACTCTATATTAAACCCACACCAATCTGGTTTTAGAGAAAAACACAGTACAATCTCGGCGGCTACTGTAGTTATAAATTACATTGTATCAGCCCTTGACAAAGGAAAGCATTGTGCTGCCCTGTTTGTAGATTTGTCTAAGGCGTTTGATACTGTTGACCACCTTCTCCTCTTACAAAGATTGCAGAGTGTTGGCTTTGATACAGGTGCTTGCAGTTGGTTTCAAAACTATTTAACAGAAAGATTTCAGTGTGTGAAAATGGGAAATGCCCAATCAGAGCTTCTACCCATCACAAAAGGTGTTCCACAGGGATCAATCCTCGGCCCGGTCTTATTTACCATTTATATTAATAATATTGTCTCATCTCTGAGCAGCTGTCAAAGCCACCTTTACGCGGATGACACAGTTCTCTATTGTACTGCTGATTCTGTGCAACTGGCCACTAATTATTTACAACTCTCCTTTGACGCCCTGCAAGATGCACTTATTAGTCTAAAATTGGTGCTTAATGCCAGTAAAACTAAATTCATGTTGTTTTCCAAAGCCAAAAATATTGTTTATAGTGACTTGCATATATCGACTCTGAACAGTTCTGATATCGAGAGAGTTTCAGAATACAAATACCTTGGTATTTGGATTGATGAAGGACTTACATTTAAATATCATGTGGGCGTTCTCGCCAGTAAATTACTGAAAAAGATTGGCTTTTTGTATAGAAATAGAGCCAACTTCCCTATGATTAGTAGAAAGAGAGTTGTTGAAGCAGTGTTCCTATCTGTTTTGGATTACGGAGATGTGATTTATAGACATGCAGCGGCTTCCACTCTTAAGCCCTTAGACTCTGTTTATCATTCAGCCATTAGATTTATCACCGGTGATAGTTATGGTACTCACCATTGTATCCTATATAATAAGGTCGGTGGGCCTCTCTGGCAGAGAGACGTAAGTTGCATTGCAATCTTTTTATCTATAAAGCCATAATTAGAGATTGTCCAAATTATATTAGTTCTTTATTGGAATGGACCACTGGACCCTGTCGTACATGATCCAGTTTTTGGCTTACACTTAGTTAGAGTGCCTAGAGTTTGTACTGAACTTGGTAGATCTGCTTTTGGCTTTTTTGCCCCTACATCATGGAATACCCTGCAGGAAACACTGAAACTAGACACTCTAGTGTCTATGGGTTGGTTTAGAACCTTAATGACCAATCAGGTCACAACAATATGTAATTGTTTTTAAATTATTACCTCTGTTTTAATTTTGAGCTATTTTATTCTTTTTAAAAGATTTTTTATTATTATTTTTTAATGTATTTTAAAATGTGCTCTCAATTATTCTGATTGTCTGATGTCTTTATATTTATGAACACACTGACACTTGTGTATGTAACATCTCGACGGCACTGTAAATGAGTTTAATTACTCAGTGTATTATCGAGTATAAATAAAGATTGAATTGAAAAAATTGAAGGCTAGGGAGTAAAAGTGGGTTTTTAGACAGGCCTTAAATGTCTCCAGCGAGGGGGCCGATCGGATCTCCAGGGGTAGCTGGTTCCTTGGGGGCCGCGGCCTTGAAGGAGCGATCGCCTCTCTTTTTGAGTCTGGGGGGGGGGGGGGGGGGGGGGGGGCAGCCGAGCCTGGTTGGAGGATCTTAGTGACCTGGGTGCTGAGTAGGGGGTGATGAGCTCGGTGATGTATAGGGGTGCTGCACCCGATAGTGCCTTAAGGGTCAGGAGGAGGATTTTGAAATCTATTCTAAGTGGGACTGGGAGCCAGTGTAGGGAGGCTAGAACTGGTGAAATGTGTTCTCTTTTTGGTGCCGGTAAGGAACCTAGCTGCCGAGTGTTGTACCATTTGGAGGGCATTGCAGTAGTCAAGGCGTGATGCGATGAATGCGTTTACTACTCTTTCCAGGTCGACGGGTGAAAGGATTGTTTTTATTTTAGTGATGTTACGGAGTTGGAAAAAGCATGATTTTACTACGGCATTTACCTGTCAGTCGAATTTGAGCTCTGGGTCAAAGATTACACCCAGGCAGGCTCTTGACGTGGGGTTTGAGGTGGGTGGGGAGTTGTCCTAGACCTGTTTTGCCTGCCAAGAGTGTTCCAGTGGTTGCTGTTTTGGTTTTTCCATGGAAAACTAAGACCACTATCGCGTTCCTTGTCAGTACAGGGGGGGAGCACAAAACCACCAATAATAATAGTTCATTATTTTTCTTGTTAATTAAGCTTAAAAGAACACGGCAACATTTTGGGAAATTAGATTATAGTCTTCTCCAGAGAGAGACACGAATATGGATACCAGTTTCCTCTCTGTGTGTTTAGTAGACAGCTATCTGGCTGCATGGCCGGTTAGCCTTCGGGAGAGGTGTAGTTGGACAATGCCTAGGCTAACCGGTCATGTCCGCTTCCATTCATTGTGCTAAGCTAGGCTAACATGAAGCCAGATAGCTTTCTACTGAACACAAAGAGGAAACTGGTAGAACTGCTGCAGGGATGCTAACTGTTAGCCATTCGGTAACTTGGTGGTCTAAAAGTACGGAAACTGTGCAAGATAGGTCACATAAACAAAACACTGCTCTTACAGTTTAGATACTCGGTGCACTAAGAACAATGTTGAACAACGTTTTGATTTTACAAACCTGTTCTAATCGCAGTCTTCAGAGCATCCAGCTGCGTACGTTGGTGATTTATCTCGCCTTCATATTCTTCTATGGTTCTTTCAAATACTCCAAATATCTCTTCAGCAGCTGCAGTTAGTCGCTCGTTCACCAACAATCTCAATATTTGTATTCTAGACATTTTCAACAAGTGAAAGTAAGACACTTATTAGCTAGCTTAGCTCGCGTTAGCTCAGAAGCACAGAACCGGACGAAGCTGTGGAGCCTGAGTTCCGCTAGCGACAACAACAACAATAATACTTCCGGTCAGGGATTTTCAAAATAAAAGAGCGATTTTGCACAAGTCCAAATGAATGAATGAATGAATGAATGAATGAAAACTTTATTTAACAGATTGCAGAATGGGTACAATACAGTACGGCTCAATACATACAATTGTTAAGGGGATGCAGACCTGAGAAATACGTTTGTCTTGTTTCCATCAGGGTCCCCCATTTTCAATTCATATAGACATTTATGACATACACAACATACATGACATTTATGGCATAGGGACATATAGGTATTTAGTACTGATACATTTGTGACATAGGCGGTATTCAAATATACAGTACTGTTACCCCTAGATCCTGACAGAGTATATACATATGATGGGGAGGGGACTGTACATTAGGAGGGGGTGGGTGGGTGGGAGGGAAATATACATACGGCGGGGAGGGAATATATACATGCGGTGGGGAGGAGACTGTCTATTATGAGGTGGTGGGGGTTTTGGGCATTTACGGTGGCCAGTTTCGAATTGCAGCCTCCCGTAGGTGCTCTTTAAGAGCGGTTTTGAATGTGGGCAGGGATTCACATTCCTTTACAGCTTTGGGTAGGGCGTTCCACATTGTTGTGGCATAATTGCGAAACGTGTTTAGTCCCTTGTTTGAGCCGAATCTGGGTTTCACATGATTTGTTGAGCTTCCTCTGGTGTAGTGGTTGTGGTATTCACTGACCTTTGGGAAGTATTTTGACATGTACATGGGCACCCCGGTCGTATAGTGTATCTTGTAGACCAGGCCCATTGCAAGTTGCTGTACTCTGTCGTCTACTCTAAGCCATCCTAGGTTGGCAAAGTGGGCAGGGGTGAGGTGGGTTCTGGGGTTCAGGTCAAGCAGTAGTCTGACCAGTTTGTTTTGTGATGTTTGTAATTTTGTTTTAAGCGCCTTTGAGGTGCTTTGGTACCATGAGGTGCACGCATAGTCATAGTACCCTTGAATGAGTGCTCCTGCCAGAGTCTTCAGGGTATTCTTGTTTACCAGAGAGGAGATCCGGTACAAGAATCTAGTTCGTTGGTTGACTTTTTTTATTACATTGGATGCCATTTTGTCACAGGAAAGATTTGCCTCTAGGATGGAACCCAGGTAGGTAATTTCGTCTTTCCTTGTGACAATATTGTCACCCACTGTAACTGAGAATCCGTCGGTCTTGCTGAGTTTGTTATTTGAACCGAAGAGAATGGACTCTGTTTTGCCTATGTGTAATGATAGTTTGTTATCAGCGAGCCATATGCAGATTTTGCCTAGTTCCGTGCTGAGGGTTTTTTCAACCTGCAATTTGTTCTTGTCAGAGACCAACAGGGCTGAGTCGTCCGCAAACAGGAACAAATTGCAGTCACAGGCTGACGACATGTCATTTGCATAAATTAGGAAGAGTAGCGGTCCTAGTATGCTTCCTTGTGGAACACCACAGCTCACTGTGAGGGGGGGGGATAGAGTACCGTTTACCTCTACCATCTGTTCTCTCCCCTCTAGGTAGGATTGCATCCAGCTCACTGATAGGCTATCAAAACCAATTGCTTTTAGCTTGTCCATTAGAATGGAGTGATTGACAGTGTCGAAGGCCTTTTGTAGGTCCAGCATGACCATGCCGCAGTATTTGCCCGCGTCCACCTCTTGTTTGATGTGGTCGTTCAAATAGAGGAGGCATGTGTCAGTGGAGTGGGACGTTCTGAAGCCAGATTGGAATTCGTAGATTAGGTTTTTTTCCGCCAGGTACTTTTCGACCTGTTCGTAGACTATTTTCTCCATGACTTTCGAGATGGAGGTAAGAATAGAAACAGGGCGGTAGTTGCCTGGGTCTAATTTGCTGCCCTTTTTGTGTAGAGGGGTCACTCTCGCAATTTTGAAGTCCTTGGGGACGTGCCCCTGTCTTATAGAGAGGTTTATTATGTGTGTGATGACTGGGGTGATGGCGGCTGCTGCGTCTCTGAGGAATTTGGAGGGGATGTTGTCATGGCCAGTGGCCTTGTTAGGTTGGAGGGCGCTAAATTTTTTGAGTACCTCATCGGTTGTTACCATTTCAAGTTTGAAGTCGTCTTTGTGGACCCCTAGGTTTTTGTAGTATGCTACTATGTGTTCTACCCCATACTGCCCTGAGTGGGAGGGTAGTTTGTTTACCAGTGTTGTGGCTATGTTTGTGAAGAAGATGTTTAAGTAATTGGCTACATCCAGCTTGTCTGTGATGAGCGTGTTGTCCGTCTTTATGTTTATGTTTGAGAATCTGGTTTTAAGTTTTTTACTGCAGCCTAGTTGATTATTGAGTAATTTCCAAAGTTCGCGGGGTTTGTTTTTGTTTTCCTCAGTTTTGTCGTTGATGAAATTTCTTTTTGCGGTTCTGATCATGGTGTTTACGTCATTTCTTAGTCTGTTTCTTTGGATTTTTAGTTCAACCACGTGGGCTTGGAGTTCACTGTTTGAGCTTTTGGAAAGCTTTGTCTGACTTTTATGAAGTTCAGAGCATTTTTTGTCTCTGGTTTTCATAGCGGCCAGTATTTCAGTGTGCATCCATGCCTCAGCGCGATTTTTAACCCTGGTGGTTCTTATCGGTGCCATGTTGTTGAGTATTGTTGTGAATTTGGTTTTGAATCCAAGCCATGTTTCTTCAACCTGTGTACCACTGAGCTCATCTGACCAGTCCAAGCTCCCCAGTTCTAGGTTAAAGGCCTCTCTAGAGTAAGTTTTGAGGTCTCTAGATGTGGCTGTTTTGTGACAGCCGGCCTTCTGTTTTAGCTTTTTGCGGGTACAGAAAATCATATAATGATCACTTAACCCGCATGCTATCACCCCTTTACTGGAGATCATGGACTTGTCAGAGGTCAAAATGAGGTCAATGGTGGTTTGTGTCGAATCGCATACCCTTGTGGGTTGGGTGATTAGCTGGCTGAAACCGTGCAGGTCAGAAAACACCGAAGCTATTGAAAAACCTTTATTTTGTACATTAAAACAACAAACTAAGCATTTAAAGTTTAGTTTACAGAAACATTAGTTGTATTTGTATAGCATGGACGGTTTAAATTTTAAACCATGCTATACAAATACAACTAATGTTTCTGTAAACTAAACTTTAAATGCTTAGTTTGTTGTTTTAGTTTATATGCGGACGACGTAATATTGTTCATGCAAAACCCTACCACCTCAATGCCTCATCTTCTCAAGTTGATTGATGACTTTGGCAATCTATCGGGATTTAGGATAAATTGGCCAAAGTCGGCCTTCCTACCACTTAATGCCCATGCAAAGAATATACTCCTTCCAGAAAAAATACCAATGGTAAAACACTTCAGATGTTTAGGAGTTGAGGTATTCCCTACTATAAGCCAAACAATGAAGTACAATTACACAAAATTCCAAGATAAGATCAAATACGACTTTGACAGGTGGTCCAAACTTAAAAACTCAGTACAGGCCCGAGTATCAATAGTTAAGATGGATGTTTTACCTAGAATCAACTTCATTAGCTCAATGTTACTGTTACCCCCTCCTGATGGTTACTGGAAAAAATTACACTCCACCGCATATACATTTATTTGGAATAACAAACCTCCATGAATAAAAAGATCCACCGCACAGATAAACAAAGCCGACGGAGGTTTAGCATTTCCAGACTTTTACCACTATTTTAAAGCGTACTCTTTAAGACCACTGACAACCTGGTTTGACTCCCAAGCATCTGTATCCTGGAGAAACTTAGAAGAAAATATAGTAGCACCAAATAGACTGCAGGACATAGTATACACCATATTATCAATTAAGCAATGCGAATAGAAATTTGGCCCCCTTATTACACATGTGATTCGGATATGGCGTGAAACACAAAAAAAATATTCTAACCAACATAAATGGCATAGCCATACTCCCCTATTCAATAACAATGCACTCCTTATTGGAAAACGACCTATCAGATACCCCAAATGGGAAAAGCAGGGCATACATACATTGGGAGATGTTTTCAACAAACAGGGTTTTTGTAGCTATCAAGATATACATAACAAATTTAACCTCACCAGTTCCACATATTATTTTTACGCACAGTTATTGGAATGTTTGAAGGCTCATGGAGTCCCATTAAGGATACCAATTGAGCACCACAGATATCACAAATTCTTCTATGAAAGAGAGACATCGAGAGGCTTCGTATCTGATTTTTATCATCACTTACTAACGTCTTCGTATGGAATCCTTCCCCTAGACTCAGTCTGGAGGAGGGATATACCAGATTTGGAAATAGATTTTGATTGGCAAGAAGTCTGGGCAAACGTTCGAATTGCGTCACGCAACCCGGACCATCAACAAATTAATCTTAATTATATTCATAGGACATACCTGACTCCTATAAGATTGAACAGAATGGGACTTAGACAAGATTCTCTATGTTCCTTATGTACAAATGGGGATGAGGGTACATTTATGCACATGTATTGGGATTGCCCACCGGTTAAGATATTCTGGGAAGAAGTGACCCAGCAATTATCAGAATTCTTATTTCTGAACATACCTGTACACCCCTCTGTATTGCTGTTGAATGATGTTTTTCAGTTTGCAGCCCCTATACAGCTAAAGAGACTAGTTTTATCCGGTCTCACAGCTGCTAAAAAGCTGATAGCATCACGATGGATTCAACCGGATAAAATGTGCCGGAAGGTATGGGTTCTTACCTATCTCGATGTGATTTATCTAGAGATATCTACAGCAAGAATTTTAGGTGTCAGTGAAACCAACATTGCAATCTGGTTAGAAGTGGTGGAGAGAATAAAGGCTAGCATATGAATTGTAGTGCCTGGTTAGAAACGCATGAAAATGGATGGATTATCCAAGTGGGGGTCCGGGGGGGGGGAGAGCGAGCAAGAGCATATGTATGTATTGTATTAGATAGCAAGTATTAGGTATATATCTCGTAAACTACATTTATATTGATTCAAATGGAATGTATAGTCCTGTGATTTACATTGGATGTTTACTATTGTAACTGCCCCCCGGCTTGGTGGTGAAATAAAGATGCGGTTATGTTTCGTACAGGTGCTTTTATTTATTTTTTCTTTTTCTTTTGCATTTCAGCATAGCATCACTGTCGCTTTTCTTTGGTAGTTGTCGTTGCACCGTAGTTGTACATGTTGTGACGGTTGCATCGTTTGCTCCGTTTGCACCGTTTGCACCGTGAAAACTGTGACAGTCAAAAACACAAACATATACAATTAGTTATATTGTTCACAGTTCAATATTGTTCACAACAAAGCACCTAACGTGTTCAAACAAACATTTGAATTTAATGATATTATTGAGGGTGAACTCGTCTTCCATAATAAAGGCATTTAAGGAAAAATAATGATACATAGTAACGTTACTTGTTCGGCAGCAGGTGCCTTTGATTAGAACCTAATCAGTGAGTGCACCACTTTACATGTTTACCACACATAAATATAGACCTCTTCAACAACAGTAATAATAATAATAACAATAATACATTTTAGTGTTCGACCTTATTCCGCTTTACCAAGGGGTGTTATTTACTGAAGTAAGGTCCTTATATTCTACATAATTCGCTGTCTGCTCCATCATTGTCTCTGAATTACTTCCTGCCTTGGTCACACACAGGATGCTGTGACCTTTATACTATAGGAAAGACGAGCTCTGCCCCCATGTGGACACGAAATGAAAATGCACAAGCGGCTCTGAAATATTCTTTTCTTAAATAGAAAGCTCAGTATTCTGAGCTAATAAAGAGAAGTCGATCATCTAGACCAATGTAAATTAAAGCTTACTGACAATAAAGATGATAGGCATCTTTACCCTTGGCGGTCAGTTACAACTATTAATGCTTGTGTGTCTAATTTTATGTTTAAAAAATAATAAAAAAAATTAAATACAAAAAGAAAACAAATGTTTCTGTATGACAAGTACTTGTTATAACAACATTGATAACGTTCTTCTCAGTACCTAAATGGATAAATGCTGTTCATTGGCGTGCATAGACTATACAGATTGGACATTGTAAATCTACTGGCTTTGTGGCAGCATGAAACATATATCCACAGACTCCAGGACCACTTTCACATCCCAGTGTAAATTAAGCTGAAGCTGTATAAAATAAATTGTTGCTGGCTGCCCATTTTCAGACTATATTGGACACTGTACTTACTTGTACACACTGCAAAGTCAAAATACCAACATTTTGACTTTGATATATATTTATATTTACATTTAGTCATTTAGCTGACACTTTTATCCAAAGCGACTTACAAGTAGCAAGTGTGAAAGATCTTATTGGTCTACTCTGCGTTGATGTTAAATGCTGATGTCCCGAGGGGGAGTCGAACAGGGGAGCTCCTGGTCCGCGGGCGACGACATAGACCGCTGCACTAAGAAGTGAATCCACTCCTAAGTACCGTACCTATGCGTCTTTTAACCCTGTTATGAGGAAGTGAGTTTAACTTCTCAGCCCGCTTTACTGCCACAGTCACTTGTCAACACCCCTGTTTCTGTGACTGTGGATATACTCACGGGCACCCGTTACACAAGTACAATACAATACAATACAATACATTAAGGTTCATATTTATTAATTAATTTTTCATTTCAGATATTGATTGAAGAAGTGTTTTTTTGGTTGATGGCGAAAGATTGGTCGGCTGTCCTAACTATGGAGGGAAGTACGTTCCACCATTGTGGAGTGAGGACAGAGAATAGGTGGCTTCTCTTTGATGACCCTCCCGGAGCTCGGATAGGAGTGGGTCTGAGGCGGCCAGAAGATGTAGAGCGGAGGGGTCTTGAGGGTGTGTAGAAGATGGGGAGCCAGTGCAGGTCCCTAAGAAGTGGGGTAACATGGACTGAGTTTGGTAGGTTGGCGATCAGGCGGGTGGCTGCGTTCTGAATGAGTTGAAGTGGCTTGGTGGCGGTGGTCGGTAGACCAGCAAGCAGTGCATTGCAGTAGTTGAGGTGAGACATGACTGTTGATTGGACAAGGAGTTGAGTGGCTTCTTTTGTCAGGAAAGGGCGGATCCTTCTGACGTTGGTCAGGAGGAATCTGCAGGTTCTGGTTGTTGCGGCGATGTGAGCGGAGAGGTTCAGCCGGTCGCCAAGGACTACACCAAGGTTATTGGCAGTCGGGGAAGCGCCCACGGCTACATTCTCCACTTTGATGGAAAGGTCGGCAGATGAAGCAATTCTGTTTTGCCTAGGTTCAGTTTGAGGTGATTGGTCATCATCCAGGTGGAGATGTCAGACAGACAGGCTGAGATCCACTCAGAGACATGGATATCTGAGGGAGGAAAGGAGAGGAAGAGTTGAGTATCGTTGGCATAACAATGATACGAGAAGGCATGAGACGTGATAATGTTACCTAGAGATTTGGTGTAGAGGGAGAAGAGGAGGGGTCCACTCCCATTCCTGCGAGGGATGTGAGAAGGATCTGATGGTTGACTGTGTCAAAGGCTGCCGACAGGTCAGGACAGAGGACAGGCCCTTCGCTCAAGATATATGTAATGTTAATTACCTGAAATTATTCAGTTTTTTGGGGGGGGGAAACCCTGCATATATCGGTATCGGTTGATATCGGTATCGGAAATTAAGAGTTGGACAATATCGGTATATCGGTAAAAAAGCCAATATCGAGCATCCCTAATTGTAATAGAAACACATCACTTTGTGAAGGCAATTGACTCATAGTCATGTAGACATCTCAGTCTCAGTGAACATCTGCATCTATATAAATGTTACATATATTTTTATTTTAGTTAGTTTTGTAACAATATAGTTTTAATTCGTTTTCTTTCTAAAGTCTAGATTACATTTTTACTTCAGTTAACTAAAAAGTTTTTTCACACGTCGTTATAGATTTTAGTTTGGTTTTAGTTGGTAACTATAATAACCTTGCTAATAAATCAGAAACAGAATGTCCACAAGGGTTGATAACGTTTTCAAATGAACAGCTAATCTTTCAGTGGGGGTATTTTTATTGAAGCTCTTTATGTGTGTTTGGCTGATTTGTTGAGTAGGGGGTATCTGCAGAGCCGCAGAGCCAGGCGTGGACGCGTGTTGCTTTTTAACAGCGGAGGAGTGCAAGAATGTGACAATGTGACCATGTGACCGCGGCAGCGCGAGAGAGCGGCAGTGCGGAAATAGGCTGTCTATTGCCATTCTCTAAGACAAACGCTAACCTTAACCAGCTCCTTAACAGCGCCTAAACTTAACCTTTCTAACCTTAACCAACTCCGAAACAATGCCTAACCTTAACCATAACCAACTCCGAAACAATGCTTAAAGTTAACATGCCTAAACTTAACCGGCGAAAGAATGCACATTAAAAAAAAATTAAAAAAAAGTGAAGGGAATCGAACTTGTCACCAACAGACCGCAGGATCCACAGCACGGTGGCATACCAGTTGAGCTAAGCGTCAAATGAAAAACATCAGGGATTACGGCTACATAATGCCGCAAGCTCTGCTGCGTCCATCGCGTGTATATGTGTGCTAATATGGCGCGTTAGCGTTAATATGTGATTAATATGAACCAAAGCGTGTTAATATGTGATTAATATGATCGCCTGCTGCGTCCATCGCGTGTATATATGTGTGCTAATATGGCGCGTTAGCGTTAATATGTGATTAATATGAACCAAAGCGTGTTAATATGTGATTAATATGATCGCCTGCGGCGTCCATCGCGTGTATATATGTGTGCTAATATGGCGCGTTAGCGTTAATATGTGATTAATATGAACCAAAGCGTGTTAATATGTGATTAATATGAACCAAAGCGTCGAACCAAGCGGGGATCTCATGCGCATGCGCGCGCGAGCACCTGGGCGAAGGAAAAGGAAATGCGCATTACCGTACTGGCGTATGGCGAAGAATGCGGAAGCGCTCTTGGACTCTTCCGCTGGGATTAAGCTACACGCGGCCTGGACAAGTATTTGCACTACTGATTGGTGCAGATTTTTTATTTAGCATACTAATGTTCTGTGTCTTGAGTCGTACTTGTATTGAAAAACTGATTTTATATGTCTGAGGAGAAGACTGGTGGTACTCATCATCTTCGTCTCCACAAAAAGAAAAATGAAGTATGTTGTGTGCCAGGTTCAAAAAGTGCTGTATATGTACAGTTTATTCCTACTCCTATCCAAGCTCCGGGAGGGTCATCAAAGAGAAGTCGCCTATTCTCAGTCCTTGCCCCACAATGGTGGAATGAACTACCCACCCCAGTTAGGACAGCCGAAACCCGTCCAATCTTTCGCCGTCGACTAAAGACGCACTTCTTCAACCATTATCTGAATTAAAAAATAAAAGAAAATCTAACCCTAACTAACCTTACTGTCATGCACTTGTCCTAATAAACTAACCTACACTGTAGCACTCAACACTTTATGAACATTGTTACTCAGCTGATAGAGTTGTGCCCTTCCTGATGGCTTGTCGTACAGAACTTGTAAGTCGCTTTGGATAAAAGCGTCAGCTAAATGACTAAATGTAAATGTATTCCCCCTCAAATGTATATACTCTATTATTACTAGATCTGGTATGTCATAAATGTCTAGATGTATTGAGCCGTACTGTATTGTACCCATTCTGCAATCTGTTAAATAAAGTTTTCATTCATTCATTCATTCAACATTACTGTCTATGTACCTATGTAAACGAGACGAAAGTTAAGTTGAAAATGGGGGATCTATGTAAACGAGACGAAAGTGAAGTTGAAAATGGGGGACGCTGATGTAAACAAGACGAAAGTTAAGTTGTGTATGTGTGTCGTAAACGAGAGAGGGAGTGAGCGAGAGAGCCCCCCCCCCCCTATGCGCACAGAGCCCCGCCCCCCTATGCGCAGTAGTGCAAATACTTGTCCAGGCCACTAATACTTGTCTACGCCACGAAGCCCCGCCTCAAACCCGTCCACGCCTGGCTCTGCAGATACCCCCTATTGGATTTGTTCTGGTTTTAACTCATTCAACGCCAGTCACGATGATAGTCGGGTTAACTCACCATGGCTTGAGCGCCAATCACGAGTATAGTCGGGTTTTAATTGTTATTTATTTTATTAGTGATATCCATTAATTTTCATCCATCCAGCCTGATGATATCGTTGGGAATGGGTCTGAGCTCGCAAAAGGGCAAATACCGCCGCCTACGCCTTCCAGCTGGTGTTGCACCCCATTGGGAATGGTGTAGTTTCTTTTCTGGGACGATCCGAGCCGTGCGGGCAGGGTTTAAATACTCAGGCGAGGTAGGTCTATACAACGATGCCATGGAACAGTAACCCCGCCAGCCCGCCCATATGTAACAGTCAGTAATGTGGTACGGACCTCCACAAGCAGTATTTGGAATGGCGATCAGATAATTGGATTATTTCTTTTGCATTACATCAGATACAAGGTAAGAACACTATATATAAATTTGATCGTTGATCTGATATTTATTTCTACCCCGATTGACGCTGTCTCTGTGTGTGTATGTGTGTGTGGCTGTGTGCCGTTGGTGGCAGGAGGGGGGGTAGCCCCGCGGTCCAGGGCTCTTTTCATTCTTGCACAACGAAGGATAATAATGATGATCTAGCGTTGATTTCAGGAAGATTCGATAATCAGGCGAAAAATGACAACGTGTTTTGTGTATTCCACTAAAGGGCTATTATCACGTCTTTTCCTGTTATTACTAGAAATCACCAAAAGTATACTCGTATTCAAAACGGTATAAAACAGAAACGTACAGATGAAAAAACAATCAGTTTTGTACATGTTGACTGGAAGCAACTCACTGATAATCGACAGGTGTATTAGACCCATAGCTATAATTTAAGATATATTTTAAGCACTCGCAAATCTCGCAGTCCCCCCATTGATTAAAGCGGTGGCGTACTAGCGCCCTCTAGCGAATTAAGCGATGGTGCAGAATGAGTTAATGCTGGATGTATTGCTTATGGTTCAGCTTGATGTAGTACAGGCACAAGCTCTCAGCATATGTTGTGGGACGATCAAGACCTCTCCCATAGTGCACTGCAGGTTGAGACAGACATACCATTATAGATGATAGGAAAACAACTCATGGCAAATTGTTGGACTTATTTGTCATGACAATTATATAGGTCTAAATTCACTTGGACCTTAAGCCGAGAGAGTGTTGACATGAAAAAAAAATTGTCTATTCTTATTTATGACCTGATATTACGCCAAGTGTCAACATTTTAGTTATAGGTATCCTGGTGGCGTCTCTTGCAGGGGGAACAAATCTAGGAGGCCAGAGGTTGTGTTGAACTTTAGACGCCAGAAGGGAGATAAGGAGAGGGGCGACAGTGGCTCAGGAGGTAGAGCGTCGTCTGGTAATCAGAAGGTTACCGGTTTGATTCTTGCTCCTCCAAGGCATTGTGTCGAAGAGTCCTTGAGCAAGAAATGTAATCCCTAAAAACGAATTGCTCCCGATGAGTTGGCACCTTGCATGGTTCCCTCCGCTGTCGGTGTGTGAATGAGTGAATGTGAGGAACAAAATTGTAAAGCACTTTGGATAAAGATGTTATTTAAATGCACCATTTTACCCAATACCCACTTCCCAAAGGAGGCCAAACAACGGCTGCTTTTCCTGAAGAGGCTGAGGAGTGCCGGCCTATCTCCCAGAATCCTCTCCAACTGAGAGGATCCTGACCAGCTGCGTCTCAGTGTGGTACGGTAATGCACATCAGCTGACCAGAAAACCCTGCAGCAGGTTGTCAAGATGGCCCAGTATACCCCCACCCTCCTACCATGATTCTACCATTCAATGCTATTTGCACAGCTCCATTATATGCTTATATCTCATTCAATGCTATTTGCACAGCTCCATTATATGCTTATATCTCATCCAATGCTATCTGCACAGCTCCATTACATGATTCTACATCCTTCAAAGGGCCCCTCCCCTTTTTGTTTGGTGAAGCCACAGCCTCCTTTTGTTGTCATAGTGCTGCACATTGTGTTAATGACAAATAAAATGTAATTTAATTAAATCTCAATAAGGACAACGTGAAATAAAATTTTATTACTGAACTAATGCACACAATACAGGATTGATGATACTGGATGATACTGAGAATAGAGTACAGTGACAATAATCCTGAGAATCACATGAAGGTTGTTACTTTTAAAATAGTGAAAAACCATCAAAAGGTAAATTATTACTTTATTAGTTCATCAATAGAATGACAGGTAAACATGCAGATACACAGACAACTGAATTTAGCAGAGAACTGGTATTTAAACACCTACACTAACCTCATGTATATTAGTCTAATAGATTACCAAATTTGCCACATATTTATGATCATTGCTTACGGTACTCAATTCAATTAAATTCAATAGTCTTTATTGCCATGACTGTAACAAATACAATGTTGCCAAAGTGTCAATAATAATTACATTAAAAGAAAAAGGTACAGTTCATAAAATCAAGAAAATAGCAGAAGACAATGAATACTCAGTCTGTGTGTGAGTATCAGTACCTGGACAGTGGAGGGTCAGATTGGTTGTGTATTTAGCTCCTATATTAGACCCTCCACCACACAGTGATTATCAGTATCAGTAATTATAACATAATTATTATGGTTATTAATTTATGTAGAAAGTTCAAAAAGGAAAAGATGAAAATGAATAGATAAAAACAATTAACAAAGTTAAATAAATCATAATATAAATGTTATATAAATCATATAATATAAATGTTATATAAATCATAAAATATAAATCAGAATGGCCTACCAGCCAAGTTGACAAAATATATATAATAAAATAAATAAAATAATAATAATAATAATAATAATAATAATAATAATAATAATAATAATAATAATAATAATAATAATAATAATAATAATAATAATAAGAGTCAGAACTGAGGTGTTTTTCAGGTTCCACTGGTTGTCCTCAGGTCATGACATGAGGTGATACATTTGGCTGCAGTCATCAGCAATGTCTCACTATAACTATGTCTGTTGTGTTTTCAAATGCAGGGTGTATCCTTCATTATATTTGGAAGATGCTCATCTCTCAGAGCCTGGTATTTGGGGCATGAGGTGAGGAAGTGTAGTTCTGTCTCTACCTCTTGTATGTCTCTGTCTCTACCTCTGGTCTGTCTCCGTCTCTCTCTTTACCTCGTCTGTCTCACTGGGAGCAGAGTCTCTCCTCTGGCAGCCAGCTCGGTCTGTGTCGACCCTTCTATATAGCTAGGCTGTGCTCGCTGAGTCTGTACTGAGACTATTTGTGTGTGTGTGTGTGTGTGTGTAACAAAGACAGAGTTATCAGAAAATCCATACACATAGGCACAACGAAAATAAGAATAAGCAATAAAATCGGCAAGTCGACACGGTGGTCGTAGATCATACTTTTAAATGCGAAAAAGAGAAGGAAGAACCTTCAGCTTCAGAGTCAGTTGGAGGGCATTCCAGGTGTTGGAAGCATCAAAGGAAAAAGCCGTTTTTCCTAGTTCAGAGCGAACTGGAGGATCCATAAGAACCAGTCATCATTTAAACGTGTAGAATAAGTTCCAAGATCCCATTCCAACAGTCACACTACAGACTAAAGGGTTTCTCTCCTGTATGAGTTAACATGTGCTTGTTCACTGTTCCCTTCCGAGTAAATGTTCTGCCACAAACTGAACAACTAAATGGTTTCTCTCCAGTATGCACTCTCATATGATTATTCAGATTACCTTTCTCACTGAACCCTTTCTGACAAAGTGAGCAACTAAATGGTTTCTCTCCTGTATGAGTTCTCATGTGTTTATGCAGTTGTGTCTTCCTACTGAGCCCTTTTCCACAAATTGAACAACTAAATGGTTTCTCTCCAGTATGACCTCTCATGTGTCTCTCCAGATGTGATTTCATAATGAACCCTTTTCCACAAACTGAACAACTAAATGGTTTCTCTCCGGTATGACAACTCATGTGTGTCTGCAGATATGATTTACTACTGAGCCCTTTTCCACAAACTGAACAACAAAATGGTTTCTCTCCCGTATGAGTTCTCATGTGCATATTCAGCGTTACCTTATAAGCAAATGTTTTGCCACAAATTGAACAACTAAATGGTTTCTCTCCTGTATGAGTTAACATGTGGATCTTCACTGTTCCCTTAAGAGAAAATGTTTTGCCACAAACTGAACAACTAAATGGTTTCTCTCCAGTATGTGTTATCATGTGTGTCTGCAGATGTGTCTTGGTACTGAACCCTTTTCCACAATCACTGCAAATAAATGGTTTCTCCCCAATGTGACTTCTCATATGTCGTACAAATTCAACATTAGTAAATTCTTCATCACCAACAGTACATGTCCTGTGAGATTCAAGGTGAAGTTCAAAGCTCTCTGTGGGATCTAAATGTTTTCCACACAAACCACAATCACTAGAATGAGTGTGAATATGCAACATTAAAGACACCTCATCAAGAAAAGATGTTCCACACACTTTACAAAAATGTGTGGACAGGATGTGACTGGATGCTTTGAGTTCATGGGACAATTCCATAGATCTCTTTAAAGTCCTGCTGTTAGATAAGCGTTGTAATTGTTGTGTCTTTAAACCTGACTGAGGTTTCAGACTCTTCTCCCATTCATCACTGTCATCAGTCTCAGCTCCAGAACAGCCTGAAGAGAGGAGCTGACCATCTCTAGTTGGTTCCAGACCACCAGCTGGATCTAAGTTACTGGCTGGTTCTGATCCTCCACAGTCCTCTCCATTAGGTTCTGTTTTCATCTGTTCAGTTGAGGTGCTGGGTAAAGAGTAAGCCTCTCTGTTTTTCTCCCTCTGGGTTTGAAGAGACTGGAAGGGCCGACTTTTCTCTTGACCATCTTCACATTTTACTGTGATCCTGGAACTATCCTCCTCCTCTAGGTTTTGTAATAGTTCCTCCTGTTCCTCTTTAATCTGTAGGGGTTCTGGGTCCTGGGTTTGGTTGAGCTGTGAGGACTGAGTATTCTCCCCATTGTGTTGACATTTCACAGAGACAGGACATAATGTGAGCTCTGTGATATCAGTCTGCTCCAGACCTTGAAGGAGACTGGGGCTCCTCTCCTGCTGCTCAGGGTGGACCTCCTCTTCACACACAAGGAACTGCGTAGGGAGGGAGTCTAGAGGGAGGAGAAAAAAAACAATATGTTACCTTTGGTTTAACACTTTCGGGGCCATTCACGTATATATACATTTTTGGATCGTTTTCCTTTTTTTTCGATTTTAATATCCTATTCAATGTCAGGGACCTGTATGTTGCCGTTAAAAGGCATACTGGGACTCCGAAGGTGCAGTACCGGCCAGATACTGCTAGTAGGCAGTATCGAGAGTGCAGTAAACCCTGTTCCAGACCGGGTGTAACACTCAAATGTCTCCGGACGGACTTTTCTAGTAATGGGAAACTTAGGGCTTCACTCAATCGCATCGAATCGTTTTCGGGACCCCCGATCCATATGTTGTGGTGGGTTATGTCGTGGACCAGATGGGCATAGGATGGACCAGATGGCGATCAAATAATTGGAATATTATTTTTGGAATACACCGACCACAGGTAAGGACAATCTGACGTCATTTTCAGCTTGATCGTGCATGGTTTTCATACCCATCCCCCTGATCGGCGTGTGTTGTGGTAATAACGAATGCCGTTATTGGCAATCAATTAATCAGAAACAACCCCCCCCCCTTTTCATGCATTCATGAAACATAATACCTATCATATGCATTTTTGAAAATAATAGCGTGTCCAGGGACGAAACACCAATGGATTTAGTAGAATTCACGTTGTGGCCTATAGCCAGCCTCCAAGGAATTAGCCCAGATCATTCAGAAATTATACTCATATTCACCACGGAATAACGCGTGAATGTATTCATGACAATTTATTATTTTTTGCATCTTGAATGGATGATAGTTACTGTTGACCATGGTATTGTATCCATAGCTATAATATAAAATATAGATTTAGCTCTACAAACAACGTGGCGCACAGTGAAACTATGCAATGAAAATGTGGCCGTGCTATAGCTAGATGGGGAAAACGAATGGCGCCGACTGTGTTAATAATAATAATGTTAAAGGGTATGTTAAGAATCGTTGACCACTAGCTCTATTTCCTACAGACAACTGATCATTAATCAAGCAGGTTCTATCTCTCTCTCCCACTCTCTCTCTGGATTGTATGCCTATCTCGACCCAAACTTCTAACCAATTAGAATTGGGGAAAGCTGCACACACTTCTCTAAGCATCAGTTGCAGCTTGACAGTCACCAGGACAACATCTCATGCCTAATCCCTCCCGTTTGGATTGTTTTCTTTCTTTGTTCAACTTGTGTGCGTATAGGGGCAGTCAGGTGGCGTAGCGGAGATTGCGCTCGTCACCAATGCAAGAGGCTGCGGTCTCGACTCCCGGAGTCAGCATTGCCTCTGGCTTGGGCTGATCGCTATACTAACCCGTTTGGCTGGGTTAGGGCGAGGGAAGTCACAGGTGGGGATCTGGCGTTGTGGACAGCGACGCCTACAGGTCAGGTCTGGGCGCTTGCTCAGCGGAGGCAGGACTTGATGAAGGCAGCGTGACCTCCCACGCGTTACACTTCACCAATGAGAGTCCTCGCTGCCAGGTGAAAAAAGAGTCACTGGCTGCGCCGCGCTTGTCGGAGGAAGCGTGCGGATGACTTCAGGTTTCCCTTGTACCGACCAGTAGGAGAACATGCGCACAACAAACAGGTAGGGGAGGGGGGGAATTGACACAACGACTAAATTGGACGGGGAGAAAACAGAGAAAAATCTGAGCAAGAGAGGATAAAAAAAAAACTTGTGTGCGTATATCTACACATCAAGTTTGGTCGACATTAACACTTTAAGGACCAGCCACGTATATATATACGGGTTTCGGTGCCATGCGTTGTGGACCAGAGGCACGTATATAGCCGTGGCATTTGTTATTGCTGTTATTCCATTTTAATAACCGGCTCAAGGTCGTCAACCGGCTCTGCAGATCTACCCTAGTCTGTGGAATCAAGAACATGCAATACCGGCCAGATCCTCTTAGGGGCGCCATCGCTCCACTGCAGTATGCCCTGTGGGCGAATGAAAAACGTTATTTTTTTCTTCCAATGGAGTTTCATTGTAGCCGGATCCTGAACCAGCACAATGTACCGTGGATTACTTTTCGAATCGCAGATTTCACCATGGAATAATGGGATTTATCATCAGCCAATGGACATATCGATCTACCAGATGCCGATTGATAACGGGGAAATGCCCGGGGGTATCCCACGGGCTCACGGTAAGACCTTTTTCACCTAAATTACAGCCGGATCAGACCTTGCTGTGAGACGCAAGCAGCCGATCAGTGAATGTGGCTAGTTACACGGACACCGTTATTGGTGATCAATAATACTAAACGACGTCCCCCGCCCCCCCCCTTTCATGCTTAAATGCTTTGGGACAGCCCGGATCATATGCAGTTTGAGTTATTTCTTTAGCATATATAAAACGGAAATGCCGTTGAATATAACGTTATCAGCTATTAGCTCCATAACTAGCTTTCCAGAAAATATGAGACAAAATCTGCGATAATGCTTATATTCACGACGCTATAAAATGACAACCTATCAATGCATTTTTTTTTCTTTAAGCTATTTTTAAGGGACGGTTTATGAACTCAATTGACAATGAGAATGGACAGATAGCAATACTATAAAGTATAGATATAGTTGTACAAAAACCCACACGTTGTTTACATTCCCCGGTCCTCTTGCCACTAATTAGACTAAGCCCAGTGGTCGCGAAAGTGTTAAAGAGGGCAAGTATTGAGAGAGATTGTACAACTCAAGTGTGTTTTAGTAATTGCCATGTGAGATTTGCACGCCTAGTGCAGAATATTCCAGATTGCCAACAGCAGGTACGTAGGTTCTCATTCATATTTGTATGGGTTAGTGTCTATTCTGGTGCAGTGGTATTAAGTGGTGTTGTTACCACCGTCACAGATGCACTTGACACTAGAGATTGTAGAACCCTCCCTACACTACAGATACACTTGACACTAGAGATTCTAGAACCCTCCCTACACTACAGATACACTTGTTGTAGAAGTTAGACGTTGTAGACATGGAAGTGCCAGTAATTGTCCCCTCCAAGCTTGTCGTCATGCTCAGAGACCTGGAAGTCTTGGACTTCCTGACAGAAAGATCCCAAGTGGTGAGAGCAGGTAACTGCACCTCCTCATTCATCACTCTCAACACAGGTGCCCCCCAGGGCTGTATTCTGAGCCCCCTCCTCTACTCGTTTTACATGCATGACTGTGTGGCAAAGGCCGCAAAGCACAACAGCAACACAATCGTCAAGTTTGCTGATGACACAGCTGTGGTGGGCCTGATCTCTACAAACTATGAGAGGGCCTACCTGGGAGAGGTGGAGAACCTGGCGCCAGAGAGGGGTGACATAACATTGGTAAGGTTCCTGTGACAGACTTCTACCTCACTGATGCAAACTATGAATGTTATATATTGGATATACTGCCTCTTCTTTGTTGTCTATATACATATTTGTCTATATGTATATATATATGCAGGGACGTGCACAGGAGTTTAGAGGGGCAGGTGCTCAAAGGCTGAAAAAAGCACTACACTTGTGTGTATATATTAAATATATTAAAAATTTTAAGGGCCCTTTTCGGGCGGGGGGCCCCCTTTTTATGCTTTTTGGGGGGTTTTGGTGATCAAATATTGAATATTGAACTAAAATAATCAGTGCAGGAGCTCACTTATCCTTGAAAGACACTTTTATCACCGACTTAAAAGGCCCATACATTAGGGCTGGGCGATAAAACGATAACTATCGCGATAAATTATTTCCTCGAAATAAACATGAAACGTGGTCGCAAAGTTTCGATATATAGATTTTCCAAGCTTGGATATGAGCACACGCACTAACAACCAATCAGTGAAGGAGATGGCCGACAGCGGAAGGAGACCCGGAGGTAGGACTCAACAACAAGGCTGGCTAGGCTAATTAGCTTGCACAGCGCTATTTTATATATTTACGTGCGTGTGTGGCGTGAATTCTGATGCCACGGTTATAGTAGTGTGTGGTATACGGTGGATGTCGTTGCAATGTATTGGGGCGGAACAGAGTATTTTAGGGATATTTAGTACTTTGGCAATATGGCTCGCTAGGATAATTAGCTTGCACGGCGCAATTGTATCGTTTGGGTCGCTAGGATAATTAGCTTGCACGGCGCTATTTTATATATTTACGTGCCGAGTATGTGTGTGGCGTGAATTCTGATGCCACGGTATGCCACGGTTATAGTAGTGTGTGGTATACGGTGGACGTCGTTGCAATGTATTGGGGCGGAACAGAGTATTTTAGGGATATTTAGTACTTTGGCAATATGGCTCGCTAGGATAATTAGCTTGCACGGCGCAATTGTATCGTTTGGCTCGCTAGGATAATTAGCTTGCACGGCGCTATTTTATATATTTACGTGCCGAGTATGTGTGTGGCGTGAATTCTGATACCACGGTTATAGTAGTGTGTGGTAGGGCTGGGCGATAAAATGATGAATTATTTCCTCGAAATAAACATGAAACGTGGTCGCAAAGTTTCGATATATCGATTTTCCAAGCTTGGATATGAGCACACGCACTAACAACCAATCAGTGAAGGAGATGGCCGATAGCGGAAGGAGACCCGGAAGGAGACGCGGAGGTAGGACTCAGTAAACAAGGCTGGCTAGGGCTAATTAGCTTGCACGGCGCTATTTTACAGTTTACCTGCCGAGTTGGTTTGTGTTTTGAATTCTGAGGGTAACTGTTATAGTAGTGTGGGGTATACGGTGGACGTTGTTGCAATGAATTGGGCGGAACAGAGTATTTTAGGGTCATTTTTAGTACATTGTCATGAGATACTCCGCTCGGAAACGAGGCTGGCTAGGGCTAATTAGCTTGCACGGCGCTATTTTACAGGTTACCTGCCGAGTTGGTGTGTGTTTTGAATTCTGAGGGTAACTGTTATAGTAGTGTGGGGTATACGGTGGACGTCGTTGCAATGAATTGGGCGGAACAGAGTATTTTAGGGTCATTTTTAGTACATTGTCATGAGATACTCCGCTTGCTTTGGCTAACTGCTAACGTGCGCGGACTGATGACGACATCAACTCGACTCTCGAGACATTCACAGCAGCAAAACAAGTCTATTAATAGCCCGTCCATCGGCACCGGGCATAATAAGTTAATTAAACTTGACAGACATTATATCGACGATAATTATCGATATAGAGTTATATGAAAATAATTTTATCGCGATAACGTTTTTGGCCATATCGCCCAGCTCTAGTGTGTGGTATACGGTGGACGTCGTTGCAATGTATTGGGGCGGAACAGAGTATTTTAGGGATATTTAGTACTTTGTCATGGGATACACTGCTAGCTCTGGCTAACTGCTAACGTGCGCGGACTGATGACGACATCAACTCGAGACATTCACAGCAGAAAAACAAGTCTATTAATAGCCCGTCCATCTGTGCTGGGCATAATAAGTTAATTAAACTTGACAGACATTATATCGACGATAATTATCGATATCGAGTTATATGAAAATAATTTTATAATTTTATCGCGATAACGTTTTTGGCCATATCGCCCAGCCCTACCATACATCTCCATAAATGTTCAGGGGGGAGGGAATAAGTGCTTACACTACAGACCCCAAGAAGTGCTGTATATTCTGTATTGTTTAATATAAATGCATTTTTTATTCCAATCCCGATTTGTATTTGAGATTCCCAAATCCCATCGGACTTGACTTCTTCGTGTCCCTCAATGAGTGTAATACCAGCATTCAACTGTATGCGCCACAGCGGTTTTATCATCATCATCACCACCACCCACGCTATGCATAAAATATATAGGTCCGCGGAGAGGCACGCTGAGGAGGCCGTGCAAACTGCAATGGAATATGGGGCATCTCTCTCTCTTTACCTAATATTTTGATTCTATCCTGACATTTTTCAGTTGGAAGGGCAGTCTATATGAGTAAAAAAAAAATCTTTTCAAAAAGGGCACTTTTTTGATGAGGCTTAAAAAGGCAGGTGCTCAAGCACCCCTTGGCCTCTATGTGTGCACGTGCCGCCCTGTATATATGTGAATCTGAAGGCATCATTTATATTTTAGATAATCCGTTGCCGTCTACATTCTATTTCAGAATCACACGTACATCTGCATATTAAGATTAAGATTTGTTTATTAAGGACAATGCAAATTAATGAACATCATTTACATGTGTATGCATAACATCACAGCATGATAAGGACGTAAATATGCCGGGAATAGCACAGGGCTAATTTCCACCCGTAGTCCTAACATAAAACAAACACAAAACGGACCATACAACGTTCATTCATAAAAACTGACATCACTGACATGACCACACTAACATGACATTCAGTCAGTACAACATCACTAACATCCCTAATGAGTGCATATTTGGCTGTCTAACAGCCATTTCCTGAGTTGGCCCTTAAAGGTGGACAGGGTGGGACATTCCCTTAAGGGGACCGGAAGGCTGTTCCATGTTCCACTTCCCTGACAATTTTTGCTGAAGGCGGTCTTTCTAAAATGGACCTCACAATCCCCTCTGGTGTTTGATCTAGTGGCTAATCCAGTGTTCCTTTTCTCGTGGATAAACTCCTTGAGAGGGGGAGGGGCTAATCTGTGCAGGCATTTATATACAAAGCAGGAACTTTTATAACGTCTGAGGTTTTCAAAATTTAAAATTTGATGCTTATCCAGGATTTTACAGTGGTGGTATGAGTACTGTTTCCTGTCATATACCTTCAATGCTCTGTTGTAGAGTTGTTCTATGGGTTTCATGGCTGTGGCCCCAGTAAATGACCAGTTTAGAAGGCAATATTCAATGTGAGAGAAGACCATACAGTGTAGGTATGTCTTTGCGGCTTCAAGTGTTAGGGAGGGCCGTATTTGTTTGAAGTTGGAAATGTTGAAGTTGATGGTGTTCCTCACTTTCTTTATGTGTTTCTTAAAGGTCAGGTTTGAGTCCAAGATGACCCCAAGGAATTTGAAGTGGGAAACAAGTTCTAGTTCTTCCTTCCTTCCCTCCTTCCTCAGGAACACATTGGACCGCTTGATGGTTTCTGGTATCAATAAAGATTCCTGGATAGTAAAGATAGACATCCTGCAGCGGGCCAGTTCCCAGTAACCGATTCTAAGTAATGGCTGTCAAGCTCCTCCTACTCAGCTGCTCAGACCGTGGTTCAAAGTGTCGTCAAGCTCCTCCTACTCAGCCGCTCAGACCGTGGTTCAAAGTGTCATCAAGCTCCTCCTACTCAGCCACTCAGACCGTGGTTCAAACTGTCGTCAAGCTCCTCCTACTCAGCTGCTCAGACCGTGGTTCAAACTGTCATCAAGCTCCTCCTACTCAGCTGCTCAGACCGTGGTTCAAACTGTCATCAAGCTCCTCCTACTCAGCTGTTCAGAGTGTGGTTCAAACAGTCATCAAGCTCCTCCTACTCAGCTGTTCAGACTGTGGTTCAAACAGTGCCGGCAACCCATGCTGTTCTGTGAAGGCGATGCACTCCGGACTCTCAACCCCTGTACTGCATCACGACTGTACTTGATGTTGTTGTGATGTTGATGATGTTGTGATGATGTTGATGATGTTGTGATGATGTTGTGATGTTGTGATGATGTTGATGATGTTGTGATGATGTTGTGATGTTGCGATGACGTTCATGATGTTTTGATGATGTTGATTAGGGCTGCAATGATTAGTCAGGTATCCATCGTTCCGGATGTGGGAACGTTATATTTTTCCATTCATACATTGTTGTGTTAATACTGTCGTGAATATAAGTATGTTTTTAGAGTGGTGTGCAGTAATTCCTAGAACGCGAGTTATAGGCCCGATGCATGCATAATCGATTGGCGTTTCGTCCCTATACACTAGGGCTGACCTTCGAATTTCTTTTGGAATTCGAAGCTTCGGGGCAAAAATTCGATTTTTATTTAAAAATTACTTTTTTTAAAATGTTTACAATTATTAATTTTTTTTTAATGTTGTGGGAATTGTACAGCACTTTGTTCAACTTTGTCAGTGCTGTAAAGTTTAAACCTTTTTAAAATCAAACCAAAAGGCTTTATAAAAGCAGCACAATGAACACAAATCTGTCAGTGCCGAGTCCGACCTCATCTAACAAACAGCATTGCTTGTTGTAATTAACACTTTGATCGCCGGGGTTAAATTCATAATTTACCATCCCTCGCCAGCCCTATTTAACATGGAGAAGTTCCCCTTCTTTGCAGGGCTATAACTTTTTAAATTGTATTGCTAAATTGGCATTACTATGACATTCAACGTCCTATATCTATTGTTCAGGGTGTAGCAACGTTATACTTTTTCATTCACATATTCATACTAAAATACGGTCTAAAGTATAAGTATGTTTTTATCGTTTTCTGCAGCTTTCTCCAGAACTTGATTTATAGCCCCAAATGCATTATATTGATGATGAAATACAGTTTGATAGGAATCTGTGCGAGATAAAAAATTTCAACTGGACGTGCTTCTAGGAGTTACTAAGTATGATCTGATGTTGACCGGATTAACGGGGCTACCGTGGACAGGGTGAGCAGCTTCAAGTACCTGGGGGTCCATATCTCAGAGGACCTGACATGGTCAACACACATAGACACAGTAGTAAAGAAAGCGAAGCAGCGCCTCTACCACCTGAGACAGTTAAGGAAGTTCAGAGTATCGGGGAAGATACTCCAGTCCTTCTACTCAGGAGCTGTAGAGAGCATCTTGACCGGAAACATCACTGCCTGGTATGGGAACAGCACGGCACAGGACAAGAAGGCCCTACAGAGAGTGGTGCGCTCAGCCGAGCGTACCACGGGTATTGCGCTACCTCCCCTGCAGGCTCTATACAACAAGAGGTGCAAATCCAGAGCCTGCAGGATAATGAAAGACCCCCACCACCCCAATAACAGCCTGTTCCAGCTGCTGAGGTCAGGCAGACGCCTGCGAACTCCAGCTACTAGGACGGAGAGGCTTAGGCTAAGCTTCTTCCCCCAGGCCATCAGAGCCTTGAACAATGAACATTGAGAGACACAGAAACTGAACTATCCACACACAAGCACATACACGACACGCACGCTGAGCACGCTCACACACTAGCAGCCACTTTAACACTCATGCCGCACACACACACACTTATGGCCAGAGGAAAGGCCACTTAAAGTAGTATAACATCAGGAACAGTGTATTGCACTACTAAAGCTACCTAGCATGTCCTATATGCTCTGTAAATACTAATGTACAGATACCGAGATGGCACACCATGTACCCGTTTATTGCACTGTTTTATTGGATTCTATTAATATGTTGTACCACTGTATTTTATTGGATGCTATTATATGTTGTACCACTGTATTGCACATCGTCGCGGGCAAGACCAGCCGCATTTCATTGTATACCTGTATGCCGTGACAATTAAAACTCTTGACTTGACTTGACTTGATGGGCGGGGGGTCGTTTATAATTCCGTGGGCAACGTTATATCATTCATCTAGTGTGGGTGATATGATCATTAGAGCAGTTAGTAAAGAACACGTTGAAAAATAACGCTGGATCTTACCGTATCTTCCTCGCGCCGTTGGACGATGAGCGTGGAACTGAAATATTCCTATTATGGGATGTAGAAATATCCGATCCATTTCCAGGTTGTATAATAGTATATACGTCCAAATCATGTTGTTTATCGAGTTATTTGCAACCGATCGACATCCAGTGTGTCAAGATGGAGTCCTGCTAACAATAGCGAGTGCCCGGACGAAATATGGGTGAGCACCACTTCATCCGCATCACTTCCTGTTTGGGCGATCGGCCACCAGATGGCGCTCTTGAACCGTTGGAGAGTTGAGAGGGGCTCACCAGTACATATAATGTCTCCGGGGGAGAAATATGATTTCGATCACAGATTTTTGAAATATTGATATCAAAGACGCTGTCCAGTGTCTTCGGCAGAATAAGCATGGCGGGGAAAGACGCTGCACAGCATCTTCGGCGATTAAAGTGTTAACAAAAAGAAGCAGAGTTGATTTTGCAAAAAAAAAATATTCATATATATTTTTTTTAACCTTCCTGCACCCCTGGGACAAAAAGCGTCCCAACTGTAGATACTGTACATACTGTACTTGGGATAACCTTGTCTTGATTTATTGCATATATTAAGTCAGGCAGTTTTTCTGGGGCAAAAGATGAAGTCTGCATTTTTTATTTATTTCTTACTCTATAGTTTGCCCTGTAAAAAAACACTGCACACGGTGTACCCTTTGGTCAAAAAACTTTATTGACTCCCATGTTAAACACGTTTTTTGAAAATTACGCGATTGCAGATTGAATTAAATGTTTTTAATTTTTTCATCTAGGCCCCTTTATGGGCATTTGCATGATTAAAATTTTTTTTCAAGATGGCCGCATTGCGTCATCTATTTACGGCGGCCACAGCTTGTGTGTTTACTGCTTATATCCTGCAATGCCGTTCAAAAAATATTTGTATCTAAAATGATTTGAGAATGTTTTATGGAGGTCTTAGTGTGGTGTGCATGCATGTGTTGAGAAATTAATGTGTGTGCATGTGGTCATTTGCAGCCATTATGTGAAAACTAGACATTACTGTACTAGCATTACTAGTACAGTACATTACTGTGTACTAGCCATTTTCACATAATGGCTGCAAATGACCACATGCACACAGATTAATTTCTCAACACACGCATGCACACCACACTAAGACCTCCATAAAACATTCTCAAATCATTTTAGATAAAAGAAATGTTTGAAAGGTATGCAGGATATAAGCAGTAAACACATGTGGCCGCCGGAAATAGATGACGCAATGCGGCCATCTTGAAAAAAATGAGTAATCATGCATATGTAAATGCCCATAAAGGGGCCTAGATGAAAATAATTATAAAAATCTAAATTCGTTTTTTTGACCAAAGGGTACACAGTGTGCAGTGTTTTATACACTGTGTCACTGGCACTGCACAAAACATTTGTATGTATCAAACTTATTTTTTTTGCCTGCCAATCTTCGACACTCCAGGCTCTCATAATCCCACCCCAAAAAAAATTACATTAGCATTTATGGGATGGGAAATAATTAACCCTTAGTGTTTTTTGTCTTGAAAATAAGCCACGCTTCAATCACACAAACTGGTATTTAAGAGGTTAAAATCCTGAAAATTTATGAATATTTTATATTTATGTTGAGGACTGAAGTTAATAATGGTATTCATAAAAATAAATGTAAAAGAAATTCATAAGTAAATATATATATTACATGTAAAGTACATGGGACAGAAAACAGTGTTTTAGGCCCCATCCACACGAGCGCTAGTTTTAATATAACCATGATTGTATGTGCGCAGTTGCACTGTTCGGCCACACACAACCGGGGATTTGCTACACTGCAACCGCGGTCTTTGAAACCGGTGCCCAGGGTGAAGTTTTGCGGTTTTGCAGTTGCGTGTGGGCATAGCAACCGAGGTTATTCCCAGTGTTTACAGCAGAGCTGTCGCAATTATTTCCCATGTTCACGGCAGACCGCGGGGTAGAGAGATTAGAGCAGAGCCAGCTACACCAGTGTTTACAGCAGAGCTGTCCCAAGTAGCGTTATATGAAAATGATTGTAACAAACTTTTGTTCAAAACGTATCGTCTGTGTTGAAGAGTGTTGTGATCGACTGATGTCTGTTGACGCTCAGAGAAAACATGTAGCTGCAGCTAAACTAAACTCATGTGTTGTCAAGTTATTGTTATAAGGAACCCAGTCCAGACTGCATCCCCTTAACAATTGTTTGTATTGAGCCGTATTGTATTGTACCCATTCTGCAATGTGTTAAATAACGTTTGCATCCATTTCATATCGGTAACGTTACCACATTACGTTAGCATTTAAGCTATATACTATACATGGATATAGCCATTCACATTAGCATGTAGCTAACAACACCGGCGGTCTTTTGTGAGACTAAACTATCCGCTCTTGGTGGTAAATTGTGTTGCTGATGGTTTTTTTCATCAACAAAATGAGGCAGAACACACAGTGAATGTATCCGTTTGTTTATTGCAGTTTCTTTCTTTGCTGAAAATATATGTTCCGTTGGCAAAATGATCAATAGGGTCCAGCTGTGTTTCTAAACAGGAAGTTTAGTGAGCGTTCAGCCTTTTCTGATTGGTTGAAATGGCCTTCATGTCTGAACAACATCGCCGCCTACTGTTTTGGCATTGTACTACATGTAACGGTTGCTGGTGCCGTGGGTACGCAGTTATACACGGTTGTTCACCTGTGTTCACCTGTGTGGACGGAGTTTATTTTTTTCAAACTTCGGTTATATTAAATCCAAACGCTCGTGTGGACAGGGCCTTAGTGGGGTGCAGGAAGATAATCGAATTTTATTTTCATATTCGAATCCCATGCCCATCGAACGAAGCTTCAAAGTATTTAAGACAGCCCTACTATACACGCTACATTAAAAAATTCAAATGCATATGATCGGTATACATTATGCTCCATCATGCATGAAGGAAAGGGGGGGGGGGGTCATTTATGATTGCTTGATTGTCAGTGTTGAGATATATGTTCTCATATGTTGAAAATGGGATCATATGTTATGGTTGTGTTTTGTAGTGAGTAGCCTAGAAGTTCATATGCATGTGTTGTATTGGAAATGTGGTGCAACTCTATTCTAAGTATTGTGTTTTGTTCTTGTACTTGCAGTACGTAAAGACATGACGGTATGACGCAGTGGCGGGAAGCCGAGCACGTATATCTAGCTGTCAGCGGTCATCAGTGAGCTGTCAGTGTGCACAGGGGTGAAATGGTGTGTCACAGCTGGGAGTGTTTGTGGTGTTTGTAATAGAGGAGAAGTTTGGTTCACTTATTGTAAATAAACTATTCACATAAAAGAAACAAAACGGATCAGGCGTTCTTTGTGTGGATAAATACATATGATAAGATATGAGTCATGATGACAAAGAAACAGAACCCTCTACATTGAACAACACTGATGACGAAGAAACAGAACCCTCTACATTGAACATGGAGAGCGAAGGAACACGGAACTCTACAGTCAGTAATGGCTTTCTTTAGTACGACATCATACGTTGATCAGATGGATTGCAATGAAATAAATGGACAATCGAGCTGGAATTAACGTTAGATTCCTCTTACCTGTGGCCGATGAGTCTGGAGAAAAAATATTCCAATTATTTGATTTCCATCTGCTAGATCCGTTTTCCGTTTGTACGACGCAATAAACGGCGAAAGCATATTGATTCTTGCGTCTCGAAAGAGATTGATTGATTGATTGAAAACTTTATTAACAGATTGCAGAATGGGTACAGTACAGTACAGCTGCTGTACAGTACAGATCCAATGCACTAGAGTGTTTGTCTGGATCCACATAACAAGAGAGCTCTGCCCGGAACATATTCACCGATGCACAGAGCGCCCCATCGCCGCCAGAAATCCACCAGGCGGCGGTATTGAGCCGTTGCAATATCAGACAGAGTCCAGAGTCTCCCAGAGCCTTGCTGGATGAATTATGAATGGCAATAGCGAATAAAGGAAATAACGATCAGAAATACGAGTAAACTCGTTCTTGCCGCAGAAGCAGTTAACGTTTTAGAAAAAAAGATTTTTTTTTTTTTTTTTTACTAGACTTAACTCAGGTGTATTATTGATACTCTCATTGATACTATGTTAGTTTCTGACTCAAAGTGTGTATGTGAGAGAGATAGAGAGAGAGGGGGGGGGTGAGAGAGATGAGGAAGGGGCAAGAGAGAAAGAGAGTTGGGAGAGTGTGTGTGTGAGAGAGAGGGGGGGTGAGTCCTCAGCCCTTGTGTGGGTGAATGTAACAAGTTCCTAACGTTTTCTTTCCCCTATTATTTCATGCACACTTTATTCATTGTTTTAAATGATTATTTTCTTTTAAGTTATTTTGTGCATCACTCTGTTTTGAATTTGATGCAAAATTGTAATGCATGAGGGTCATCCTTTTGTGTTAAATGGCTGCATAAAGCAAGCATTTGTTGACTCTCATGTTGATAAAGAGTATTAAAACTTGAAAAAGATCCGTTTAACTCATTCAGTGCCAGCTATTAGACGGGGCCCGTCGTAGCAATGCCACGCTTTAAAAGATACGAGTGAGTCACCTTGTTTGTAGAGCTATAACTGTATTCTATATTATAGCTATGGATACAATACTATGGCCCATTTGACATCAACTATCTATCGTTCAGTATGTGAAAAAGAATAAATTTTTTCATCCATACGTACCCGTGTTATACCGTGGTGAATATAAGAATGGTTTTAGAGTGGTCTGGGGTAATTCCCGAAAGGCTGCGTTATAGCCTCATACGTGATACGTACTATAAGCGTTGCCGTTTCTTGCCTGGACACGCTACCATTTCCAAATCAAATCTATATAATAGGTATTATGTTCCATCATGAATGCATGAAGGGGGGGGGGGGGGTCGTTTCTGATTATTTGATTGCCAGTAACGGCATTCGCATTGAACACTAAAAGCGCTTATCAGCCTGTCGGCATAAAAGCATTGCACGATCAAGCAAAAATGTACATCAGATAGTCCTTACCTGTGATCGGGAGTATTCCAAAAATAATATTCCAATTGTTTGATCGCCATCTGGTACATCCGATGTCCATTTGGTCCTCGGCATAACCCACCACAACATATGGATTGGGGATATTTGACACGCTTTATTGGAACCGGGAGAACCGCTCGACTGGCCCGACCCAGAAGACTGCGCCCGGAGACATTTGACCGTTGCACAGGCCAAGATATAAGGTTTCAAAGGGTGCTCGATATTCTGCCGTCTAGCTGGATGTGGCCGGTATTGCACTTTGGTGATCTCAGACTCATTCCCTATGGTAACACCAAGGTCCCTGGATGAATAATGAATACAAATATTATAAAAGAATAAACGACCAAAACCCGAGACATCTCGGGTTTGGCAAGTAAAGTGTTAAAGGTAGATTTAGAAAATAATTGTTTTTTTTATTAATTTGCAATTAATCGCGAGTTAACTATGGACAATCATGCGATTGACAGCACTAATCTGATGGTTTATAAATTTGTGCTAGCTATAATGCAATCACAGGTTCCTTTATGGACGCTGTCATTTCTAAATTGTGTGTTCCGCTGCAGGAGATCAGAGTAAGACAGACACACACACACAGCTCCTCTCACTCACACACAGCAAACAAAAGACTCTGCAACAGGTCCTGCATTATTATAAAGAGAAGTGACTCATCCTCCTCTCCTCTTATCTCCCCCTACAGCTGTTAGAGATGGTGGAGCCTAGTGAGTGGATCCACGTCACCCTCCTGGACCAGGTTAACAGCCCCATCAGAACCGTGGTGCTGGGGCAGAGGCTTCTACTTTTGAGTTAAAACATTATTTGCCCATTATCTTTACATTTAAACTTGCACTTTAATTTGTATTATTTAATTTATTTTCATTATGATTGATTATTGTATTTATGTTATTAAAATACATTTGATAACACATTGACCACCAGCAGCAGGGGGCGCTATTCCTAGAGCCATATGAAATCCGTTTTATTATTTTCCAAATTCCATTTTATTTTTTCCCAAATTCAGTTTTTTTCGTTTTAATATTTCAGAATTCTGTATTTTGCTTTTTATGCTCATTTTATCATCAGAAATAGTGTCTAATCAAATCAAATCAAATCAAATCAAATGTATTTGTAAGGCCCGACAACACACCTTAATGTCCCCATGGGCCGGACACGTCTTCTTTAAACAAGTCAAGAAGAAACAGCACAATAAATCAACACAAAAACACCATGAAGTCCAAGACATTTCAAATAAATAAAATAAATGCAACACTCCCAGACATACCCCACACGAAGGTAAGGAAAAACTCACTAAAACCTAGCAATAGAAAAAAAAAATGCAATGTGGAGGAGAGAAACCTTAGAAGGGCCGTTCAAGGGGGGGATCTCCCTTCGTAGATGTCTGTGATAGTAGTAGTGTTGCAATAAAACAGCCGAGACCCACCTCCTAATAGACAGTCTCCTCCCCACCGCATGTATATATTCCCTCCCCGCCGTATGTATATTTCTCTCCCACCCACCCACCCCCTCCTAATGTACAGTCCCCTCCCCATCATATGTATATACTCTGTCAGGATCTAGGGGTAACAGTACTGTATATTTGAATACCGTTTATGTCACAAATGTATCAGTACTAAATACCTACATGTCCCTATGCCATAAATGTCATGTATGTTGTGCATGTCATAAATGTCTACACGAATTGAAAATGGGGGACCCCGATGGAAACAAGACAAACGTCCCTCCCAGGTCCGCATCCCCCCAACAACCGTATGCAATGAGCCGCACCGCACTGCACCCACTCTGCAATCCGCCAAACAAAGTTTTCACTCACTCACTCATTCATTCAGACAGTTGGTAAGCAATGCATGCACTCATATGTGTAATGAAACACAGATAAGTGCATGCAATAGCAACTGAACATTTTGAAAGATAAAAATATGTTTACTTTATGTTCATTCATGTGTGCTGTCCCTGTTCAAATCAAGTTTAAACTGAAACTGAAACCAGTTGGAATGAATAAATGTCCACAATTGAATAAGATATAACAGTCAATTTAATGTTTTTAAGTGCTGCACCTCAGAAATAGTTAAATTTTACACAATATTTTTCAAATAATAGTGACAAAATAAAAATGCACACAATATAAAAATACACATTTCAAGTGTAAACAATAGATACAGCTAGCTACTACTGACATTATCACAATGACAATGTCAGTAGCCTAGCTATATCTATTATATTGTGATGAAATATAGTAATGCATAATTTAGGCACCTTTAGTTTAGTTTATTTAGTTTATAAAGGAGAGTGTGTACTGACAAGCAAAAACAGGACTTTATGCTGTGAAACTAAATTAATAAATAGTTTACAATCAATCCAAAACGTTTGTATTACTCATAAACTGTTTTATAGCAAACAGCGTAGGGCTGGGCGATATGGCCAAAAATGTTATCACGGTAAATTATTGTTTTTAATTCATATTGTTCGATATGGATAATTATCAATATCTTTCTTAGTATTAAATATTAAACAAATTTAAATTATTATTATTATTTAAACAACAAATGTATGTTTATTTTGCAGCAATTCTTTGTTGTTGCCGCCATCTTTAGTGTTACAGCCCCTCACATTCCAGTTCTTAGGCTGCAGCTGGTTTGAAAGCGAAAGTAAGTACCAAAAAAGTGGCTGTGGCTCCAGGGGAGTTGAACAGTTCTGGCTCCGCTCGTTTTCTTTCTATCTTTTGGCGCTTTTTCGGTGGACAAAAAACCACTGTGACTCACAACTAGAGACCAGCTCTGCTAGCACACATAGCCTACTGTGTACAGACGGTTTCAAAATGTATTTTAAATTAGAAAGCAAACCAAATAAATGGACAAGAGAAAAATAAATCTCAATTTGTTAACACATTGGACGCCAGACCCGATATAAGTCGGGTTAACTCGCCATCGCTTGAGCGCCAAACCCCAGAAAAGTCGGCTTTTGGTCGTTATTTCTTTTATTCGCTATTTCCATTCATAATCCATCGAGGAAGCCTGATGTTATCATTGGGAATGGGTCTGAGATCGCAAACGTCCAATACCGCCGCCTAACGCCTTGTGGCCGGTATTGCACATCCTTGGAAACCCTCTGGCTCAGCCTGTACGTCGATCTAAAAAGTCTGGTCAGGGTTTTCCTAGTCAGGCATGGCGAGTGGTTATAACACATGGATTGAGGATAATCAAGTACTCTCGATTCGTGTTTTTTGGTGGATTATGTTGGCAACACGATCGACATCAATACTTGGAATGGCGATCAGATAATTGGAATATTCTTTTTGCAGTACATCCTAGTCAAGGTAAGGGCTATATGGTATCCATCTTGTGTTGATCCGAGCATGCCTTCATTGTGATCCAAAAGTGTTACTGTAACGTTACTCCACAACGTATGTTGGTGACGATCGAAGCATAGAACCCCCCCCCACCCTTTCATGCATGCATGATGAAACATAATACCAATAATATAGCATTGACTTCAGATTGATTGTTGATCCAGGCGAGGAATGCCACGGTTTCTAGTGAAATGCACTAAACGCTGCATAGCGGCGTTTCCTGGGATTACACATAATTACTCTAAATCTATACTCATATTCACCACGGTATAAAACGGGAATGTATGGATGACATTTTTTTTTCTATTTCACAAATTGAATGATAGATACTCGATGTCAAATGGGCAATCGTTTTATATCCATAGCTATGATATTTAATATAGTTTTAGCCCTGCAAACACTGGCATGTATCCCCAGGGTTTCCCATTAATTACCTAGACTGTGGTGGCCCTCCTCGTGTACCGGAGGGGACACGTGATGCAAGGCTTCTATCCTCACTACAGCCGACCAGTGGGAGGCATAGTCTAGCAATGTTCAAGACAGGGGAGGGAAGAATTGGAAATACGAAATTGGAATGGGAGAAAAATAGAAACTGGGGAGAAAGTGATTTTTTTTTTTAGTTTTTATTTAAAAAAAAATAATACTATTTTTTTAAATATAAAGTTTGCCAATAGGGATTTATCAGTAGTATTGGCAGCGGTAGTAGTCGTAATAGTAATCCACTATATCTTTTTATTTTCTAAAAAATAAACCAGTTCAACACAGGTAACTACTTTTGCTTAATTTCTTTGATGGCTCAAATGTATGCTCTAGTCCAGTGGTTCCCAAACCTCTCCTTGAGGCACCCCAGCCGTTCCATGTATTTGTTAAATGCCACCACCAGCACACCTTGATTCAACTAAAAAAGGGTAGGGGTGCACCGATGTATCGGTATCGGCCGATAAGTGCCTTGTTGACTGCAATCGGCCTATTGGCCGATAAGCTCGAATGTGCTGATGGCAGTAGCCGATAAATTCAGTTGCGTCCTGCCAACGGCGCCGCCCCCAGTCCCCCCCACACACACAAGCTACTGCATCAAAGTTACTACTAAATATTCAACATTCTCTTTTGAGACTCCGCTTCAGACTCTTATCATTTGGCACTAAAAGCTCAACATTGTCACCGATATGGCTGTCCGCAACATGTCATTAATTGTGTACGCGAGGTGGTCGCTCAGTGACGACGCTAACATGAGCTAGGTTAGCTAGCATGAGCTACCGGCAGATGGAAGACTAACGTTACTGGTGAAAATGTGATTTACGTTGGAATACTCCTTTGCCAACTTGCTGTACTTTGCTTGCAGGTATGCAGCCATTATTGCTGGATTATGAATAGCCCCAACTTTAGCCAACGTAACGTTATGGCTAAACCTTTAACGTTAGTTAACGCTAGCTTTCGGTTAGCTGTTCAATGCTATTAATAACACAACCAAGCGAACCCATCACAGCTCCCCGTCAACACCCCTCTCTCGGGAAGATGGCATTTAAGAAAGTATCTGCTGTTAAAATGACACAAACATTTGTTTTGTGGCATTAACGTTATATAGTTAGTGTTACATGTTCAATAACATCAGCATATTATTTACCCGAAGATAGCAAGCAAGCAAGCAAGGCATTACTCCGTTCATAGCTCAGTTCCATTCCGTTGCTCATTCCGTACCCAACTACCCATTCTGCAATCTGTTAATAAAGTTTTCAACCAGACAAATGTATAGAAAGGCTTTGTTTTATTATAACATTTGTTGCAGTAAATTCATTGTCTCGTTTGGTCATCCTGTGGAGCGATGGTCGGCGGGCAGCTAACGTATTAGCTACGTTAAGTTTGTTGTGCTCTCGCAAGCAGATCAATGGCGGCATGCCCGGAAGTAGAAAATGAATAAACGCTTGCCAATTGGTGGTAAGAACAGCAGGAGGTGGGTGCTAGCGGTGTGGCGTAATTGGCTGAATCGACTGTCAATCAAAATGGTTCTATTGCATTGGTTGAAAGCTCTGGTTGAGAGAATAGTATCCATCTGCAGGCCGCCAGACGATACTGGGAGAGGGATAGTGATACATGGCATGGTGGAATTAATACCATAAACATATTTCTTGATGTTTCCTTTTTTTAAGTAAGTAAAGAGGCCTACAAATACAAACATACACATACAAATATACAGTAGTTTCATTAAAAAAAATTAAAATAAAAAAAAAAAATGTTAAAAAAAAAATATATATTAAAAAAAAATTACAAATACTTATTACTTAAGTATCGGTATCGGTATCGGCCGATTGTGTTAGTTGAACAATCGGTATCGGTGGCCAATTTTCATATCGGTGCATCCCTAATTAAAGGTGCAATCCTTATACACCGTAAATGCACCTTCTGGTTCTACTGGTATGCGCTTGGTTGACGCGCTCAGATAGCAGCACTCGGGAGATCGGATTTTGTATGACACATTTATTTTCCTTGCATATTTTCCATATAGATCTTCGGATTCCAATAATCCCCACAATGAACCATAGGAAATGTTTATCTTACCGTTTGACGGCGAAATCATATTGTATAATCAAATCAATCAAAACATAGGCTGCTCTGCAGCGGTCAAAAAACCGTGTCGCCACATACCAAACATTCTTAGAACACTGGCTGTGTGACGGCCAGCCCATTTTAAACACCTGATGCCTGTTTCCCCAAATTAGCCACATGCATCTCAATTGGCATCTCCCTAATTAGCTTATCAAAAATATAATAATTAAAACAATGCATGATCACAAAACCCATTATGTATATAAGTCATGACTTCATTCATACCGATAACAATAATAATAATAATTTCACAACCATACATTTGGCACTAACAACAGTGATTATATAGATTATGGCATTTTAAGTGCTTCTATAGGCTATGTATGAAATATAGACTATAGACCTATACAATTATTTACAAAGTAAACGAAATCATACATTTGGCTCCAACACTAATAAAGGGCTAGTTAAAGGGGTTATGCACTGCTATTCCTAGCACTATTTGGGCAACTTTACACACTTCCTGTGAGTCTATGTAACACATCTGTAATTTTTATTCCAAAAATAATCATTGTTTTATATTTCTAATCTTGTACTCAAAACCAGCATTTTTCAGCCTCATGAAAGCAGGCTATTATTGGCTTGGCTCCACCCATACTAGCAGAATGCTTTGAGTGACAGCCACCCACCAAATAGCTCCGCCCATCTCCCCGTCAGAGATTAGGTTTCAGGTTACATACAAATATGGTATGTCATAAATATAGAGATGTAGCAGTACTGTCTATCTATATATATATAATATGTTACCATGAATTGAAATTGGGGGACCCTGATGTAAACAAGACGAAAGTCTTTCTCTGGTCTCCATCATAGCAGTACTGAGCAGTACTGTAGCAATACAAATATGGTATGTCATAAATATAGAGATGTAGCAGTACTGTCTATCTATATATATGTTACCACTATTTGTAAAAGCCACAACCACGTTACCATATTTGTAATAATGTAAATCATTGTGTCGTTGTACATATTGTGTATACACCGTTAGAAGCTAACATAGCTTAGCTTGGTAGCTATTGTGCTAACAACATATCCCGACGTCCGGCTCGCTGGCCGGCATGCACGCCCGACACAAAATGGTTCTCTCCTATCTGTACACCCCCGTCCCCACGGGTACCCTGCCGGGGAGCCCATGGACGCGACAACGGCGGCAGCCGTAGGGTGCTCGAGCCCGCCGTAACGCTAGTGGTACACAATAGCTATGAGCTAACTAACGCTACGGCCGCCGCTGTTGTCGCGTCCACAAGCTCCCCGGCAGGACACCCGCGAGAACGGGGGCACACAAGGAGGAGAGAACCACCCCAAATCGAGCACTCATGCCGGCCGACAAGCCGGACACCGCGGTTGTTGTTAGCACAATAGTAGCCCACTGTGATGCACCGAGTGGGCCACCATTGATCAACATGCAGCGATGTGTAGCTTGCATGATGCGTGTGCAGTGCTTTGCCACACAGGTCTGAGAAGAGGACCTGCACATGATAGCAACCGGGAGCGTCGCGGAGCATTCAGCCTGCTGGCTACCTAGATCCACTTCAACCAGCCGAGCGTCGGGAGCTCCAGCAGCTTGTCGATGTGCTAATAGCCTGGAGCCAGCTACCGTTAGCTTGCAGAGGCTCCAGCACACCGACAAGCTGTGTAGCCAGCTAACGTTAGCTTGCAGAGGCTCCAGCACACCGACAAGCTGTGTAGCCAGCTACCGTTAGCTTGCAGAGGCTATTAGCACACCGACAAGCTGTGTAGCCAGCAGGCTGAATGCTCCGCGACGCTGGTTGAAGTGGATCTAGGTAGCCAGCAGGCTGAATGCTCAACGACGCTCCCGGTTGCTAACGCCGGCCCCGGCTGGTGCTAAGTAGCTAGCGATCGCTCCCGAGTCCCGAGAGCTAACGCCGGTCTGTCTGTCGAAGACCGAGGGAACCGCATCAGGCTTCAGCTGATTAGTGATCTTCTGGACAAACCTTCCACCCTGCAGGTAGCAAGAATGGAGGCGGGCATTACTAAAACCACAGAGCCAATCACATCACCGTGCGCTATAAACAGCGCCCTGTGACGTGCACCAGGTCGTCAAATCAACATGACCTGATTTACTAGAGGCAAAGAGGGGATGGGCTGTAGCTGAGGAATTCGCCAATATAGTATTTAGGCCCAAAAACACATTGATACGAACTCCTATTACTATAATACAATGCTAGAGACTGAAAAATGACATTTATAATGCATAGCACCTTTAAGTTGAATCAGGTGTGCTGGTGGTGGAATTTAACAAATATATTGTACGGCTGGGGTGCTTCGAGGAGAGGATTGAGAAGCACTTGTCTAGTCGATTTTGTGTTTTGAGCACCAAGTTCATCATAGATCTAGCTTCTTTATTTTGCTCTCAAAGTGCACCAGATTGATGCATTTAACTTTCAAATGTACAACAACAAAAAAAGTTACGGGGGGGGCATGCCCCCGGACCCCCCTAGAGGGTCGGAGGTTCACCCGTCCCCCCAGTCTCTGAAAATCCTGTGGGAAACACTGATCCCCATTCATTAAAGCGCTATATGGCCCACAGCGACCTCTGGCGCTGAATGAGTTCATTAAAAAGAAATGTATTATCAATTTATTATCGACCACGTTCCATATCGACAGGGGGAAAATATATCGCAATAATTATGGCTATCGTTTTATCGCCAAGGCCTAAGACAGCATCACATAGTACTGTATCTCTCATCCTCAGTCAGACAGCGGCCAGCACATCATCGTCTCCACACCATCACTGTACATTTTTGGACACGTGGCAAACTCAAATCTTGATGAGACAAATGCCTTGTGTGTCTTGTCCTTGTCGGTTGGGAATAACACTGAAGAGAATGAAGATAACAGATATAAAAATGTTATCGTATCTACAACCCATACGTTTGAATTTACCCATCAACGGGAAAAAGGCCATCTGTACGAAACATCGTTATGTAACGAACAAGCTGTCTGCTGTCAGGCAGTTCCCATAAGATAACGGTGTGGGATGAATACTGATTAGCCTGCAGCTGCGATAACAGCATTGATTGATGATTGAAAACGTTATTAACAGATTGCAGAATGGGTACAATACAGTACAGCTCAATACAAACAACTGCTAAGAGGATGAAGACCAGAAAAAGACATTCGTCTTGTTTACATAAGGGTCCTCCATTTTCAATTGATCAGGACATTTATGACATACAAGACATACAAATATCTGTGTAAGAAAGAGATCATAAAGAAAAATGTTATCTGAAGGGGAAGAAACTGTACATTAGAAGGGGTGGGGTGGGGGGGGATTTTGACATTTACAGGGACCAGTTTCTAATTGCAGCCACCCGTAGGTGTAAGGAGTAAGGTCAAGCAGTAGTCTGACCAGTTTGTTTTGTGATGTTTGTAGTCTTGTTTTAAAGGGGAACTATTTTACTATTTCTTTCACTATTTGGGCACTTTTACACAATTCCTGTGAGTCTATGGAACACCTCTGTAATATATATATTTTTTTTATTCATTGTTTTGTATTTCTAATCAAGTCCTCAAAAACAGCATTTTTCTACCTCAAGATCTCGAGCCGTTTTGAGCTAATGTGGACTGGGGTGCAGGGGCCTGTGTGCAGCTGTTCTTGTATCTCAACATTAACATGCAGCGGTGTCTTTCTGACATCACATATCGCGCACATTTTCAAATGACTCAGTTCAGTGAGGGTGAATATTGTGAGAGGAGAATTGGAAGAATGCGCCAATATGAGAATTTTGAGACATAGATCATATTAATATAAGTTCACATAGCTAGGAAACAATGCTAAACACTCAAAAAGGCCATTTATAAGATAGTTCCCCTTTAATGCCTTTGAGGTGCTTTGGTACCATGAGGTGCAAGCATAGTCGTAGTACCCTTGAATGAGTGTTAGAGTCTTCAGGGTATTCTTGTTTACCAGAGAGGATATCAGGTACAAGAAAGAAGTGACCCAGCAATTATCAAATCTCTTAATTCTGAATATACCTGTACACCCCTCTGTATTACTGCTGAATGATGTTTTTGAGTATGCAGTACATCTACAGCGAAAGAGATTGGTTTTATCTGGTATCACAGTGGCTAAAAAGCTGATAGCATCACGATGGTTTCAACCGGAAAAATGTGCCGGAACTCCCGGAAGGTCTGGATTCTTACATATCTCGATGTGATTTATCAAGAAATATCTACAGCAAGAATTTTGGGTCTCAATGAATCCAAAATGACAATGTGGTTAGAAGTGGTGGAGAGAATAAAAGCTAGCATATAATGGTAGTGTATGGTTAGGAACAAGTTATAATGGTTGGATTATCCAATGGGGGGTCCGGGAGTGGGGGGGTACGAGCTGGAGCATATGTGTATAGGTTTTTAGATAACAGGTATTAGGGGTATAGCCTGTATAAGACAATTAACTAAATGGTGATTTCATTGGATGTGCACTGTCAACTAATGCTTGTATATCTTATCGTGTGTTGTCATGTTTGTTTATGTGTTTGTTTAAAAAATAATAAAAAAAATAAAATACAAAAAAGAATCTTGTTCATTGGCTGACTTTTTTGATTACATTGGTTGCCATTTTGTCACAGGAAAGATTTGCCTCTAGGATAGAGCCCAGGTATGTAATTTCATCTTTCCTTGTGACAATATTGTCACCCACTCTAACAAAGAAGCCGTTTGCCTTGCTGAGTTTGTTATTTGATCCAAAGAGAATGGACTCCGTTTTACCCAGGTCCAGGTATAATGATATCAGCGAGCCTGTAATAGAGAAGCCGTTGGCCTTGCCGAGTTTGTTATCATAATTTTAAATATTTATATAACTGGCATGTAACATCTTGCAAATGAGGGCAACCTCAAATTGTTACGAGTTAAAATAAAGGTTTGAAATTAAATTAAATAAGGGTCAATGGTATTCCGTAGACGTAGAGTGAAATAAGTGACCAACAATGTTCGATACAGTGCAAAAACAGGACTTTATGCTGTGAAACTAAATAAATAAATAGTTTACAATCAATCCAAAAACAGTTTTATAGCAAACAGCATCACATACTGTATCTCTCATCCTCAGTCAGACTGCAGCCAGCATATAATCTTGACTTGATATTTGAAAAATCTCCAATTTCAAAGAATTATTGAGCAAAAGCTGACCTATTTAACAAATTATGACCACTTGATAATCATTTCATACAGGCCAAAACACTGTCTCCACATCATCACTGTACATTTTTGGGCACCTGGCAAACTCAAATCTTGATGAGACAAATGCCTTGTGTGTCTTGTCCTTGTCGGTTGGGAATAACACTGAAGAGAATGAAGATAACAGATATTAAAAATTGTATCCACAAACAACCCATACATTTTCATTTACCCATCAACGGGGGAAAAGAGTTAATTATATTGTTTACACTGCTGATTTTTACTTTTATACTACACTATAACTGTATTGCCTATATTTATGTATTCTACTATTACCCTGCCCATAACTGTATCCCTCGCCCATGCTGCTATGATGCCAGCATTTCCCCAAGGGGATCAATCAAGGAATATCTTGTCATCACCCCAGTCATCACACACATAATAAACCTCTCCATAAAACAGGGACATGTACCCAAATACATCAAAATTGCGAGAGTAACCCCCCTGCACAAAAAAGGCAGCAAATTGGACCCAGGCAACTACCGCCCTGTTTATATTCTTACCTCCATCTCGAAAGTCATGGGGAAAAAATAGTATACGAACAGGTCGAAAAGTACCTCGCGGAAAAAAATCGAATCTAGGAATTCCAATCTGGCTTCAGAACATCCCACTCCACTGACACATGCCTTCTCTATTTGAACGACCACATCAAACAAGAGGTGGATGCGGGCAAATACTGCGGCATGGTCATGCTGGACCTACAAAAGGCCTTCGACACTGTCAATCACTCCATTCTGATAGACTATCAAAACCAATTGCTTTTAGCTTGTCAATCAGCGAGCTGGATGCAATCCTACCTGGAAGGGAGAGAACAGATGGAGGTAAACGGTACTCTACTACTACCCCCCCCCCCCCTCCCAGTGAGCTGTGGTGTTCCACAAGGAAGCATACTAGGACCGTTACTGTTCCTAATTTATGCAAATGACGTGTCGTCAGCTTGTGACTGCAACTTGTTCCTGTTCGCGGACAACTCAGCCCTGCTGGTCTCTGACAAGAACAAGTTACAGGTTGAAAAAAAACCTCAGCTCGGAACTCGGCAGATCTGCACCTGGCCTCGCTGATAAACTATCATTACACCTGGGTAAAACAGAGTCCATTCTCTTCGGTTCAAATAACAAACTCAGCAAGACCGACAGCTTCTCAGTTACAGTGGGTGACAATATTGTCACAAGGAAAGATGTAATTACTAGGGCTGACCTCTATTAGTCGAATAATCGATCGAAAGGAGCCGTAGTCGACTGCCAACCTCTTAGTCGAATGCAAAAAACATATATAATAATTCTATTTTTATTTTTATCATTCTTTCCAAAAGCAAAGAGGCCTAGAAGCGTGGCACGCATACCAGAGGCTAACTGGTATGACATTATTCAGACATTAAGCACCCCCACAGGCCAAAAAAAAATATAAAAAATATATATAAATTTAAAATTGTTTAATTTTTTTCTTTTTTTTCATAGCCGACTAATAGTCGACTATCGGCTACAAATAGACTATACAAATCCTTAGTCGGGGACAGCCCTAGTACATACCTGGGTTCCATCCTAGAGGCAAATCTTTCCGGTGACAAAATGGCATCCAATGTAATAAAAAAAAGTCTACCAAAGAACTAGTACCGGATCTCCTCTCTGGTAAACAAGAATACGCTGAAGACTCTGGCAGGAGCACTCATTCAAGGGTACTATGACTATGCTTGCACCTCATGGTACCAAAGCACCTCAAAGGCGCTAAAAACAAAATTACAAACATTTCAAAACAAACTGGTCAGACTACTGCTTGACCTTACTCCAAGAACCCACCTCACCCCTGCCCACTTTGACAACCTAGGATGGCTTAGAGTAGAAGGTCACGACAGAGTACAGCACCTTGCAATGGGCCTGGTCTACAAGATACACTACACCACTAAGGTACCCATGTACATGTACAAAATACTTCCCAAAGGTCAGTGAACTGAATACCACGACACCAGAGGGAGCTCCACAAATCATGTTAAACCCAGATTCGGCTCAAACAAGGGACTAAACAAACACGTTATGCCACATCAATGTGGAACGCCCTACCCACAGCTGTAAAGGAATGTGAATCACTACCCACCTTCAAAACCACTCTCAAAGAACACCTACGGGAGACTGCAATTCGTAAATGGCCCCTGTAAATGTCCTAACCCAACCCCCTCCAATGTACAACCCCCCCCCAATGTACAGTTTCTTCCCCCTCAAATGTATACTCTTTTTAGACTATTTTTGTACTCATAAACAGTACTGTATATTTGTAGATCTGGTATGTCATAAATGTCTAAGATGTAGCAGTACTGTCTATCTGTCATACATGTCATTTATGTCCTGGTGAATTGAAATGGGGGACCCTGATGTAAACAAGACGAAAGTATTTCTCTGGTCTGCATCCCCTTAACAATTGTGTGTATTGAGCTGTACTGTACTGTACCCATTCTGCAATCTGTTGATAACATTAGCAATCAATCAATCATTATGTGATATGAAGCAACATGCTAACTGTTAGCCATTCGATTTAGTAGTCTAAAGGTAAGGAGACTGTGCAAGATGGGTCACTGTTGTCGGATTAGCTACTTTAGAGGTGATAAACAAAACACTGCCCTTAAAGTTTAGATACTCGGTGTAATAAGAACAATGTTGAACAACGTTGATTTTACAAACCTGTTCTAATCTCAGTCTTCAGAGCATCCAGCTGCATTCGTTGGTGATTTATGTCGCCTTCATATTCTTCTATGGTTCTTTCAAATACTCCAAATATCTCTTCAGCAGCTGCAGTTAGTCGCTCGTTCACCAACAATCTCAACATTTGTATTCTAGACATTTTCAACAAGTCAAAGGAAGATAAATAGTAGTTAGCTTAGCTAGCGTCAGCTCAGAAACAAGGAACCGGACAACAAACTAGAACCTGTGAGGCAGCAGCAACCACGTGACTTCCGGTCTGGGTTTTCAAACTAAAAGAACGAGTTTGCACAATTCTAAATAGCAAAATAGTGTTGCAGAAGAGAGGGAGAATACCCACATCAGTCTCAGCCCTGTGATTCAGACTTGGCTGGGTTCTTGATTTGCTCACAAATAGAACCCAGAGGGTACGGGTGAATGGGGAATTGTCTGGTGAACTAACATCATCCACTGGCTCACCCCAAGGTTGTGTTCTTTCCCCACTCTTGTATATCCATATACTAATGATTGTAGAAGTCAACATGCCAATAGACACATCGTCAAAATGGAAAACTTGGCGTTAGACAAAATAATGCCCTTAACAGGGTTGTGAGGGGGGCTAGCAAGATTGTGTGGGTACAATTTAGCTGTCTGGGTCATATATGATGAGCAGGTGCTCAAGAAAGCGTCATCTATTAGAGCAGACAGCGCTCACCCCCTAAATCCGGAATATCAATTATTGCCTTCCGGCCAACGTTTAGAGCCCCTTGCAGCTAAAAACAATAGGTATAAATTCTCATTTATACCTGCCTCCATTCGTGCCATCAATAAAGGAAGCAGGAGGAGGTAGCTTTGAGGTGGGTGGGTGGGGGGTTGGTTGTAGTTGCTTATTTAACTGTTATCATTATCTGATCTTGTGACCATGTACATGTCTGTCTATGTTCTTCTTGTTTATGTATGTTTACTGTGTTTTTTGTTGAGTTTGTTGAGTTTACTGAGTTCTTATTATCTGCTGCAACATGAATTGCCCAGTTTGGGACATGCTAATAAACTTGACCTAGTGTCTCTGTGTTGTGTTGAGCAGGCCTAGGTCTTGCTAATCAATGGTTTCATCATTTATAACTAACTTATACATTTTCTCACAACAGATCTACTGAGGAACTGCATCAATGTGTTGCTTCATAGACTCAAGGCAAATGGATTTGATGATGGCTGCTCTCGTTTACCGGCAAAACGCCTCCCTGATTCTGTCGGTTTAAAATTATGGATTTAAAATGTCCAACAGTTACCGCAAGCTCTTGATTTTTAACCCATGATAAATATCAGCTCTACCTGTGATCATAAAAGAGCAGTGGAGCGGACTGGCACGTGGGAGAAACGCTGCTGGTGTGAACAACCAGGCAACTGCTGCTCCCACAAGAATTTACGTGTTGTGGCGCTTTGTCCACAAAATCATCAACAAACTCACATCTCATATCCGATGACTTTACTGTATTTGGGGGTATAGAGGTAATCATCGACTGATTTTTCCGATGGATTCAACATCCGTCTCTTTTGAACAGTTGTGTCATCGGAGGGGAACTCAAGAGTTTAGATTTGAACTAGACTATTAATTTGGTTCACACGCACCAAACATAAGTCTGAATACGTGTCGGGGAGAGTGGGGTAATTTGTGCCAAGGGGCAAGCAGTGTCACCCCTGTTATCTAGAAAACCATAGAAGAAGTTGGTCATGTGACAACATATTTTTGAAGAGGCATCCATTTCACTCAACCTGCAAAGAAGGGAGACACATTTAAGCACATTTAAGTTAAAAAAAACATTGTTTTGCCCTCCAAAGTTAAATTTGTATGATGAAGGTTTTTTTATTGCTGTCTTTGAACAATTATAGACAACTTTGAAAACAGTTCATACATGTTTTAGTGCTTTAGTAAGCTACACCATGAGTCTATACAGTTAGCATGATGCAGGGGCGGCTACGTGGCGTAGTGGGCAATGCGCTCGCCACGGATGACGGAGACGCTGGGCTTGCCTGTTCGAGCCCAGTGCTCCACATTGCTTTCAGTTAGGCTGGCCGTCCATACTAATACACATTGGCCGTATTAGGGGGTGGGAAACTGATGGATGGGGATCGGGCGTTGTGGACAGCGACTCCTACAGGTCGGTTGGTGCGCCTGCGCAGTAGAATCAGGAAGTGTCGGGGGCAGCGTGAGCCTCCCACGCGTTACTCCTCGCCACTGAGAGATCGAGCTGCGCAGGTGAAAAGATGCGACTGCTGTTACCTCAAGTACCGGAGTGGACTTGTGCTATGTATGACTTAGTCCACATTGCAGCCGGCTTGTGGGAGGCAAGAAACAGCGTTCGTGACAGGGGAGGGTTGAATTGGATGATACGAAATTGGGATGGGAGAAAATATAGAAAATGGGAGAAAAAGTGGATAAAAAAAAACAGTTAGCATGATGCTAGCTCAAAACAGCTGGGGGATGCATTTTTTCAAAATGGTAGGCTTGGGGTGATTTGTGCCAAAGGGCCTGGGTTAAGTTGTGCCAGATGTTCTGTTTGTTAAGTTGCCCCAACTTATTATTATTAACTATATATATTACTTTATTGTATTTTATTGTTATTGTACATTGTATTCCATTTGATCATGAAGTATCAAGGGGTCTATGGTTGGTGTTCTGATATACAGAACCAACTTAAATCTACTCTGCGTTGTGTGTTCGTCCGGTACCAATACCCTTGTACTTTCAAAAGGCCAGAAAATGGCCTTGTTCGACAGCAGAGAGACGGCGGGTGAAATGAGGAGGCAGAGAATTTTGCTAAAGTTCACTTTTTATTTCACAAGCAAAGTGAAATAACAAACGGCTTGAATGCTATGAAACAATCAAAACATGCGACTATGCCCGCAGCTTGTGTTCCAGACTAAGTCGCTACTAGCAAAGTATCTATCTCGTCTCGTCTCCTCGTTGGTTCGATGGTGTCCGTCTCAACTCGTCGTCCGGCCCGTCCAGTAGGGGAAAAACATGTGTCTGGTTGTTTGTGTTCGTTCTGTCTACTGCTCTCTCAACTGCTCGTTTTAACGAGTTCCCTCCTCCCCTATTTTACGTCAGCTGGGAGGACGTCTTTAAGAAGAGAAAGAGCTTCTGATTGGATGAGACTGGGTAGCGGCCATTTTGAAGCTCACCTACACCGGATATTCCCTTCTAAGGGCATACTTTGTTACATTTACATTTACATTTAGTCATTTAGCTGACGCTTTTATCCAAAGCGACTTACAAGTTCTGTGCGACAAGACAGCAAGAAGGGTATAACTCTATCAGCTGAGTAACAATGTTCATCAAAGTGTTGCGTGTTACAGTGTAGGTTAGTTTATTAGGACAAGTGCATGACATTAAGGTTAGTCGGGGTTAGATTTTTTTTTTTTTTTTTTTTTTATCATTTCAGATAATGGTTGAAGAAGTGAGTCTTTAGTCGACGGCTTTGAATAGCCTGAATCTTGGTCTTAGAGAATTCTTCAGTTTTCACGTTTTAAATGTATCTGGCAAATTTAGATTTATCAAGTTATCAATCAAAAGTAAGGTTTATTTTGCTTAAACCTCTAATGTAGCCTTTCTGTTAGGCAGTTCCACTTATCTTAAACCTTATATCTTGAATAATGGCCAATTTAGCCTTAATTTAATCCGTTTAGTATTGTAAACAGATTAATTGCTATACCTTTGACGCTAGGGGTACTTTGTAAATCTAAATAACTGTTTTTACTAACATTCTCACCAAATCTAGTGTTATTCTTATCAGATTGGCTCATAGCTGTCTCCTCATGAGAAATAGGAGCGGCTCATTCCTTTGAATCAAATTGGCTTTTCGCAGCTGTCTCCTGAGGCCAAAATAGAAGCGGCTGGTTCCTTTGAAGCTGAGGGACTTTGTAAACAATCCCCCATGTTAGGTGACTGTCCATAGCCCGATACTGCCTGCAGGGAAGTAACACTAGGGCGTTTTACTGCTAGAGTAAACAACCCCTTTGTTAGTTCACCTCAGCCCCATCAGCTAGTATCGGTCTTGGGGGGGTTGCTGCTTGCTAGGCTACTTCTAGTCCATTTCTGCATATGTGATATTACTAAAGTGGTGTGGTGCACTGTTACCATGTTTAGTAACGACCTGTAGCGGACGGTAGACCTGTACATTATACATTTGAGCTTGGGAAAATCCACTACAATCACTAAAACTATGTGATATTCTAAAAATTTTGACCAAAATCCATCATGCCACGCAGATACAAACGGAAGACAGACAGGGTTTCAACTCCTCTTGAGAAGTTGGAAAGAGCAGTGAAAGAGGTGCAACAGGGGAAGACTATACGTCAGGTTGGAAAGGAGATGAAGATCTGCAGGATGCTTTTACCGCTTTTGAGATTAAAATGACCCGTTTTTCTTAAAATGATCAATGGCACAATTTACCCCAGTGTATTCTCTCTAATGTCACAACTTACCCCGCACCGGGGGCAAGTTGCGCCACAAAACCACTTTTTTTTCTAAAGCTATATTTCTGAAACTGTTTATTTAATATCCAAAGTGATTGTCCCCAGGGATGCACAACATCCTAAACTATATGTACATATTTTAGTTGGGGGCATTACTGTAATCCCCTTGCTTTAAAGGCACTTTAAGTAAAAATGGGCACTTAATAGTTAATACCCCACTCTCCCCTACCGTTACACCCTTACGATGTACAACTACCAGTTAGGACAGCCGAAACCCGTCCAATCTTTCGCCGTCGACTAAAGACGCACCTCTTCAACCATTATCTGAAATAAATAAAAAATAAAATCTAACCCAAACTAACCTTACTGTCATGCACTTGTCCTAATAAACGAACCTACACTGTAGCACTCAACACTTTGATGAACATTGTTACTGAGCTGATAGAGTTGTGCCCTTCCTGATGACTTGTCGTACAGAACTTGTACGTCGCTTTGGATAAAAGCGTCAGCTAAATGACTAAATGTAAATGTACTTGGCAAGGGCTAGAATGATGAGACTGCGACTGCTGCAATGTTCATCTGAAGATGATGCCGTTCTTTGTTCTTGAGTGAACAAGGTAGTTAGTCGTTGTCGAGACTGAGTATTGAAGTCAAGAGTTCTATGTCGAAGTCCGTAATTCTCTTCTGATAACTTGAGAGGTAGATTTCACGAGGAGCACTTGCAGCCTTACAAGATATTTCCCCCAAAATTCTGTTTGTTCTTTTGAAGAGGCAGATTTCAAACAGGAGTCAATGAGCTGATCAGGAACGCCATCTCCAAAGAAATCGTATTCCTTAGTGCAGTGTTTCTCAATTGGTGGGTCACGGGGCCATTTTTAGTGGGTCGCGGATGTGTGTGTAAAAAAATAAATAAAAATCATTTTTTTTTTTTTTTTCACTACCTATCTTTGTGAAAGTGGCTTCTCAGCTCTGTTCCAGCTGAAGACAAAGCAGAGGAACAGATTGGACATTGAGCACGACCTCAGAGTTGCTTTGTCTACCATCACCTCAGACTTTGACAACAACATCCCCAGTTATCCCATTAGTTCCCTGGGATGTTAAGCTAAGAAGTCTGCTAAGAAGCATATATTATTAATAGAATTTTATTTCATTAGGTTTTTAGCCCTAGTTGCACTTTTGTTGCATCCCCAGTTATCCCATTAGTTCCCCAAACTTAGGTCTGTTATGTTAAGTTAAGAAGTCTGCTAAGAAGCATATATTATTATTAGAATTTTATTTCATTGTGTTTTTAGCCCTGGTTGCACTTTTGTTGCAACCCCAGTTATCCCATTAGTTCGCCCAAACTTAGGTCTGTTATGTAACAGTTAAGCTAAGAAATCTGCTAAGAAGCATATATTATAATTTTTTTTATCCACTTTTTCTCCCATTTTCTATTTTTCTCCCATCCCAATTTCGTATCGTCCAATTCAACCCTCCCCTGTCTCGAACGCTGTTTCATGCCTCCCACAAGCCGGCTGCAATGTGGACTAAGCCATACATAGCACGAGTCCCCTCCGGTACTCGAGGTAGCAGCCATCGCATCTTTTCACCTGCGCAGCGCGATCTTTCAGCGTCAGGGGTCTGCGCTTTTGGAGGGACGCCGCCCCTGTCGCTTCTTGATTCTACTGCGCAGGCGCACCAACTGACCTGTAGGAGTCGCTGTCCACAACGTCTGATCCCCACCCATCAGTTTCCCTCCTCCTAATACTGCCAATTGTATTAGTACGAACGACCAGCCAAACTGAAAGCAATGTGGAGCGCTGGGTTCTAACCCAGCGTCTCCAGCATTGGAGGTGAGTGCCTTGCCCACTGCACCACCTAGCCGCCCTCATATATTATTTATTATAATTTTATTTCATTGGGTTTTTAGCCCTAGTTGCACTTTTGTTGCACTTTTTGTGTTTATTTCATGTTTTTAACAGTGCATGAAAGATTGTGTATTACTGCAAAAAAATTGAAATAAATCATAGTGGTTAAAAAATTTGGGTCACGACTTAACACTTTGGTCGTCAGGCTTATATTCTTAATATACCATCCTCCGCCAGCTCTATTTGTCTATGGAGAAGTTCCCCTTCTTTGCAGGGCTATAACTTTTTAAATTGTATTGCTAAATTGACATTACTATGGCCCATTCAACATCAAGTATCTATTGTTCAGGATGTAGCAACGTTATACTTTTTCATTCACATATTCATACTAAAATACGGTCTAAAGTATAAGTATGTTTTTATCGTTTTCTGCAGCTTTCTCCAGAACGTGATTTATAGCCCCCAAATGCATTATATTGATGATCAAATACAGTTTGATAGGAATCTGCGTGAGATAAAAAAATGTCAAATGGACGTGCTTCTGGAAGTTACTACTGATCATCTGATGTTGACCGGATGGGGGGGGGTCGTTTATAATTCCGTGGCCAACGTTAGATGATTCATCTAGTGTGGGTGATATGATCATTAGAGCAGTTAGTATCGAACACGTTAAAAAATAACGCTGAATCTTACCGTAGCTTCCTCATAGCGTTGGGCGATGAGCGTGGAACAGAAATATTCCTATTATGGGATGTAGAAATATGCGATCCATTTCCAGGTTGTATAATAGTATATACGTCCAAATCATGTTGTTTATCGAGTTATTGGTAACGGATTGCTATCTGTTGTGTCTAGCTCGAGTCCTGGGACTATTACTGAGTGATCGGACCGAATTGGAATGAGCACCAGCTTCCATTTCCTGTTTCCGCTCAGGGCGATCCGCCGATCGGCCACCAGATGGCGCTCTTGAACCGTTGGAGAGTTGAGAGGGGATCAACAGTAGATCTCAAGTCTCCGGGGGAGAAATATGATTTCGATCACAGATTTTTGAAATATTGATATCAAAGACGTGGTACGGCGTCTTTGGCAGAATGAGCATGGCGGGGAAAGACGTGTAACGGCGTTTTTGGCGACCATAGTGTTAATGACTAAGGAAAATGTTGGGTCCCGAGGCCATGAGAACCACTGCCTTAGTGTCAATAGTTAAAAAGAAAAAATTATTTGCAAGTGGGTTACTCAGGAAGTGTAATTAGTTACTGCTGATTACTCATTAACACTTTCCCCGCCAATCACGTTGTACGACGTGTTTCAAGTTCATGCGAATTCTGCCAATCCACGGCGTACAACGTTATTGTGATCATATTTCATATTTTCGCCATGGTATTCATATGTCACTCACGGAGCCTTGTCTGATGCAGTGGGACTCGGCACAACTCTGCAACGCTTCAATACTGCCCCCTGGTGGATGATCGGCGAGTTGCCAAACCGGAAATGGCCGGTTGGATATCGGTGCGTCTCCTAAATACGTCCGGCCACTCGCATATCGTCACAGGACTCTAGCCACACACCGTGGATATGGATCGCTGCCATAACTCAATAATCTACATGATTTGGGCGTGTATTAGTATTATACAAACTGGAAATGGATCGACTCGATCCCCATCAAATAACTGGGATCTTTTTGCTCCAGTCTCATCGCCCAATGGTAAGAGGAGGCTGCCGTGACTTTCAGCGTGAGTGTTTATTATTATCCATGCAAACTGCTCTGATCTATATATCACCCATACCACATAAAGCATTCAACGACGATCACGGAATTATAAACGACCCCCCCCCCCCCCTCCGTTCACCCGCGCATGATCAGTCATAACGTTTAGGACCATGTACAGTTGACATTTTTAATATAGCGTGGGTCGGCAACAAATGGCATTTGATAATGTATATATGCATTTATGCCTATATCTCACGTTCTAGGAATTACTGCAGAAAACGATAAAAACATATTTATATTCTAGACGGTATTTTCGTATGAATGTGTGAATGAAAAAGTAAAACGTTCCTACATCCTGAACGATAGATAATCGATGTTGAATGGGCCATAGTAATGTCAATTTAGCAATACAATTTAAAAAGTTATAGCCCTGCAAAGAAGGTGAACATCTCCATAGACTTACAGTGCTGGCAGAGAATGGTATAAGATGATCAAACTCCGTGGCAGTTAATGTGTTAAAAAAATAAAATCAAAATTACTTTACCGATTACTTTGTATCAAAGTAATTAGTTACGTAATTAGGGATGTCCAATATTATCGGCCTACCGATATTATCGGCCGATATTGGTATTAAAATGTGATATCGGAAAATATAGGTATCGGTTTTCAAAAGAAAGTTATTATTATTATTATTTTTTTTTTTTTACATTTCTATAACCTTTGTTTACCCAGGCAAGCAAAACAAATTCTGATTTTATTTATTGTCAAAAGTATGCATAATGTTGTGTTAATTCCACAACAAGAGATATAATGTTAATTACCTGAAATTATTCAGTTTTTTTGGGGGGGGAAACCCTGCATATATCGGTATCGGTTGATATCGGTTGATATCGGTATCGGAAATTAAGAGTTGGACAATATCGGTATATCGGTATCGGTAAAAAAGGCAATATCGAGCATCCCGTTACTATTTACATTAGTTTTTTTGGTGGAAATAGGTAACATCTCCTCGAGAATATACCCAACGAAGAGCTTCTTCAGACCTTCTCCAATCACCACCATTCTGTAAGTTAGAGAACGGAACAGAATGAAATATGGTGACAGCGGTTTCAAGAACATTATAGTTGCCGCGGTAGAGGGAGATGAGTTCTGCAACGGTAGCTAATAAGCTTCGAAGAGACAACAAGCCAGGTGAACGGGGGGAATAACTAGTCTGGACTCGGGATGGAAGGACTGAAACCGCAGACAATACTGGATGTAGACTTCTCGAACCTAGCGAGGCCATGGAAGAGTTGGAGGGAGGAGTTTTTGCTGTACATGGAACTTGCCATGCCGGAGGCGGGGGAGGCAATGAAAGTCAAGCAGTTTTGCTACCTCACAGGAGAGGGTGGAAGAGAGCTACTATACACTCTGGCGATTGGGAGTTCGGCGAAAAGGAAAAAAGTTAGCTCAATGGTAGAACTGTTGGACGAACACTGCAGTCCTAAATTAGATAATAATAACTTTATTTGTATAGCACTTTTCATACAGAGGTTGCAGTTCAAAGTGCTAGATGAGACTGTGGAGAGGTACAGATTCTTTGTGCAGGACCAGGGATTGGGAGAAAAGATGTGAGATATATGTTATATATCGCAATAGCTCTGCTCTATATTGGGACATTCCCCATCACCTACTGTGATCTTGAAAGCTTTCTGCCACTATGCACCTACACCTGTCCGGCCACGCCCACATCCGCCCATGTATTTAAGCGAGGGGTGTGACCGTACTTCCGTTCTTCCCTATCTTTCACTCACGGAAGTCCGTGGCTACAAGCACTCTTCAGCAGCAAAAGTTATATTAGATTAGTTTAGATTTCAGTTTGTGTTGCTGTCCTTTTTTTTCTTTTTTTTTTATCCACTTTTTCTCCCATTTTCTATATTTTCTCCCATCCCAATTTCGTATCATCCAATTCAACCCTCCCCTATCAAGAACGCTGTTTCTTGCCTCCCACAAGCCGGCTGCAATGTGGACTAAGTCATACATAGCACAAGTCCCCTCCGGTACTTGAGGTAACAGCAGTCACATCTTTTCACCTGCGCAGCTCGATCTCTCAGTGGCGAGGAGTAACGCGTGGGAGGCTCACGCTGCCCCCGACACTTCTTGATTCTACTGCGCAGGTGCACCAACCGACCTGTAGGAGTCGCTGTCCACAACGCCCGATCCCCACCCATCAGTTTCCCACCCCCTAATACGGCCAATGTGTATTAGTATGAACGACCAGCTAAACTGAAAGCAATGTGGAGCGCTGGGCTCGAACAGGCGAGCCCAGCGTCTCCGTCATTCGTGGTGAGCGCCTTGCCCACTACGCCACGTAGCCGCCCTCTGTCCTTTTTCTTTTTTTGATTTGAAAATTGCATCACCACCGGGACCTGGGAACTACCGCTCAGGCCTCCAACAGCGGTTCACTGTCGCAACCTCCTCCGTACGCTGCAGAGGTTCCCTGACTCCACGTTTGTGGCAGGAGGGTGAGCCTCAGCAGCGCGCAGAGCTGGGTGCGCGCCGCCCGGCAATCATCGAGCGCCCCTCCCCAGTGAGGTGGCCCTCCGGTTCCAGCGTCCCCACCGAGAGACAGTCGGCTGGTCTGACGGTCTCTTTGATGGGTGACGACTTGCGGCATACACTCTCCGCCTCTGCTCGCTCCCGTCACTCTGCGGTGAGCAGCGGGGGCGGGTGGTCTGGCGGCAGTGCTAAGTACGCAGGACCGGAGGCGTTCGGTTCTGCGGAACAGCTGGCTCCGAGGAGGGGTTCCCCCGTTGCCTCTCCATTTCATCCGATGGAGACTGAGGATTATATGGAGGGGGTGGGGGAATTCCTCTTCGACGCCCCGGCGGAATCAGAGCCCGAGGCTCTGGTTTCACACCGGGAAGCCTCGTACTCTGTGACTGGGTTAGACTCCGTGGCGAGACACCCCTTCTACAGCATTGGGCGTCAGCTCCCACCTTTCAAGTGGTTCAGGCTACCCATGCGCGAGGGATGCGAGCAAGGCGGAGGAGAGAACGCAGAGGGGGCTGCAAGCTCTCTTTCCCAAGCTGATGGCGGCAGCTGCGCGCGCTAATGGCATCCCATTACCGACGCCGCTGCCGGCACCCGTTCCCGACGACATGTTAGGCCATGCCTTCAAACACCTCCCGCTGAGGGAGCCGAGCGTTGTGTGCCCGTTCTTCCCAGCCATGGGTGCCTACGTGTCTCAGGGACAGGTGGTGCCCCGCATTGTCGGCCTATCCCCCGCCTACGTGCCATTCACACAGGTAGAGGGTCTGGTCCAGGGTTTGAAGGACGGCGTGCTGCGGCTTGACAACCCGATGGCAGCCGTCCTTTGCCCTGAGATGGTGTGGGAGCCCAGGAAGAAGCTGCTTCCGAAGGGGAAGTCGGCCCGGCAGCTGGCCTACTGGTCCGATGAAGCCTACATCGCCTCGACACAGAGCCTGGCTGCGTCCTCCAGCGCTAGTGAACATGGATTCAGGACTGTTGCCTATCTCAGACTGCAGAACAGCAGGAACAGTATCCATGTTTCCTTCATGTTGGGGAAAGCAAGAGTCACGCCCCTGAAACATGTAACCATTCCGCGTCTTGAACTGACAGCTGTGGTCCTGAAGCTGAAGACTGAGCTTCAGCTGCCACTGGATCCATCAACATTCTGGACAGACAGCACGTCAGTGATCAAGTACATACGAAACAAGGACAAACGCTTTCATACCTTCGTGGCAAACAGGGTGTCAACCATTAGAGAAATGACTGACATGTCTCAATGGAAGTACATCAACACCAGAGACAACCCCGCTGATCCAGGGGTATGAAATTTGAAGAACTTCTGACTGATGACCGATGGATTGAGGGCCCAAAATTCCTCTCTCAGCCCATGGAGAAATGGCCTTCTTATACAGCAGACTGCATTGTGGCCAGCGACGATCCAGAAGTCTCGCCTAATGCTACAGAACATCTTGTCACTTACTTCTCAGAATCTAAGAAACTCAAGACTGCTGTAGCATGGTTTCTAAAAGGTGAAGAGGACTCTTCTAGAACTGGCACAAAGGAGAAAGGAGTTGCAGACTGTTAAGTTCCATGAGAAGGATACACGTGATGCTTCCAGGCACATTGAGACAGAGATGGAAAAGGCCAAAAGAGCCCTGAAAGGGCAGACCATGTCATTGGACGACGTATTGAAGGCTGATGTTTCCATCATCCGATACTGTCAGCAACAAAGGTTCCAGAAGGAAATGGCCGCACTATCAGCTGGAAAACCAGTTGCAAGAGACAGTGTGACCTACAAGCTGGACCCTCGAATGGATGATGGCCTTTTGAGAATTGGCGGACGACTGAGTAGAGCCGCGATGCCTGAAGAAAGAAAACATCCACTCATTCTGTCTAAAGATCAGTACATGGGGCACCCGAGTGGCGCACTGCATACAGCACTACGGTGCAACACGGCCGACCCGGGTTCGACTCCCGGACCTGGTGATCTTTGCCGAATGTCTTCCCCAGTCTATCTCCCATTCCTCCTCTCTCTCACTCTACCGGACTGCCCGGTAGCAAAGATCAATAAAAGAAACCTACAAAAACATAACTTGTCCGAAAGGACAAGTAACATTTAAAGATCAGTACATCTCCACACTCATACTGAGGCACATCCACCAACAACTAGGACACAGTGGAAGAAACCATACACTGTCGAAGCTTCGTAAGAAGTTCTGGATCACAAACGCCAATTTGGCTGTGAGGAAGATCATTGGAAAGTGCGGTTTTTGCAGGCTCCATTGTGCAAGGGTAGGGGAACAGAAAATGGGAGATTTGCCCAAGGAAAGGCTTCTGCCTGATTTACCCCCCTTCACGAATGTTGGAGTTGACTACTTCGGGCCATTTGAAGTGAAGAGAGGCCGAAGTACATATAAGCGCTACAAAGTCATTTTTACCTGTTTCTCAGCAGAGCTAGGAAGTGGCGCCTTCTCTGGAATCTGGATACAGATGCGTGCATCAACGCCATATGTAGATTTATCTGCAGAAGAGGCCAGGTATCCCAGATACGATCTGACAATGGAACAAACTTCGTGGGAGCAGAGCGATAGTTGAAGGTGGCTCTTGCAGTTCAGGAACGGTTGAAAGGAGCCTTGCTCCAAGATGGAATTCACTGGAGTTTCAACCCACCAGGAGCATCGCACCACGGAGGCGTGTGGGAGAGAGTTATCCGCATGGTGAGGAAGGTTCTCGCATCCGTTTTGCATTTGCAAACTTTGGATGATGATGGATTGCACACTGTCATGTGCGAAGTGGAGGCAATATTAAATGACCGCCCCATCACCAAACCGTCCGACGATCCCAACGATCTTGAACCACTCACTCCCAACCATATTCTCCTGATGAAAGGCAAGCCAATCTTAACACCTGGGCTCTTTGTGAAGGAGAATCTGTGAAGAGGAGGTGGAGGCAAGCTCAGTATATTTCTGGACTTTTCAAGAACGGCAAAAGTGGAGTCAGCCCAGGAGAAATTTTGTACCTGGAGATATTGTCGTGGTAGTCGACTCTGCAGCTCCTCAAGGCTCTTGGCTCCTCGGCAGAGTTTTGGAGACCTTCCCAGACAAGAACAGCTTGGTGCGCTCAGTGCATCTGAAGACCAAAACAAATGTTTTAGAGCGACCAGTAACCAAGCTTTGTCTTTTGCACGAGGCAATAGTCTCAGAGATTTGATTTGTTTGTTGTTATGGCACACTTTGGCTCTTTGGTTTCATTTCATGGTGTAATTGTTATACGTTATGACATTTAACAATTAGGTGCCGGTGTGTAAGAGCCTATTTACATGTTAAAGTGCCATGTGTTAAATTTTATGCATTTGTTTGATGTTGATTTCTGCCTGTATACAACCATGCCTGCCAAGTTGGGCTTATGGCATCAGTTCCCATTGCTCACCAGTAGGTGACTTACTTGCGTCTACTTAATGGGTAATGGGACTGATGACAGCAGGTGTGTTTGGTTATCGGCATGAGCCCAACAGTTTTTGACCGCTACGTTATCGTACATCTTCTTTGTTGTTTGGTGAATCATTTTGTTTATAGTTAGTGTAGCCTGAGGTACACTAGGACCCAGGAGTTCTCTGGCCAGGTACTGCTACTTTAGCCTTGAAAAGGAAAGTCCTGTGAGACTTTGACCAAACTCACGTCTGTTCTCGTCAGCTGGCATACTCCAGGGCCCTCATTCATCAACCTGACTTACGCACAGATATGTGCTTAACCTGTGCGTACGACCATTTCTAAGCAAAGAGTGGGATTCATCAATTTCAACTTGAACTTGACTTCGTGCTTATGTGTACGCACAGCTCGGAGCACACTTAGCTGACGCCCAGTGGTAGAACATCGTTACTACGGCATAAGCGCTCCTCAGTTCTGCATTAGTTTCAAGGCGGAAATAAGCTTCCGTGCATTAGTGTTCAACTTCTGTATGACCCGTAATTCATTATAGTTCATTATAAAATAGCGACAGTAGTGTAATTATAACGGGATCACACGCGAACAAGAGGTTGGCCTGCTTGTTTGGCACGGGGGGGCAGACGCAAAACACCAACCTCCAAACGCGATTAAATATTGTTTCAAATAAAAAGCGAATTATTTTGTGTTTCATGTTTCCAAATAAGATTGGTCACGAAATGCTTTCTACTTCAATTTGTTGGTTAGAATAGATGACCTCCGTTGAAACTTCACTGAGACTAACAGTCTATTTGTGAGCTCCCGCTCAGATGTGATAATAATAACAATAATAATAATAGCTTCATTTTATATAGCGCCTTTCAAGAGACCCAAGGTCGCTTTACATAGATATGGGGGGGGGGAATAACAAAGTAACAGACATAGTGGACAGACACACAACATATAAATATGATGATGGAATTCATTCAAGATCCTCTCCACCCTCGGGTCTTTGCCACCGGCACGGTCCATCGTGATATTGGAGATGGATCGAGCAATAGACTGTTACTGTAGCTGTCAAAGCTCCATCACAAATGCAGTTATGTGAATAGAAAGGGATTCCACTAAGTCAATGTTGCGATGCGCATTTGCCTGATACATGTTGTTGCTGCATGCCGGGAGGAAGGCGATGCTGAATGTTTTCAATTCATTAAATAAAACGGATACTTTTTGCAAGGGTTTACTGACTGTCATACAAATAATCAACCAACTACATACTGTAACTTTTCAGTGCACGTTCTTATTTACATTGTGACAACAGCCTTGTGAGTTCCCGCAGTGACCCGCACACAGACATGATGGAATTCAAGTTCAAGTTTGTATTGATCACATATAGGCAGGCTACACATGGCGTATAGGCTACATCATTGGCAGTGAGATTCATTGTTCTTGTATATGCTCTCGTATTATTGTTTATATAGGCTACCCAATACTGACATCAAAATAGATTGTATGACTCTAGAAATCATATGCAGCAGGTAGAAAATTTACGGAAAATCCGTCGCGATTTGGAATAAAATTGAGAACTTTAATCCCTGGGTATTAATCAAACAAAACGGAAAAAGGCAGTCATATTCCAGCACGGTCTTTATTAGTGTTTGCGCTGCCCAGGCAGCAATGGTTAATAGATATCATATCCGACATCACCGTACGTGTACACGTCTGTCAGCCTGTCTCATAACACGCTTCCCTCGGTTTAGTCCATTCTTCCACATTTCATGGGGGTGCCCATTACCGTATATGGTTAATCGGGGCGGTTTTGGTATGCAAATACGTGAAAGTGTGCACGAGCCTCGGCGCAGGGCCAAGGTGATATTTATCATGACAGGTGTGCGTAGAACCTGCGTACGCACGTGTGGTAAATCCAGTTTTTTGTGTGCGTGCACTGATTCTAAATTCTGTGCTTACGTGTGGAAATAGAACATTTTCTACGCCACGTTGATGAATGAGGGCCCAGGTGATTACAGTTGCAGAGGAGGTCGTTCTGCCCCACTGGTTTTCAAGGTATGAGCAGGTTAAACATTATAATTTGATAAGATCTGTTCACCCTTGCCAACGTCCATTTATCATTTATTTTATCTATCTTTTGTGTAGACGGTTGCATGTGGCCAACCACCCTTGTGTCTGGGTCGCACAGTTGCTGGCTGGCAATCAGGAGCTTGAGGTGGGCGTGACAACTTTAATTGAGGTGTTTGTGTGACAATGGGTATGCTATGAGATGGTATATTATGATGCCATAAATTAACACTTGTTTGTATTTTCAGGCTGTACCGACACGGCGTGTAGGGCAGCCACTGTTTTTCCTCTTTTTAACTACTCTGTGCGTCAAGTGATTCCCTGTTTTAGAGTTTTTAATTAGTTTCCATTTTTACCTCTGTGCCATCTGACCGCTTTATTTTATTGTGTATTTTATCCAGCAGTGCAGTGATGTGTCATATTTATTAGACGTGCTGTGTGTGCTCTATAGAGGTGCAATGTGGAGTTTGTGTGCAATCTTCTTTTTAATTATTAGTAATGGTGGTCTAGCTTGGTCCAGTTGTGTATGATCCCTTTTTAGTGTTTTTATTTAATAAAGTGTAAAATCTTGGGAATACAAAAACCTCTGTTGTACGCCTGTTCTTTTATTAGAACGCCTGTGTGGTCTGGGAACTCAGAACATAAAATGTGTAACAATGAATGAGGGTCTCTCCCCTTAACAGAGAGTGGCGCAGTTTCTATATAGTCAACCATTAAGGTTACATTTGGCGCAGTTGACAGGATACCATTAAGGTTACATTTGGCGCAGTTGACAGGATTCAGAGGTTTTTGTAGTCTCATGTGTGGTTTGATTTTATTTGATTTTATTGTGAGGCACAGAGAGTAGGGTTTGGGGTTTGAGGAAAAACAGTGGTTGTCCAGGAGAAGAGGACATCCACCGCACTCTACCAACAGTTACAGTGAACATTCCTACCTTCCCTGTGGGTGCAGGAGACAAAGACAGTTAAAATGAGTGTGACGGATACTGACATTCAAGAACAAATTAAGGCCTTGACTGAGCTTGTTAAATAGCTGCAGGCAGAAAATACTCAGCTTCGAGACAGGGGAAATACACCAGCCCCTGAAGCATCAGGCCAAGCAGGACCCTCTGGGCCTCTAGCCCCGACAGCGAGTAATAATGTCACTATTAACCCAGCACCTGAGAGAGTGTATATTTATGCACCCAGGGAGAGGAAGTGTGCACGTTTTTCCGGCGTTATGGCCCAGGATAATATGACTGTGGAGGAGTGGGTGGAGGAAGCACGAAGGTCACTGTCTGTGCAGCAAACATCCCTGGTAGAACAGACAGCATTTCTGTGTGATCTTTTAGATGGAGAGGCTAAGAGGGAAGTTAAGTTTAGCTCCGCTACAGATAGAGCTAACCCGGAGGCCATCTTTACTATGCTGTTGGATAATTTTGGCTGTGATCAGACCTATGTGACGCTGCAAAAACAGTTCTTTCAGCGGCAGCAACGAGGAAATGAATCCATTCGTGAATTTGCTCAGGCACTGTGGGAGTTATTGGAGTTGCTTAAAAGCAAAGATCCACGGGGTGTTCCAAACCCAGACATGGTCATTCGTGACACCTTTGTTGAGAATGTACGGGACGCTAAACTACAGCGTGAATTGACACATCTAATCCGGCAGCACCCCACCCATTCATTTAAAGCTATACGGGAAGTTGCCATTAAATGGGAAAAACGAAGGCCCCCTATTGACACCCACAGAGCACGAGCATATTCATGTGACCTACACACCTCTGAAATAGTAGAGAGTAATGTTGACACCAGTGCCATTTCTGCCGGGCCCAGTGATGACTTTAGGGAACTTAAATAGTGTTTCCGTAGGCAGCAAGCTCAACTTGACGCCATTCTCAAACATGTAGGTATACCAGCTACTGCTGCTATCCCCACAGAGCCCCAGGCTCACCCCAGTGGGCACAGGCCAGGCTCGTACCGTTTCCAGCCAGATGGCAAACCAATATGTATGCGTTGCAACAGAGCAGGCCATATTGCTAGGTTTTGCAGAGTGGAGCTGGGTGGGGCCAGGGGGGGGGGGGGTTGAGTTAAGGACACAGGACAGACAGGTAGGGGCAAGGGTGAATGCAGTGGAGCAGCAGGGAAACTAGCACCCTTCTGTGTTGAGAACCAGGCACCAGAGGGGGGTTATGTGGGTTCAAATGAGAGCAAGGTTGCATCACGTTTAATTGGACAGTGCCCAGTGATTCTGGCCAGAATAGGGGGGGTGGAGGTGCCGTCCCTACTTGATACAGGGTCAATGGTGACTACAGTGACTCAGGCCTTCTTTGAAAAGCATCTTAAACCCCAAACCAAAGAGCAGCTGAAATCCTGTAACTGGCTTCAACTGACCGCAGCAAATGGGCTGCATATCCCGTACTTGGGATATGTGGAGCTAGATGTGGAAGTCCTGGGAAAAGTCCTCCCACAGATGGGCATCTTGGTCGTAAAAGACCCTCCCGACCCGCTTACCCAGCGTCGGAAAGTAGCTGTGCCTGGCCTGCTGGGAATGAACATGATCAGTGGTTGCTATGATGAACTATTCCGTGAACACGGTAACCACCTCTTCTCTGTCCCCCTAGTTAAACAAGTAGGGACAGAATGGGCGAGCGCACTATCCCAGTGCCAACAAAGGGAGCGGCTCCTGGAGACCGGCAGAGTGGGAGATGCAGTGTCATTACCGGGCAGGGCAATCCGGATACTGGCGGGTTCTCTACGGTTTGTCCAGGCCACATGTAATCAGGGCCCAGCACTCCATACAGTACTACTGGAGCCACTGTCGTATGGAGAAGGTAATCTGCCCAACAATCTACTAATCTCCAGTGCCCTCCTTTCTGTTTCCAGAGGGGCCGTCAATGTCCCTGTGGTTAATGTGGGGGAAGAAGACACTTCATCTGGCTGAAGTGCAGCCCTCATCCCAGACCATACAAGTACAGGAGCAGACCCAGGAGGAAGGACGGCAGGTTGCATTCATCTGCTCCATGGCGGCAGAGCCCCCTCCACCCGCTACCATCGCTGGCCTTGAGGAATTGAAATGGCCTGACCTGTCTCCCCAGGAAATAACAACAGCAAAGACTCTGTTGTCACAGTACAGTGACACATTCAGCCGCTATGATGGGGATGTGGGCTGCACCAACTTAATCCACCACGAAATCCCTCTGGTGGATGATGTCCCGGTACGCCAACGATACCGCCGCCTTCCCCCCTCTCAGTTCTCACTGGTCAAGGCTCACATCCAGGGGCTGTTACAGCAGGACATTGTGAGAGGGAGCTGTAGCCCCTACGCCTCGCCCATCGTGGTCGTCCTGAGGAAGGATGGGAACATACGACTCTGCGTTGACTATCGGCCACTCAACGCCAAGACGAGGAAAGACGCTTACCTTAGAAGAGTCCCTGGATGCCCTGACTGGCGCCAAATGGTTCTCCACACCACACTCGACCTGACAAGTGGGTACAACCAGGTACCAATGGCGGAGAAGGACAAGGAGAAAACCGCCTTCTGTACCCCGTTTGGCCTGTTTGAATTTAACAGAATGCCATTTGGACTATGCAATGCGCCAGGGACATTCCAACGTCTGATGGAGCGCATCTTGGGCGATCAGAGTTTCCAGTCAGTCCTACTGTATTTAGATGACGTTATCTTCTCTACCTCCTTCAGTCAGAACTTGCAGCGGTTGGAGATGGTCCTGAGTCGGCTCCGGCAACACCACCTGAAACTGAAGATGTCCAAATGCCACTTCTTTCAGAGGGAGCTGAAGTATTTGGGCCATATCATCTCGGCCGCCGGAGTGGCTACTGATCCGGAGAAGACCAGAGCAGTGGTGGACTGGAAGCACCCATTGACTGTCTCAGAGCTCAGATCCTTTGTGGGGTTTGCGTCATACTATCGGCGTTTCGTTGAAGGGTTCGCCAAGCATGCCGCTCCACTCCACCGGCTTGTGGCCGAGCTACAGGGAACTAACAAAAAGCCCCGCTCAAAATCCAGTGTAAAGTTACAAGGACACTGGAATGAACAGTGTGAACAGGCCTTTCAGACACTGAAAACAAAGCTGACTACCACCCCAGTCTTGGGGTATGCCGACTTTAAGCAGCCCTTTATTCTAGAAATTGATGCCAGCCATCAGGGCCTCGGCGCAGTACTCTCACAAGAACAAGATGGAGCACGCAGGCTGATTGCGTTTGCCAGCAGGGGGCTTAGGAAGACTGAGAGAAACATGTAAAATTACAGCTCCATGAAGTTGGAGTTTCTGGCGCTGAAGTGGGCGGTGACCGAAAAGTTTCGAGAATACCTCTTGGGAACCAAGTTCACCATCTACACAGACAACAACCCCCTGAGCTATCTGCAGACAGCTAAGCTGGCAGGTGTAGAGCAACGATGGGCCTCGGAGTTGGCCAGTTTCAACTTCGACATTAAGTACCGACCGGGCCCTGTCAATCGTAATGCCGACGCCCTTTCTCGCCTCCCAAACACTCAGCCCCTCGCTGCAGCCCTCCCTGGCATCGCCATCCCATCGCAAGTGGCAGACCACTACCCACAGAGCCCCAGCAGGACACCAGAGCTCACAGCCCACACTATGGCAGTGGACGCAGCTCCAGTGCGCACCCAGGCTGACCTGCAGGCCCTGCAAGGCGCCGACCCTGTGATTAAAGCCTTCCTGCCCTATTGGAGAAGAGGGCGGCCCCCAAATGGAGCAGAACGGGTCAGAGAACCGCCTCAGGTGTTGGAGCTGGCTCGACAATGGAAGAGGATCAGGGAGAAGCACAGGGTACTTTACCGGGAGATCTGGATACCCCCAAGCAAAGAGGCTGTACACCAGCTACTGCTACCCAAAGCATTGCAGGTCGAGGTACTGACCAGTTTACATGACAATCATGGCCACCAAGGAGCAGAGAGGACAACTGGCCTAGTCCGGGAGAGGTGTTACTGGTCGAACATGCGTTTGGATATCGACAGGTGGTGCAAAGAGTGCGAGCGGTGCGTTGTGGCAAAGGCAGTACGGCCAACAGTCCGGACCACCATGGGACATCTAATGGCGTACAAGCCATTGGAGGTAATAGCCATTGATTTCGCCACCTTGGAAACGGCCAGTGATGGCAGAGAGAATATTCTGATCGTCACCGATGTCTTCTCCAAATTCAGCCAGGCGTATCCCACGTCTGATCAGAAGGCTCACACAGTGGTCAAGATCCTCACCGAAAAGTAGTTCTATACATACAGAGTGCCAAAACGGATTCACTCTGACCAAGGCCGCAACTTTGAAGGAGAGCTACTCAAGCACCTCTGCCAGTTGTATGGCGTGGCAAAGAGCAGGAGCACCCCATACCACCCAGAGGGGAATGGACAATGCGAGAGATTTAATAGAACCATCTTCGATCTCTTGCGCTCCCTCCCAGAGGGGAAGAAACGAAAGTGGCCTCAAGTGCTCCCTCAGCTACTATTCGCATACAATACCACTGCCCACCAGTCAACAGGCCACTCGCCCTACGAACTGATGTTTGGCCAGAAGCCCCAGCTGCATGTCGATCTGCTTCTGGGTCAAACAGAGGAAGAACAGACGGCCACCACACTGGAAGATTGGGTGACCAGACACCAAGATCACCTATCCTTACTGTAAATTGTACCTAAATTGTACCTCATCCCATTCTGCTTTGCACTATATAGTATTGTATATTAGTATATTGCATAGTATATTGTATATTGTATGGTAACTCAGTTACTTCTAGTCTGCATCGAACATTGTACATATGTCTATACTGAACACTGGGACCTCTATTTTTACTTCTTTTACATGCTACTTTATTTTATTTCATACTTATCTTGTCTAGCACAGTCTCTGGAGCGTAACAGTAAGAAGCATTTTGTATAAAAGTATTCTGTACTTCTGTATGACAACTATTAAATAAACTTGAAACTCTATGTGAATGCCCGGAGGTATCTCAAGGCAGCTTCTATGTCCAGAGAGCACCGGCGGCCTGAGCCAAACGCACCCATCCTCTTAACAGGGAATTTACTCTACAAGAAGAACCATGGAACAGGACGACGAAATAATAATAATAAGCACATGATCAAATTCAATTAAATCATATCTATCAATATCAATAAGAGCGTGATGAGATAAAAGCAGGTGTATAAAACAAGTGTGTAAAAAACAGGTGTATGAAAAACCGTGTATAAAAACAGGTGTAAAAAACAGGTGTAAAAACAGGTGTGTGGGTCAGAGGTCAAGGTCCCCCGCACTATATTACGCTGTTGTACAGTCTGATGGCAGTGGGGACAAAGGACATATGGAGGAAATCGAATGACAGCAACAACAACACCGTTTGGAAGAAGGAGTCTGAACCGCAGTCTCCTCCAGCAGCAACAACAACAACATGCCGCCGCAGAGGGTGTTCGCTCTGCCGAGGCAGCGATCCCTGCTTAGAATAGAATAGAATAGAAATACTTTTATTATCCTGTGGGAAATTTGACACTGCAAATCGCTCAACATTTAAACATTTAGACAGGACAGGTCACGATTTAGAATAATAACACAAATCAAATCAAGTTGCCTAGGATAAGAGTAAATAGAATAAAAATGGAATAAAATATACAGTAAATAAATACAGTAAAAATATACTGAGCATGGGGGAAGGAGGGGGGTACAGGTAGTAAAAACAACACAAGTAGTGTAAACAAATTGGTCAATATAATTAACTATCTAACTAACTGCGGTCATAAACCCATTTGTTCAGGAAACAAGATTATCCAAGGCTGATGTAATAAAAGTGAGTACAGCATTTAAAGGGAACAGTCTTCTCCAGAGTCAGACAATAAGATAGATACAAATGTCATCTCTTCTGCGTTCAGTAGAAAGCTTATCCACTGCAAGATAGCCTGGCGGCGTGAATACTTTCGACAACAAATGTTTGTTTCCGCGTGCGAGTTTTGCGCTCTGATTGGCCAGGTCATGTGACATGTGCGCCAATCGTGGGACAGCAAGTTCTGCGCCTATTTCCGGGTCTAACAGCCTGCAAACTACCTGGCGTTCTATCGCCATGCTCTAAGACAAACTCTAACCTTAACCAACTTTGAAAGAGCGCCTAAGCTTAACCAGTGTAGACACTTGCGGTCCCACGATTGGGCGTACATGTCACATGACCAGAAATGACCTGGCCAATCAGAGACGCGGAAACAAACATTTGTTGTCTAAAGTATTCAGGCAGCCTGGCGGTTTAGTACTACAAATGAATGGAAGACTTCCGGTTAAGCTACAACATGTAGCACACGCATTTTGCAATTGCTCCGCTCCCACCAACGCTAATTTCGTTTAAAAACATTATTTGGACAGTAAAGAAAGAGAATAGACCACATCGTATGTATTGTTAAGACCCTCTACTAACCATATCAAAAGACAATATGGTTAAAGGTAGAAAGGTGGCAGAGAAAATAACTACGGCAACTTCAACGGCGCAGGACGTAAAAAAACGAGAAAGACGCGTCCTAACCGTCGCTGGTTCTGAGCCGACGGCGACAAGCTCCGAGGAGGAGAAGGAAGAGGACAATTTACCGGGATCATCGATTACGGTCTCCGAAAGAGAGTCAATAGAGACCAACATAAAAGAAGGTACAGATTCAAGCTCCGTGAAAGGGAGAGCAGCCAGATTTATGGATTCCAACGTCACTGCATCTATCTACCATATGCCGCCAACTGAAGAAAGCAGAAATCCACCCGATTTCAACACACTGTCTAACCTGATGGTAGAACAGTCTAACCTGATGAAAGAACAGATGGTAGAACAGTCTAACCTGCAGATTACACACATCAAGGCGCTCGAGGCAAACGTTGATGCTAAATTCGATCGCATCGAGGCTAAATTCGATCGCATCGATGAGAAATTAGAAGAAGTCAAGAAAGCGATCGATGCCAAGTCAAAGCGAATCACGACAGTGGAGATTTCACTGCGGTCAAGTGAGCCGTCTTTTGCTTTTGCGTGGTCAAGTGAGCCGCTCTTGTTTTTCGAGTGCGCGATTAGTTCCAGGTTTACGGTAATGCATTAAAACAAGCCTGGGACGCTGTTGTAATGAACCGACGTGACTTTTGAACACAGTCTCACAAGTAGATCTTACAGAAATACTTAATATGACATTGAATGCGCATCGAATCAATAGGACGTTTAGTCTAATCAATAGGACGTTTCGTATGTGCAGTATTATTGAACATCGAATCAATAGGACGCGCAGTATATTCGATCACTAAACTAAAGCTACAGACAATTCCACAGAGGAACACTTCCGGTGAGGATTTCAAAGTAAAGGATGGCATGTGGTTCATTTCTATTATTTCATAAGTAGTTTATTACACTGCCATGTTTGTACTTAATACTTCTCAAGACTACTTGCACAAATAATATTAACTACTTTTACTGTGTACTTTGAGTAATTTGAGTTTCAAAGTCCTTTTTATAGAACAATGAGTATTTTCGACTAACTTTGATGTGGTATAAAAAAAGATTTTCCCATAAGCACTTTATGAAACTGCCATGGTTGTACTTAGTACCTCTTAGACTACTTGTACAAATTATATGAAATATTTTTACTGTGTACTTTTTGAGTAATTTCAGTTTGAAAGTCCTCAGAATCAGCATTTTCGACTAACTTTGATGTGGGATAAAAAAAGATTTTCCCATAAGCACTTTATGAAACTGCCATGGTTGTACTTAGTACCTCTTAGACTACTTGTACAAATTATATGAAATATTTTTACTGTGTACTTTTTGAGTAATTTGAGTTTCAAAGTCCTCAGAATCAGCATTTTCGACTAACTTTGATGTGGGATAAAAAAAGATTTTCCCATAAGCACTTTATGAAACTGCCATGGTTGTACTTAGTACCTCTTAGACTACTTGTACAAATTATATGAAATATTTTTACTGTGTACTTTTTGAGTAATTTGAGTTTCAAAGTCCTCAGAATCAGCATTTTCGACTAACTTTGATGTGGTATAAAAAAAGATTTTCCCATAAGCACTTTATGAAACTGCCATGGTTGTACTTAGTACCTCTTAGACTACTTGTACAAATTATATGAAATATTTTTACTGTGTACTTTTTGAGTAATTTCAGTTTCAAAGTCCTCAGAATCAGCATTTTCGACTAACTTTGATGTTGGATAAAAACAATTCTTCCCATAAGCACTTTATGAAACTGCCATGGTTGTACTTAGTACCTCTTAGACTACCTGTACAAATTATATGAAATATTTTTACTGTGTACTTTTTGAGTAATTTCAGTTTCAAAGTCCCCAGAATCAGCATTTTCGACTAACTTTGATGTGGTATAAAAAAAGATTTTCCCATAAGCACTTTATGAAACTGCCATGGTTGTACTTAGTACCTCTTAGACTACTTGTGCAAATTATATGAAATATTTTTACTGTGTACTTTTTGAGTAATTTGAGTTTCAAAGTCCTCAGAATCAGCATTTTCGACTAACTTTGATGTGGTATAAAAAAAAGATTTTCCCATAAGCACTTTATGAAACTGCCATGGTTGTACTTAGTACCTCTTAGACTACCTGTACAAATTATATGAAATATTTTTACTGTGTACTTTTTGAGTAATTTGAGTTTCAAAGTCCCCAGAATCAGCATTTTCGACTAACTTTGATGTGGGATAAAAAAAGATTTTCCCATAAGCACTTTATGAAACTGCCATGGTTGTACTTAGTACCTCTTAGACTACTTGTACAAATTATATGAAATATTTTTACTGTGTACTTTTTGAGTAATTTGAGTTTCAAAGTCCCCAGAATCAGCATTTTCGACTAACTTTGATGTGGGATAAAAAAAAGATTTTCCCATAAGCACTTTATGAAACTGCCATGGTTGTACTTAGTACCTCTTAGACTACTTGTACAAATTATATGAAATATTTTTACTGTGTACTTTTTGAGTAATTTGAGTTTCAAAGTCCCCAGAATCAGCATTTTCGACTAACTTTGATGTGGGATAAAAAAAGATTTCCCCATAAGCACTTTATGAAACTGCCATGGTTGTACTTAGTACCTCTTAGACTACTTGTACAAATTATATGAAATATTTTTACTGTGTACTTTTTGAGTAATTTCAGTTTTAAAGTCCTCAGAATCAGCATTTTCGACTAACTTTGATGTGGGATAAAAAAAGATTTTCCCATAAGCACTTTATGAAACTGCCATGGTTGTACTTAGTACCTCTTAGACTACTTGTACAAATTATATGAAATATTTTTACTGTGTACTTTTTGAGTAATTTGAGTTTCAAAGTCCCCAGAATCAGCATTTTCGACTAACTTTGATGTGGGATAAAAAAAGATTTTCCCATAAGCACTTTATGAAACTGCCATGGTTGTACTTAGTACCTCTTAGACTACTTGTACAAATTATATGAAATATTTTTACTGTGTACTTTTTGAGTAATTTCAGTTTCAAAGTCCTCAGAATCAGCATTTTCGACTAACTTTGATGTTGGATAAAAACAATTCTTCCCATAAGCACTTTATGAAACTGCCATGGTTGTACTTAGTACCTCTTAGACTACCTGTACAAATTATATGAAATATTTTTACTGTGTACTTTTTGAGTAATTTGAGTTTCAAAGTCCTCAGAATCAGCATTTTCGACTAACTTTGATGTGGGATAAAAAAAGATTTTCCCATAAGCACTTTATGAAACTGCCATGGTTGTACTTAGTACCTCTTAGACTACTTGTACAAATTATATGAAATATTTTTACTGTGTACTTTTTGAGTAATTTGAGTTTCAAAGTCCTCAGAATCAGCATTTTCGACTAACTTTGATGTGGGATAAAAAAAGATTTTCCCATAAGCACTTTATGAAACTGCCATGGTTGTACTTAGTACCTCTTAGACTACTTGTACAAATTATATGAAATATTTTTACTGTGTACTTTTTGAGTAATTTGAGTTTCAAAGTCCCCAGAATCAGCATTTTCGACTAACTTTGATGTTGGATAAAAACAATTCTTCCCATAAGCACTTTATGAAACTGCCATGGTTGTACTTAGTACCTCTTAGACTACCTGTACAAATTATATGAAATATTTTTACTGTGTACTTTTTGAGTAATTTGAGTTTCAAAGTCCCCAGAATCAGCATTTTCGACTAACTTTGATGCATCAGATTTGATGGTGACTCATTTCATTTTACAGCTACAGTGTGACACCTGTGAAAGATGGTTCCATGAGCAGTGCCTGGGGGTGAATCAGGACCAACTCCAAGAAGCCAGGAAGCCAGGAAGCAATTGGAATTGCTGTCTCTGCAACTAGGGCAGAATAATTAAGAAAAAGGGGGGAAAATCTGTGTTAACAGAGTCACATGGGGAGCAATAACTGGTCATGACGACGAGGTCTTCTTTAGCCTTAACTGGCGTGGTTTATTTAATATGTACATTTGCGCCACTAGACCTGCTCTCCATGAGAGCTAGAGAGAGAGAGAGACAGAGGGGCAGGGAACAATCCCTTATACCTGATACCTGACGTCAGTTACAATAGCTGCGTCTCCTTACGCCTATAGCGCCCTCTTACTGTGGAACAGTTAAAGTGCAGTTACATGCAAACATTAATACTGTACTTACACTTAACAATCTGTTTGCCTGTTTTTGTCATACATAAACACAATCACTGAATGACAGTGTTTCAGTTGATAAGCTTTCATTTTTTGTTTTTAATATTTTCTCCTTTAGCCGTAACTGGCGTGGTTTATTTAATATGTACATTTGCGCCACTAGACCTGCTCTCCATGAGAGCTAGAGAGAGAGAGAGACAGAGGGGCAGGGAACAATCCCTTATACCTGATGTCAGTTACAATAGCTGCGTCTCCTTACGCCTATAGCGCCCTCTTACTGTGGAACAGTTAAAGTGCAGTTACATGCAAACATTAATACTGTACTTACACTTAACAATCTGTTTGCCTGTTTTTGTCATACATAGACACAATCACTGAATGACTGTTTCAGTTGATAAGCTTTCATTTTTTGTTTTTAATATTTGCTCATCTCCTATGCTTATCTATGTAGTTTAGTTGGATATTCATATTTTTATTATTGGCATGACTACTTACTTTTAGTAGAATGTATATATATAGTTAAAGGTGTTCATATTCATTTTATTTTCAAATATATGTTATAAGTATCTACGTTTATTGATATTATATGTGTAAATAGTAATTTTGTATTTCAAATACATCATGCTAATTTCAAAGATGCTTGTATGTGTGTTTTTATTGCAACATCAAAGCAACCTAGGTAAGTTGAACATCAAAAGCCAAAACAAAAGTTAAAAAACAAACTATAAAAACTCTAATATTGGCACGTGCTACTACAGTTATACTGTTTTAAAGGTAAAAGTTAAAATATCTTCTTGCAATACATCCAAAAATAATTTTCACTGTGTTTCGTGAAATTTTGACAATGCAGTCTAAAAGTATAATGAACCAACCCTGTTCATTTGTGCTAGATAATCAAAAACAAAACCAGTCATTCCACAACTACATGTTCATGACTTTTTGCTAAAACTATTGTATTGATTCAATCATTTAGAATTGCAATGTCATTGTGAAATAGAAATGTTCATCATATTTTTTTATTCAGCACAAAATCAAGACAGTACAGATATGCAGATATACTTTACAACACGTTTAACATCATGTCTGTACCGAGACTGCTATGCTTGGGGAAGGGGCATGGGGGAAACATAAAAAAAAAAAGAAAAACAGGTACACCAGAATTTGCAGATAAAAAAATACAGTACTGTTGAGTCCAGAAAAGAGAGTATATACATTTGACGTAAAAAAGACGTACATTGGAGGAGGTTGGGTAGGTGGGGTGGAGTCGTGGGGGGGGGGGGGGGGGGGGTTGGTTAGGCGGGGTGGGTGGGGAACACTACAAGCAAAACTGTACATTGGTAAGTATTACTGGTGAGATAAATCAAACACATTTTTAAAAGAAAATGTCAATCAAATGGGAAATAAGATGAAAATAAATATAATGCAGTGCCTTTATAGCCCTATACGCTCTATACAAGCCCACTTTATATCGAACTGTTCACCTTGCAACCTGATCAGATGAGTCATCCTCTCCATGTCCTGAATTTCTTTAACTTTGTTTAGCCATTGGTTATGTGTTGGGGGACTGGGCTTCAACCAATTAATTGTGATAATTTTCTTGGCAGCAGTTAACAGTATTTGAAGAAGATACACACTTTTCCTTCCCTCAATGTCCTCCGTTATGACTCAGAGGATGGCAGTTTTGAAATCTTGTGGGATGTCCATGTCGAATACTTTTTTTTACATCCCTGAATGCAAAAAGTCCAAAAGCAGGACAACAGTAAGATTTTGGTGGGACAAAGTGGGACAGATAGATAATGTACATTTTTGTATTAGAATAACTCGTCTTCACCGAATAGATTAAGGTTAAATCAAAATAAATACAAATTAAATACAGAATTATATCTCTCCACATTCATCTTGGCACTGGCAGCCGGCTTGTTACCACCTAACATCTGTTTTAAATATTCAAACTTTATCACTTGACAGGAATGTCTTGTGTTCGATTTTTGCTTCGAAAAGAGGGACATCCTCTCAATACGTGGGACGCGGTCTCAAATGGTGGAAACAGTACAACCAAAAGGGGGACACCTGGTCACCGTACCCAGAAGTGACATAATTTTGGGCATGTCCAGAAAATGTATGGTTAATTTGTTCACCACATCCCCTCCAGCATTGGCTTGTGGGAGTTGTACCTGCTTTAGCAGTCAATAAGGGGGTCTTGAAAAACATACTAATGACCTTCCATATATATTCTCTCCAGGAATTAGAATTATTCACCTTATGTAATTCAGTACAAACATCGAACCACTCCTCTTCTTGTGAGATCTCCTGTTGGAGCTCAGCCTCCCACTTCAACTTAATGTATAGCGAGTCGTTGGGGTTCATTGATATTAGGTTTTGATATAATTTAGAATGAATTTTTTGTTTTGAAGCATCAATTTGTATATTAGCTATAAAGCGTTCTATTGGAGAAGGGTGTCGAATTTTTTGTCCCAATCTTCCTGGTTTTCAAAAAAATGCCTTAATTGGAGACATCTGAAAAAGTCAGTACTAGGAAGGCTAAACTCCACTCTGAGTTGTTGGAAGGATTTAAGCTGGCCGGAGTGAATAAATTGGTAAACAAATTTCAGACCCTTTGTCCTCCATCCACTGAATCCTGCATCCAGAGTTGATGGTGTAAAGTCCCCAATGAAACCAATTGAGGTCAGGCCCGATGTTAAAGGCAAACTGAACTCTTTCTGGACCGCTCTCCATATTTGTATCGTAAATCTCGACCATGCTTGGCCAGCTGTAATGTTTTGAAACGCACTAGGTAATTTCCCCTGCCATATTAAACGTGAGAGTAATTGATTTAGTAAATTTAGTAAAAGTGTGGTTATCAATTGGGATGGCCAGCATTAGAAACGGATACAGTAGTCTAGGGAGTATGTTCATTCTGATTATTTCCACCCTCCCTATCAAGGAAAGAGGCAGAACAGTCCATCTATCCACGTCCTCTCTGATCTTATTGATAAGCCTCGTGTACTTCGCTTTATACAAATTGGTCAAATGTGGGTGTTATGGTATGCCTAAATATTTAATACCAGTACTTGGCCATTTAAAAGGGAAGAGGGATATGGCCTGTTGAGAAATGTTCCCCCCAATAGCCAGTGCCTCTGTTTTGTCTATGTTAATTTTATATCCAGAGTAATAACCAAATGTAAAAATTTTACTCATACGGCATGGAATCGACCTCGAAATAGAAATGTTAATTAAAAGGAAAAAGGAAAAATCTAAACCCAAGTACTAAGTACAACCATGGCAGTTTCATAAACTGCTTATGGGAAATTTTCTTTTTATCCAACATCAAAGTTAGTCGAAAATGCTGATTCTGGGGACTTTGAAACTCAAATTACTCAAAAAGTACACAGTAAAAATATTTCATATAATTTGTACAAGTAGTCTAAGAGGTACTAAGTACAACCATGGCAGTTTCATAAAGTGCTTATGGGAAAATCTTTTTTTATCCCACATCAAAGTTAGTCGAAAATGCTGATTCTGAGGACTTTAAAACTGAAATTACTCAAAGTACACAGTAAAAATATTTCATATAATTTGTACAAGTAGTCTAAGAGGTACTAAGTACAACCATGGCAGTTTCATAAAGTGCTTATGGGAAAATCTTTTTTTATCCCACATCAAAGTTAGTCGAAAATGCTGATTCTGAGGACTTTGAAACTCAAATTACTCAAAAAGTACACAGTAAAAATATTTCATATAATTTGTACAAGTAGTCTAAGAGGTACTAAGTACAACCATGGCAGTTTCATAAAGTGCTTATGGGAAAATCTTTTTTTATCCCACATCAAAGTTAGTCGAAAATGCTGATTCTGGGGACTTTGAAACTCAAATTACTCAAAAAGTACACAGTAAAAATATTTCATATAATTTGTACAGGTAGTCTAAGAGGTACTAAGTACAACCATGGCAGTTTCATAAAGTGCTTATGGGAAAATCTTTTTTTATCCCACATCAAAGTTAGTCGAAAATGCTGATTCTGAGGACTTTGAAACTCAAATTACTCAAAAAGTACACAGTAAAAATATTTCATATAATTTGTACAAGTAGTCTAAGAGGTACTAAGTACAACCATGGCAGTTTCATAAAGTGCTTATGGGAAAATCTTTTTTTATCCCACATCAAAGTTAGTCGAAAATGCTGATTCTGAGGATTTTAAAACTGAAATTACTCAAAAAGTACACAGTAAAAATATTTCATATAATTTGTACAAGTAGTCTAAGAGGTACTAAGTACAACCATGGCAGTTTCATAAAGTGCTTATGGGAAAATCTTTTTTTATACCACATCAAAGTTAGTCGAAAATGCTGATTCTGAGGACTTTGAAACTCAAATTACTCAAAAAGTACACAGTAAAAATATTTCATATAATTTGTACAAGTAGTCTAAGAGGTACTAAGTACAACCATGGCAGTTTCATAAAGTGCTTATGGGAAAATCTTTTTTTATCCCACATCAAAGTTAGTCGAAAATGCTGATTCTGAGGACTTTGAAACTCAAATTACTCAAAAAGTACACAGTAAAAATATTTCATATAATTTGTACAAGTAGTCTAAGAGGTACTAAGTACAACCATGGCAGTTTCATAAAGTGCTTATGGGAAAATCTTTTTTTTATCCCACATCAAAGTTAGTCGAAAATGCTGATTCTGAGGACTTTAAAACTGAAATTACTCAAAAAGTACACAGTAAAAATATTTCATATAATTTGTACAAGTAGTCTAAGAGGTACTAAGTACAACCATGGCAGTTTCATAAAGTGCTTATGGGAAAATCTTTTTTTATACCACATCAAAGTTAGTCGAAAATGCTGATTCTGAGGACTTTGAAACTCAAATTACTCAAAAAGTACACAGTAAAAATATTTCATAATTTGTACAAGTAGTCTAAGAGGTACTAAGTACAACCATGGCAATTTCATAAAGTGCTTATGGGAAAATCTTTTTTTATCCCACATCAAAGTTAGTCGAAAATGCTGATTCTGAGGACTTTGAAACTCAAATTACTCAAAAAGTGCACAGTAAAAATATTTCATATAATTTGTACAAGTAGTCTAAGAGGTACTAAGTACAACCATGGCAGTTTCATAAAGTGCTTATGGGAAAATCTTTTTTTATCCCACATCAAAGTTAGTCGAAAATGCTGATTCTGAGGACTTTAAAACTGAAATTACTCAAAAAGTACACAGTAAAAATATTTCATATAATTTGTACAAGTAGTCTAAGAGGTACTAAGTACAACCATGGCAGTTTCATAAAGTGCTTATGGGAAAATCTTTTTTTATACCACATCAAAGTTAGTCGAAAATGCTGATTCTGAGGACTTTGAAACTCAAATTACTCAAAAAGTACACAGTAAAAACATTTCATATAATTTGTACAAGTAGTCTAACAGGTACTAAGTACAACCATGGCAGTTTCATAAAGTGCTTATGGGAAAATCTTTTTTTATCCCACATCAAAGTTAGTCGAAAATGCTGATTCTGGGGACTTTGAAACTCAAATTACTCAAAAAGTACACAGTAAAAATATTTCATATAATTTGTACAGGTAGTCTAAGAGGTACTAAGTACAACCATGGCAGTTTCATAAAGTGCTTATGGGAAAATCTTTTTTTATCCCACATCAAAGTTAGTCGAAAATGCTGATTCTGAGGACTTTGAAACTCAAATTACTCAAAAAGTACACAGTAAAAATATTTCATATAATTTGTACAAGTAGTCTAAGAGGTACTAAGTACAACCATGGCAGTTTCATAAAGTGCTTATGGGAAAATCTTTTTTTATCCCACATCAAAGTTAGTCGAAAATGCTGATTCTGAGGACTTTAAAACTGAAATTACTCAAAAAGTACACAGTAAAAATATTTCATATAATTTGTACAAGTAGTCTAAGAGGTACTAAGTACAACCATGGCAGTTTCATAAAGTGCTTATGGGAAATTTTTTTTTATCCCACATCAAAGTTAGTCGAAAATGCTGATTCTGAGGACTTTAAAACTGAAATTACTCAAAAAGTACACAGTAAAAATATTTCATATAATTTGTACAAGTAGTCTAAGAGGTACTAAGTACAACCATGGCAGTTTCATAAAGTGCTTATGGGAAAATCTTTTTTTATCCCACATCAAAGTTAGTCGAAAATGCTGATTCTGAGGACTTTAAAACTGAAATTACTCAAAAAGTACACAGTAAAAATATTTCATATAATTTGTACAAGTAGTCTAAGAGGTACTAAGTACAACCATGGCAGTTTCATAAAGTGCTTATGGGAAAATCTTTTTTTATACCACATCAAAGTTAGTCGAAAATACTCATTGTTCTATAAAAAGGACTTTGAAACTCAAATTACTCAAAGTACACAGTAAAAGTAGTTAATATTATTTGTGCAAGTAGTCTTGAGAAGTATTAAGTACAAACATGGCAGTGTAATAAACTACTTATGAAATAATAGAAATGAACCACATGCCATCCTTTACTTTGAAATCCTCACCGGAAGTGTTCCTCTGTGGACTTGTCTGTAGCTTTAGTTTAGTGATCGAATATACTGCGCGTCCTATTGATTCGATGTTCAATAATACTGCACATACGAAACGTCCTATTGATTAGACTAAACGTCCTATTGATTCGATGCGCATTCAATGTCATATTAAGTATTTCTGTAAGATCTACTTGTGAGACTGTGTTCAAAAGTCACGTCGGTTCATTACAACAGCGTCCCAGGCTTGTTTTAATGCATTACCGTAAACCTGGAACTAATCGCGCACTCGAAAAACAAGAGCGGCTCACTTGACCACGCAAAAGCAAAAGACGGCTCACTTGACCGCAGTGAGATTTCGGTGACAGAAAACACAAAAGCAGTCAAGGCGAACGAAGGTAGCATGACAGAGATGGGAGAAGAGATGGAAAAAGTGAAAGATGAATACCGGAGGGAAATAAAATTGCTTAAAAACGAAGTGATGGAGAGGCAACTAGAAACCCATCGTTACCACAGGCGGAATAACATCCGCATTGTGGGGCTTGATGAAGCAGTGAACTGCGATGACATCAACTTTCGAAAAGAGTTATCAACGATTTTGGAAAACTCCGATCCAAACAAAGTGCCAGAAGTGGAACAAGTTTACAGAATTGGTTCCCAGGGGCAAAATATCAACGGGCCGAGAGTCATCATTGTCACTCTGCGGAAAACTACAACAAGGGATGACATCATCAAATATGCTCGCAACCAACGTGGGAAGCTGAAGTATGGTGATAAACCAATATTTATCTACGAAGATTTGAGCAGAGAGGCCATCATCCGACGTCAACCATACAAAGATGTGATGCAAAAGCTGTACATAGCCGGCTACAAGCCAAGGCTAGCATATCCGGCGCTGTTATCATTCTTGGGCAATAACGGCCGCAGGTCAGGTCCATTTACACCCTTTGAAGCTGAGGATTTCCTGAATCAAAATGCAGCAAATAACCCAAAGCATGACGAAAATGCCGGAATCAGTTAAGCCTCTCTCTAAATATATACCAGTGTTGGAATGACTTTATTGTGTTCATCAATGAGGTCATTCCACCAGTGTTGGAATGACATTGTTGTGTTCATCAAAGTAGCAAACGATATGCAAGTCGTCTATAACAAAGTGTACTGTGTATAATACGATTCATAATACATTATAATTTCAGTCTCTGGTCTCTGAGGGGACAAATAAATATCAATGCAAAAAGATCTATCTGGAATATTCTGGGTTTATCGCTCAAATGCCCTGGGTCTCTTAGATCATTCTGGAATGTAAAATAGTCTAGGCACTAGTATATTCTACAACCTTCTAGAATATAAGGCACCATGACAACGAAGCATACAACTCTAACAATAACATTCGGTGTGCATACACATAGCAGATAATAAATTAAATGAAGTGCAATCAGCCCTTAATAATACTTTAAAATTATCCACACATAAACGTATGAGCACAGCAAGGTTATTCTAACAATTTAAGTAATCACTCCATTAAAGGCACATTGAAGCGCTAAAAGGCGCTGCTTTTCTATCTTATCTAATCAGTTAAATCGGTTCTAGTGGCTTCTCCACGTTGATAATTATTTATCTCTTATTCCTTATCTATATCTTTCCATTGATTTTTATTTTATTTAATTTTTTCTTCTCATTACTCTATATTTTTTAAATATAATTTAACTTACATTGTTCTTTTCCAATGTTCTTCACATTAAGGTGTCAATATTACTCTATATTTTTTAAATATATTTTAACTTACATTATTCTTTTCCAATGTTCTTCACATTAAGGTGTCAATATTGATCTACAATCTTTTCCTTTTTTTTTCCCCCCACACGTTGGTGGAGGGTTCAAAGGAATATGTCGATAAAGGTTTATTCTCTTTTTATTTTATTTTTTATTTTTATCTTTAGGTTATTTATCACAATACTTCATTACAGTAAGGGAAGGTGCAAGACCAAAAGCGACATTCTATTGCAATAGAATGGAAATGTTAGATCCTATGGCAATGAGCATAGGAAAATTAGGATTACAATGCTCAGGTTGGGCAATCCAGTGGACCATGGGAGAAAGTCAATCGCGGAGGATGTGTTCTTGGAACACAGGCATGTTCGACTTTCTGGGAGAGGGGAAAATAGGGGATTTTTATTTGTATATATATATGTTTTTAAGCTCAGCTCTCAACGGGACCTCATTAATTGGATGTGCATCTATTGTAGCTTCATACTCCAGAAACATTACCAAAAACTACACGAAAACATGCATAGACTATGGCTAGTTTGAATATAATGGTATGGAACACCGGTGGGATAAACAAACAACACAAGCGCAAAAGCGTGCTTACACTGATGAAAAAAGAACATGTGGACGTGGCTCTATTAAGCGAAACGCACATTTTAGAGGGAGACATAAATACGTTAGCGGATAACATATACCATAATATTAGTCACTCTTCTTTTGCTACAAGAACTAGAGGGGTAGCCATAGTCGTCAGACGCAAATTAAATATCGAATTGAAAGGGGTATGGTCGGATGCTGAGGGGCGCATAACTATAGCTAGGATTATACACAATAACAGGAAAATTGCATTGGCAGCGGTATATGCCCCGAATTTGTACGAAGTGGGTTTCTTCACTTCACTAACAGGAGAAATGTTAAACCATCCCGAGTACTCATATATAATAGGTGCGGATTTTAATGCCATTTGGAACCCAAGGATGGACAAAACTTACCTTTCCTTCTCCAGCGAACAAAAGAATTCATCTAAAGCATTAAAAGATTGGTCGAAATCAACAGGAGTAACTGATTTATGGCGTTCACTTAACCCCATGACCCGCAAGTACTCCTGTCGTTCGGCGAGACACAACACACTATCCAGAATTGATTACGTCTTTGCATCCCCGAGAATATTTGATAAATACGAAGTGGAAATGACACCCAATGCGCTATCAGATCACTGCTACTTAATCCTGAAAGCAACATTTGGTACACTATCTACCCGGGCCCCAAGATGGCGTTTTAATTTGATGCTGCTTAACAACAAGGAATTCATTACACAAATTAAAGAAGCTCTCACAGTATTCCTACAATGCTAACTTCCTAATGCTAACTCGGTGCAAGATCCCAGAATATTATGGATGTCGGTAAAGAATATGATCAAGGATTTCTCGGATAGATTTACCTCCATATTGCGCAAAAATCAAAACACAAAACTGTCTGAAATGGAAACGCTTTACTCAATGCTTTTTAATTCTTTAAAATACAACAACTCTACTAGACTAGATAACCAAGTTAACATTCTAAAGACAGAGATCAAAGCAATGTACAGACAAAAATCGGAATTGCAAATACGCAGCACTAGACAACAGCAGTACTTCCAAGGTTCTAAACCTAGTCACCTATTAGCCATGCGACTAAGAATTAATGCAAAATTTGCAGATATAACTGCCATTAGGAAACAACAAGCTCTAGTAACAGAACCCAAAATAATAAACGATACATTCAAAGAATTCTACTCCGATTTATATAACTCAGAAACGACCTTTGATCAAGACAAATTAGACACATATCTTAATCAAATTACTCTCCCTAAACTTACGGATGAAGACGCTAAACAGTTAGAAGTACCGATCACATTAGAAGAACTCAAGAAGGCCATATCCGGAATGAAAAACGGCAAAGCTCCGGGAATTGACGGTATCCCATCAGAAATGTACATTTCTTGCTGGGACATATTTGGACCCTTATTACTAAATATGATCTTATACTCAGTCAAAGAGGGAAGCTTCATTGAACACCAAAATACCGCACTCATTTCAGTTCTTCACAAAAAAGACAAAGACCCCACTGAATGCGGTAGTTACCGTCCTTTAAGCCTCCTCGGAACCGATGTCAAACTGTACTCTAAGATATTAGCCATCAGATTGCAAAAGCATATGACGTCTTTAGTTCATACGGACCAAACAGGCTTCATAAAAGGTCGCCTGATCAATGATAACATAAGGCGAATACTGCACGTACTAGATACAGACAAAGAGGACATCACACCTAAGGCGATACTATCCCTGGATGCTATGAAAGCATTTGACAGGTTGGAATGGTCGTTTCTATGGGCAGTATTGGAAAGGATGGGGTTAGGAAAAGGTTTCATTGATATGATTAAAGTACTATACAAGGACCCATCGGCCAGGATTACAACAGGCACATTCATCTCCGATATCTTTCCGGTATCGCGCTCAGCCAGACAAGGTTGCCCTCTTAGTCCCGGACTATTCGATCTATCATTAGAACCTTTAGCACAATTTATAAGACAATCCCAACACATAGAACCAATAGTAATCAAGGGCACACATCATAAAATTAGTTTATATGCGGACGACGTAATATTGTTCATGCAAAACCCCAACAACACATTGCCGCTTATACTCAAGTTGATAGAGAACTTTGGTGATTTATCGGGATTTAAAATAAATTGGCCTAAGTCGGCTTTTCTTCCTCTTAACACCAGTGCAAAAAAAGAGACAACCCTCCCAGGTGCGATACCCATGGTCAAACATTTCAGATGCTTGGGTGTGGAAATATTTCCCACCATAAGACAAACGGTGAAGCACAATTACACAAAAATACAGAACAAAATCAAGGACGACCTGGACAGGTGGGCAAAACTTAAAAACTCAGTACAGGCAAGGGTATCAATAGTTAAGATGGATGTATTACCAAGAATCAATTTCTTCAGCTCAATGCTTCCGTTACCTCCTCCAGAGGGCTACTGGAAAAGATTACAAACCTCCACATACAAATTTATTTGGAATAACAAACCACCTCGCATAAAAAGATCCACCGCACAGAGAAGTAAAGCAGACGGTGGCATGGCAGTCCCAGATTTTTTACAATATTTTAATGCCTTCACATTAAGACCATTGAAGAAGATATGGTTTGACCCCGAGGCTTTGGTATCTTGGAGAAAATTAGAAGAAAACATAGTAGCCCCACAGAGATTGAAAGACATAGCATACACTAAACTTTCAATCAAGCATTGTGAGCGAGAATTTGGCCCAATAATAACCCATGCAATCAGGACATGGCGGGAAACACAAAGGAAATTTCCTAACCCTCAAGTATGGCATAATCACACTCCCATATTCAATAACAATGCTCTCTTAATGGGAAAACGACCTATAAGATTCCCTGTATGGGAAGAAAGAGGCATACACTCATTAGGGGATATTTTTAATAACAAGGGCCTCTGTAGTTATGTCGAAATATGCATAAAGTTTAACCTCACCGAGTCCACATGGCTTTTTTACATACAGTTACGACTTTGTATGAGATCTCACGGTGTTCCATTACACATACCAATTGAACACCACAGATACCACAAATTTTTCTATGAAAGAGATACATTGGGAGGTTTTGTATCAGGTTTTTATTATCAATTACTAACGTCCTCGTACGAAACCCTTCAACTAGACAATGTCTGGAGGAGGGATATACCAGACCTGGAAAATGACTTTGATTGGCAAGGAGCCTGGGCAAATGTCCGACTTACATCAAGGAACCCGGATCATCAACAAATCAATCTGAACTATATTCACAGGACATACTTGACTCCTATAAGGCTGTGCAAAATGGGGCTTATACAAGACTCCAAATGCTCCCAATGTACAAATGGGGACGAAGGAACATTTATGCACATGTATTGGGACTGCCCACCAGTTAAGGCATTCTGGAAAGATGTGTCCCAACAATTATCAATACTCGTATTTTGGAATATACCTGTACACCCCGCGGTATTGCTATTGAATGATGTTTTTGAGTTTGCAGTGAACCCACAACTAAAAAGATTGGTTTTATCGGGTATCACAGTAGCTAAAAAACTGATTGCATCACGTTGGTTTCAACCGGAAAAAATGTGCCGGAAAGTGTGGTTTCTTACATATCTCGATGTGATATATCAAGAAATATCTACAGCAAGAATTCTGGGGCTCAATGAATCCAAAATGTTAATGTGGTTAGAAGTGGTGGAGAGAATAAAAGCTAGCCTATAATGGTGATGTCTGGTTAGGAGTGAGGGATAATGGAGGTACTATCCAAGAGGGGGTCCGGGAGGGGGGGGTTTGAGCTGGAGCATATGTGTGTAGGGTTTTAGAAAATAGGTATTAGGGGTATATTATATACTAACATTTATATAATTGTAACTTCGCTGGATATACACGGTATACGGTTAAAATGTTATTATTGACTATTTTTGTTTTATCCTGTTTCTGTACTTGCATATATTTTAACCACCTTTACTGAAAGTTTCATTATACATTGTGTGTTGAGTACTGACTTTTAATAAGTTTTGTTTTGCAATAATAAAAAAAATTAAAAAAAAAAAATGAATGGAAGCGGATTGGCGCAGAGAGAAACGTCAGTGGCCAATCAGATCGCAGAACGCGGAACTGGAAATCCGTTGGTAAAAGAATAGACGCCGCCTGGATACGCCCAGAGCAATGGGAAAGCAGAATCTGCTGTAAAGACAGCCAAGCGTCTCATGCTGAAAGCTGCAGCTGCTCGACAAGATCCATACATAGCTATACTTGACCACCGCAACACGCAGAGCCAAGGCCTGAACACAAGCCCTTCTTCTTCTTCTTCTGAGTAGGAGGACAAGGACCTTCCTTCCTACCAAAGACACACTGTTGGAGCCAGAGATAACGAGCAACACAGGGAATAATACACAATAGACAGAAACAGGAGAAATACTACAACCGCACAGCGAAGGACATGGACACTCTAAAAAGGATGACAGGGTCAGAGTTCAGCCCTTTGAACCATATGAGGTTTGGAGAGCAGCAAAGGTGATAACTGGAGTCAGGAGGTGTCCTGAGGAGGAATCGTCGTCATCTCAGACGTAACCATTGCACGCCCACTCGAACAGGGACAGTGGGAGACACACCAAGGGAGGAAGTAGTGGAGCAGGGCTAGGGTTGGGTACCATTCACATTTGAACCGATACCGGTACTGGTACTTGTGAATCGATACCGGTACCCGCCGGTACCTTTTTTCTGTACTTTAGTGTCTAAAAATGGAATCTACCTACCTCAGTTGTAAAAAATTAGTCCAAACATCAAATGATTTATAATATCATTATTATTTATTTAGAACAATTTGTATAATATATGATATTGCAGCGCCAGCAAGCGTTGTCTGCATCTAGCTTTGTAAAGTGTAACCACACTTGCGACCGTTTTCGGCTTGCCATTGCCCCGACTGCTTTGTTGTTGTTGAATCAAGTCAAATCCTAGGTAAGCGTGTATTGTGTGCGTGAACGTTGGCGTGAACGTGCGGCACACTTCATACTGTAGGTTTACTAAACGTTAAATAAAAAAAAAAGGATTTATATTTTTTTTCTTTTTTACCGAAATGTGGCACTGGTGGATCTCACGTGAATCGGTACTCGGTAGTACCCATGTGATTCGGTCGATACCCTTAAAAGTACCGGATTCAATACCCATCTCTAAGCAGGGCCCAGCAGAGGGCCAACAAACTGTCCCTGCCAGGTCTGGTCGTCAGGTTATCTACACTACCTGAAGGACTTTGTTCAGTGATCATAATGTGGTTTGGGACCCTGACAAAGACTGAAAGTTGAATGCTAATGAGTTACAGTATATAAAAAAATGTATATATGTTTTTTGTTATTTTTTGTTTAGGATACAATGGTTTGGTTATGTAGGTCTGAATTTATATCCTTGCTGATGTTGAGAATTCAAGTTCTTTGTTTAAGGATAAAATGTAACACTGAGCCTAAGTGATATATTGAGAGATGGGAATTCTACTTCAAAGAAAAGATGTAACAATCGTATTGTTGTTCCTAGGTTGAGGTTCCGGGGACCAATATAAGCTTGTATAACACAGACGTTGATTAAGGGGGCTAGCGATGCATGAAGTGGATGATGCCTGTTGATGACTGATCATCGATTCTGTGTTAGAGAACGGAACAGAATGAAATAGCTTGTGTGCACACGTCATCTACCAATGGCCACATATAAATGTAATCTAACGATATAGGACAAAAAAACACATTGCATTCTAACAACGATGTAACGTAGTACATTTTGGAAATTGTAAATCCTGACTTTACTCGTTACTGGGAAAGTAATACAATTACAGTAATGCATTACTGACCAACACTGGTCAGGAGGCAGGCATTCATTATTTAGACATAAAACGTTTGTTTTGGTTATAAAAATCATCATAACCTATCTATCATAATAAAACTATTACATAGACACCTAAGATGGTAATATTTGATAAATTAATAAACTGATAATAAAATAAATATTATTAAACACAAATCTTGATACGTTCAAAGTGTAACAAATCAATGTGTAGGATATTACATTCTCAGAATAATTCAACAAGTTTGAGAAGGTTCACACATTGTTTTCCCAGATTAAAATGCAAGAATATGAAGTGTCTTTATCTTTCTTTACTCTTTTCAATGTGTCTGAGTTTGTAGTGCGAGAGAAAAAAATATGTAATACATATTGGGAGTGTCGGGTTCCTGTTACAAATTACAGCTTTTTGTTCATTAAATCTAACACACTGTGCATACATATGGCCCGGGACTGAGTTGAAAGGAGTATTGTCCAAAACTCAGTCTTCCTTCAGAAAGGTATTATTAAAGCAGCCTACACACACTACACAACTTTTAAAATCCTCACCACGCTGTGCTTTTCACACAACTCGGTCTTGTAATTGGGGATCTTGAAGTCCTTGTAAAGTCATGGTTTCAGACTATACATGACTGATCAGTGATGGGGGTTTACACATGACAAGATCTTTCACCAGGAGGAACCCCAGAGGAGTCCGTCTGGTCTCCAAAACACACACAGAGTGACATGGTTTTGGTCATGGAGGTATTTGTTTTGGTCAGAGGAATACACTGTAGGGATGTCACAGTGCACCGATTTCAAGGTAAACCGTAGTCTCAAAAGTCATGGTTTTCACACCCAAGCAATGTACGTTTTTTACAGTAACCGCGTTACCGGTGGTTTGTGTACATTTCTTGTTTTAGCAAGTAGCATAAAATGAACAGGCATAAAAATTTGCATACCGTTGACAGAATAAAGGCAATGCATAAAGTGCATACCATCAGAAACTCATATCATGACATCAGACATAAGGGGCTTCTCTTTTTCTCTGAGAGAAAAGGCTAGTGGAAAACAAAGCCAACTTGTCAACCGCACTCTGGTAATGGGCTGGCTTTTTCACAGATCTCCACACATGTCCCTAAAATCATGAATTAATGAATGGCAATAAGAGAGAAACATGGCAGGGTCATTGCAATAACCAGAACTGTTTAATAATTTTCTTGTTCTGATTCAGACAAGACAGCTTTTAAATTGACAGCTTTTCAAGAAAAGAGTTTCTTCATTCTGTTCCCGGTCCCTCACTAGTTCAAAGTCAATGCAACTCAACCACAGCAGAATGGTCTCTCTCTCGTGTCAGGATGTGTGTATGAGTGTGGCCATGTGTGTGTGGAGAAAGGGGGAGTGAGAGAGTAGAGGTGTGTGAGAGTCTGAATCCTCCTCAATGGTCATGTGGCTTTATTACAAACTATAAACTCTCTCTCCTGTATGAGTTAACATGTGCCTCTTCAGATTACCTTTTTCACTGAACCATTTCCCACAAACTGAGCAACCAAATGCTTTATCTCCTGTATGAGTTCTTGTGTGTCGATTCAGACATGCTTTATCACTGAACCCTTTTCCACAAAATGAACAACTAAATGGTTTTTCTCCAGTATGAGCTCTCACATGTATCTGCAGATGTGTCTTCCTATAGAACCCTTTTCCACAAACTGAACACCTAAATGGTTTTTCCCCTGTATGAGTTATTGTGTGACGCTTCATACTTCCTTTATCACTGAACCACTTTCCACAAATTGAACAACTAAATGGTTTCTCTCCAGTATGACCTCTCATGTGTATCTGCAGTGCTGACCTACATTCAAACCCTTTTCCACAATCACTGCAAATAAATGGTTTCTCCCCAACATGACTTCTCCCATGTCTTACAAATTCAACATTTGTAGTAAATTCTTCATCACCAACAGTATATGTCCTGTGAGATTCAAGGTGAAGTTCAAAGCTCTCTGTGGGATCTAAATGTTTTCCACACAAACCACAATCACTAGAATGAGTGTGAATATGCGACATTAAAAACACCTCATCAAGAAAATATGTTCCACACACTTTACAACAATGTGTGGACAGGATGTGACTGGATGCTTTGAGTTCATGGGACAATTCCATAGATCTCTTTAAAGTCCTGCTGTTAGATAAACTTCGTTTTTTGTGTGTCTTTAAACCTGACTGAGGTTTCAGACTCTCAGATTCATCACTGCCACCAGTCTCAGCTCCAGAACAGCCTGAAGAGAGGAGCTGACCATCTCTAGTTGGTTCCAGATCACCAGCTGGATCTAAGTTACTGGCTGGTTCTGATCCTCCACAGTCCTCTCCATTAGGTTCTGTTTTCATCTGTTCAGATGAGGTGCTGGGTAAAGAGTAAGCCTCTCTGTTTTTCTCCCTCTGAGTTTGAAGAGACTGGAAGGGCCGACTTTTCTCTTGACCATCTTCATATTTCACTGAGATCCTAAAATTATCCTCCTCCTCTAGGTTTTGTAATAGTTCCTCCTGTTCCTCTTTAATCTGTAGGGGTTCTGGTTCCTGTGTTTGGTTGAGCTGAGAGTACAGAGTATTCTCCCCAGTGTGTTGACATTTCACAGAGACAGGACATAATGTGAGCTCTCTGATATCAGTCCGCTCCAGACCTTGAAGGAGACTGGGGCTCCTCTCCTGCTGCTCAGGGTGGACCTCCTCTTCACACATAAGGAGCTGCGTAGGGAGGGAGTCTAGAGGGAGGAGAAGAAAAAAATCAAACAATAATAATGTTAAAGGGTAAGTTAAGAATTGTTGACCACTAGCTCTATTTCCTATTTGATGTTGTCCATCGGTAGAGTCCTTTTCTCAGCACAATCCATGCTGATCTTAATACTGGATACGTGCAGCGCTGGCTAGTTACCACCAAAGCTAATGTAAACTAGTCAATGCGGCCAATCCCTGCTCCAGTCTGTACAAGCCCTGGAATAAACACTGATGCCTACTTTGGGGGAACTGTGGAGGAGGTTTCAGCATTTATTTCAGGGCTTGTTCAGGGATGGCCCCATTGATCCCTGGGCCCAGGAGTTCAAAACTTTGAATCCCTATCTGATTCAATCAGATTTTTAAATCCCATTTTTTGTGATCCAGGATCAGACAAATCTGCCAGATTTTGTCCCGGTATTTCAAAGCAATCCAGGATAGGATCACCCTGATCCAGATTCCGACTTTTCAAGATGACTAGATCCTGAATATCAGTGCTTTAATCCTACCGATCTCCATCCAGTGGATATAAAAAGAAATTAAAAACAGCTGATCATCCAGGCGTGCTTTGAGGGGCTGGATTCTAAGTGAGGTTTGCTGAAGGTGATGAGTGATGACAGATGATGGACTTTTTTGTTGAAGATATTTATTCTTTAATCTAAATTACATTTGTAATTGACAATCTTTGTTGTGATACTTTTATGAGCATAAACATTTATGTCATCAGCATTTGGTTGAAAACAAAATAGGCCACCACAAATGTGACCAAAAGATAAAAAATGTAATTGATTTGCCATGAAGGCTAACATTGTGTATTATTTCAGTTAACAAACTTTGCCATCTTATTTATATTGAAACATGTTTTCAAATAAATTGTATAGTACATTTTGCTCTGGTAATCCACTGGAAATCCACCCCTTTGGTGGGATCAAGATAATCCAGTTTTTTGGGATCAAACTGATCCCAATCCTGTGTTGTCGGTTTGAACTACGCGTTTTAACCTGTTAAGCCTTAAGGTCCCCCTATAGGGGACTTTTTTTCCCGTTATCAATAGAGACCGTATTAGATCCCCAATTATCGTATTTTTTTTATTTTAAACAAACACATAAACAAACATGACAACACACGATTAGATATACAAGCATTAATTAACAGTGCACATCCAATTAAATCACCATTTAGATAAATGTCTTATACAAGATGTACCCCTAATACCTGCTATCTATTACCCTACACACATTATGCTCTTGCTCGCACCCCCCACCCTGGACCCCCCAATGGATAATCCATCCATTATCATTCGCTCCTAACCAGACACTACCATTATATGCTAGCTTTTATTCTCTCCACCACTTCTAACCACATTGTCAATTTAGATTCATTGAGACCCAAAATACTTGCTGTAGATATTTCTAGATAAATCACATCGAGATATGTAAGAATCCAAACCTTTCGGCAAATTTCTTCCGGTTGAAACCATCGTGATGCTATCAGTTTTTTAGCCACTGTAATACCAGATAAAACCAATCTCTTTAGCTGTATAGGTACTGCATACTCAAAAATCATTCAGCAGTAATACAGAGGGGTGTACAGGTATATTCAGAATTAAGAGATTTGATAATTGCTGGGTCACTTCTTTCCAGAATATCTTAACTGGTGGGCAGTCCCAGTACATGTGCATAAATGTCCCCTCGTCCCCATTTGTACATAAGGAGCATTTGGAGTCTTGTTTAAGACCCATTCTGTTCAGTCTTATAGGAGTCAAGTATGTCCTATGAATATAGTTAAGATTGATTTGTTGATGGTCCGGGTTCCTTGATGCAAGTCGAACATTTGCCCAGGCTTCTTGCCAATCAAAATCTTTTTCCAGGTCTGGTATATCCCTCCTCCAGACAGAGTCTAGGTGGAGGGTTTCATACGAGTCCGTTAGTACCGGTAATTGATGATACAAATCTGATACAAAACCTCTCGATGTCTCTCTTTCATAGAAGAATTTCAATTATCATATCATGGGGTATCATTGGAAAGCCACACTCATTGGCTACAACCCTGTGCAAAGATTTTCGAGATCGCCAAATGATTGACGGAGCTAGAGCCCCGGGAGTCGGGGTGGTAATGTGTACTTTTGCGTACTTTGGGGCACGCCTCACATATCGGCATGTAACTCGAGAACCGCTGAACGGATTTTGTCACCTGGAAGGGAAATCGACAGGCAACAAATAGGGCTTTAATTCTACCTATATATTGTATTAAAAGAAATGCACACCCGAGCCACTAGAGGTCGGCAAAGAATCGTCCACAAGAAATTTTAGCCAAGAGTAAATACCATAACTATATCAAAAACAGTAGTCAAAGTGTATATTTTCATTTTTATTGGAAATACAAATGTATCGGAAAATGCTAATTATCGTAAAAAAAACGCAAGAAATGACTAAATCCAGATTCAACCCTGCCATTGGAAAGAGGAGCATTTTCCCTATCCATAGATGTATGATTTGGCCATATAAGGTCAAGTTCAAGGTCAAATATGAATTTATAATTAAAGTCGATTATCATTAATTACTGTATCTACAAATCCTTCTGTTTAATCATCTTCCCGCGGTTCATTTGCTTAGATTTTTTGTACACATGATCTCAATCAGGTGGTGAATTTTTCAGAAAATGTTTAAAATGTTTGATCATCATCAAAATCATAAATCATAATTAATTTATTCATTACAATTTACTCAGCCTAGTAACAGACACAATATTTCTGACACTGGAAATACATACCCCCAGGTCCCTAGATGTTCCTAGATACCAAGAACATGCAAATTGACCTTGCAGAAGTGGAGCAATCTTCCATTTACCTTTAGGCGAAAACGGTCTACAGATGAACAGATTTGATCCAGATTAAAGCTTGGATTTGATTTCCTGATCTGATCGGATATCAAAGTGATCCTAATCCTGTTTTTTGGTTTTGAACTACCCAAAATCCAAATCTGATCCAATCAGATAGGATTAAAAGTTTTGAACTCCTGGGCCCTGGTGATATATTTCTGTCTGTTTCTGTTTTTGACCACAGAAAACACACCATTTCCTGTAATGCCTTGAGTGTTCCAGCCTAGAAATGAAAGTAACTTGTGTAGAGTGAAGCCAGAAATTATTACAACTATTCCCACTGTTCCAAATCAAGAAAACATGTATTATTATATAGTTTGATGGCAGACATGATGGCTATGTAAGTTTAACGATCGGATACAGTGAAAGTGCTCGACCGGACGAGTAGTACCACTCCTCGTTCCGGGTTGGTTTTCTCCACGGACCGGGGTCGTAGAACGGAGGTTATCCGATAACCCTAATTATATGATACTGCCGTAGCTTTCCGCTTCACCTATGGGATGTCCTCTGCACCTACTTGAAACTTCTCACATGTACCTTATCTTCTCATTTGGAACTCCCTCTCCCCCTCCATCCGAGGCTCTGACACCATCAACCTCTTCAAAACCCACCTAAAAACACACCTGTTCACACTTGCCTTTACGCAACACGGCCCTACTCCCAAGTAGCCCACCCCCTGACTCTTTTCTTTTAACACTTTCGGGGCCACTGGGATCCGTCTAATCTCACTCTATAAGGCCAGCTTCTCATAACAAGTATTCACTGTGCGTGAGGTTGTTTGTAGAGCTAAATCTATATTTTATATTATTGCTATGTGTCCATTGTCATTGTCAATTGACACTATAAACCTTCCCTTCAATATGCCATAAAGAAATGTTTTCTTCATCAATACGTTCCCATTTTATAGCGTCGTGAATATAAGTGTTATATGGGAATGGTCTAGGGTAATTCCTGCAAGGCTAGTTATAAGGCTAATAGCTAATAACGTTAAATCGATTGGCGTTTCGGCCATACAGAAGCTAGAGTTAAAAATCTAAATGCATATGATCGATATCATGTTCCACCATGAATGCATGAAAGGGGGGGGGGGGGGGCGGGGGAAGTCGTTTCTGATTATTGATTACCAATAACGCCATTCGTTATTGTAGCATCATACGCTGATGAGAGGGTTGGATATGAGAGTAAGGCCCGATCGGGCTGTAATTGACGTGAAATAGCTCTTACCTGTGGCCGGTTGGACTACAAAAAGGATTTCCCAGTTATTGATCGCCATCTGGTAGATCGATATGTCCATTGGCTGATGCTATATTCCTTTACTGCATACTGAATTCGGCGTCGCAATAAGTATTCCATGCGATCTGGGGAAGCTATAGCTTCAGGCTAACAGAAAAAGTAGCCCAGACTGGAAAAAAAGCTACATCCGTTCTGCCACAGGGAACACTGCATTCTCGAGACAGCGCTACTACCAGGATCTGGCCGGTAATGCACTTTTCCGAAATCCCAAGAGTAGGGTATATCTGCAGTGCTGCTCCGTGACATTGAGTAGGATATTAAAATGCAATAAAAGCAAAAACGAGTTTACTTGGTTGGCCCTTTAACACTTTGGATGCCACGCCTCCCTGTCTCAACCTTGTTGCATGCCACCACCCACTTCAATGATAGCGCTCTCATATTTGCGAACGCATAAACTACATCTTAAATTATGGCTATGTGTCTAATCTGGCCGTCGCTTATCAATGACTTGTTTGCAGTCAACATTGTCGAAACGGATTTTTTTTTTTTTAATCAGTTCATTTCCGTTTTATACCATTTTGAAAAACGCTTGTTTCTTGAAACTTCCAGAAGATTTCAGAAGATTCTGTGATAAACGCCCTTTACTGTAATACACAAAACACGTTGTAATTTTTCGGCCTATTTATGAATCGTTTTCAAATAAACGCTAGATTATCGATAAATATGTGTACTTATGCACGCTATAGAAGCGGGCTGAAAAATCTATTATCCATTTCCTGATCAGCATACACACACACACACACACATAGGGCCCACGTTGATATCTCTGTGAAAAAAGCTCTGATTATCCTAAGACTGGTAAAATAGATTCTTACCTCAGATCAGATGTTCTCCAAAAAGATTATTCCAATTCCTGATTGCCATTCCAAATATCGATTGCGTTTATTGATTCAACGCTGGGTGGTCGAAACACCTATTCCACGCTGTTCTGATGGTCCAGAATGAATCCGATCGTCTCGGGTGACTTGTCTGAGAAGTAAAATGAGGAAGCAGGATTTTTTTCCCCCCATGCTTTTCATTCAGTCTAATCCAATGGGGTGCAGTACCACAGGGAGAGATGATAGGGGACGGTATTTTCCCAATGGAGCTCAGAGAGAGTTCCAGTGGTAACGGGAGGCTAGATTGATGAAATATGAATGGAAGTCACTAATAAAAAAATACGATTAAAACGAGATTTCCCGTCCGTGGCACTCAACGGTCGGCATGAAATAACGAGAATTGTCGTCCGTGGCACTCAAAGTGTTAAGCATGGCGCCTAAACACGTATACGTGGTTGGCCGGGACAGTGTTAAGCCACAGATCTTTTTTTTTTTTTTTTTTTTTTTGTTTTTTGTTAACTTTCTTGTTACCACTTCATCCAATTGGACAGCACCTTGCTTCCTTTTTTTTATCTTACTTGTTTTTTTAGTTTTTTTTCTGTTGTTACTATATATTTTTATCTACCCTTTCTTTTATATAGCTTCACTCTCCTTGTACAGTGTCCTTGAGTCTGAGAAAGGTGCTTCTCTCTTCAAATAAAATTTATTATTATTATTATTATCTGTCTGATCACGCCCACCTCTGGCCAGCATATAGCCCAGGTGTGGTGATCAGCTCCCCCTTCCGAGTCTGAATTTCAAACAAAACCCAGCCAGGGTTGCTCAGGGCTGGTAAAAGCGGAAAGCTACGCCAGTATCATATAACTAGGGTTATCGGATAACCTTTGTTATATTTCTACTGGCTACGCTTTCCGCTTCGCCTATGGGACACCGGGCGAAGCAGGGCACGTAGCCCCGACAAATGCACCCCCTGAGGTCCCCTTCACGACCATCAGAAAACACGGGGTGGGGTCCAGGCCCCCCGCCCGTCCTAACGAGGAGCGGAGGGTAGGACTCGGACCATGCGTAGTGGGGCGCAGTTACCCCAAGGCTGCGAGATAGAACCCCCCCAAATGTTCCGATGAGGTCCTCCGGATTACGACAGCGCCCTACCTCCCTCAGGGCCACCGTGACCCAACGAACAGTTGACCAGCGGCCCAAGGACCCACGCACATCTGTAAGCCAAGATGCCAGTGCATGGGACAGGGGATAAAGGTGGCGGCTGTCTCCCCACTCCACTCTGGGTTAAAAGGGGGTCCCGATTTAGGGGACAAACTTTTCAAGTTTCTAGCAGGTTTGACCAGAGTAACAACCTTTGTGAGCAACAAGGACTGTGGTCGACCCGCGCAAGCGTAAGAAACCCACCCGCTCGTCTACGGAGGTAATGGCCAGGATACATGCAGTCCTTGCCGGACAGCTGTTCCAATGGCTTATGCTCGAGAGGTTATAAAAGACACCCGAACAGCCTACCCAGGGCTAGTCGGGGGTCCCGGTTGACAGGGACAAAAAACCTGTTTACACAGCAGGGCTGTACAGTGCGAGATATATGTTGCATGTGCTACAGCAACATCGGTCTGTGCGATGAATGGATGTACTTCAGTAGCACTGGTGCGATAGGCATTCGGTTCATATCGATACTCTTATTTTGAAAATCCTGTGGCAACTCTCATTTCCGCCCAAGCGCAGCTCCAGCCATAATATCTATGGCTCCGGCAGCTAGCAGCGTTCGGTTCATATCGATACTCTTATTTAGAAAATCCCGTGGTGTCGTATCCCCTCGGCTCCACAGCACACAGCAGTACTCGTCTCAGTAGTAGCAGTAGCGTCTGGAACACGCACATTGCAACATAGCAAGGCTAGTGTGCCTATTTCACGACCCAAAACCAATCCCTGCTGTTTTATTCCGCAACGGGTCAAATGCATCTAACATACTTTGCAATCCTCGCCATTCCTTTATGACCACGTCGTGTTAAAGTCCGAAATTAACGTTACGTTAGCGTAAGCTAACAACAAGCTAACCTTGATCAGAGCCAGAGAGAACAGCAGAGTGGGGACTGGGAAGGAGGGGGCAGGCATTCTCCCTTCTGTGTGTGTGTGTGTGCGTTTGAAAAGATCAGATGAAGTCAGACGAGTATATTATATTGATAGTAAATGTACTGAGGGTGGACAGATAATGTTGATATTTAAACATAAAAAATACAATACATAATAAATGTATTCATGATCATCATGCAACATAAAACAATTGCAGGAACGGTTTGGGAGAGGAAGGGGTTTTAGGTTGCGTGTTCCAATTTTTTTTACGGTACTTAAAGTTTAAAGCTCAATATATCAAAACGTGGCACTTTATAGTGAACAGGAGGTCTATTTGTATTAAAAACAATAGATTGTTTTTCATTTAAATGTCTGGAAGAGCTCAATAAATTTTTTTCAAATTATATTTTCGTTACCTTTTTTGAGTTGATCTAAATGTTACTGATTGTGTTAAATGGGCTTATGATATCGTCTCATATCGATTGCAGGCACCTGCATCGTATCGTATCATGGCAGATATTGGCAAATATCGTATCGTTGTCCAAAGAATCTATATCGTATCGTGATGAAACTTGTGATTCCCATCCCTAGTAGAGTCCATACACCCAACACCAAATCCCATAATTCCTTACACGTAACGTGTCTGGCTGTGTGACGTCAACTTGTCAGCATGAAAATTACAGCCAAACATGGCACTGCAACTAAATAACACAAATACAATAGGCACATTTGTGACTGTTACAAATATAACACGTTTTATACTTGTGCTACAAGATGTTGGCCTGTGCTGTAAGAAGCATTTTGTATAAAAGTATTCTGTATGACAACTATTAAAGAAACTTGAAACTTGAACTTGAAACTTGCTACAAAACTATCAACCTCTGTAGCACCAGTGCTATGTGCAAAAAAAGTTAACGTACAGCCCTGCACAGGTTTTTGAACCAATACCTATCGTTCCGAACTCGACCCCTCAGTGACCGGCCACTTACTGAGCCGTGTGCCGAGAGAGGGAGAGCACCCGGGACTGCGGGTATAGCACCCCCGGTCCCCGGGGCCCACAGTGTCGAATTGGAATGGGGACTGAAGGGCCGAATCTCTCTTCGGCACGGCCCTGTCAGGATAAACCTGCGTCCCCTGCTGTAAAACCGGAGTATTACCAGCCCGGGGGCGCGCGCTTGACCGTGAGTCACAGGGGGTGCCATGGGAGGCTAGCTGCCTGAAAGCAGCTCCGCCGTGGCCCACCCGCTGGGTGAGCCCCCCCTCCTGTGACGGCAGGTCTGCCCCACTCATTCCTATACTGGAAGCCCTGGGCTAGGTCTGACGAGGCAGCCGCAAACGAGCTTCCTAGGAATGCCGGGGGCCTTCAGGCCGACAGGTGACTAGCAAAGCAGAGCACTACTGACACCTGGTGGACACTAGGCTAAGACTGATCCCGCCCGGCGCCGTGAATACTTTCCCCAAGGCGGTTGTCCTTCCGCGTTCGGTTTGCGCGGCCTGATTGGCCACTGACGCTTCTCTCAGCGCCCAATCGCGTTGCGCCTAGCTTTCAGTTCCACAGCCCAAGTCCTCGCCCATTTCCTCGTATTGTTTTCATCTCTCTATATTAACACATTCTCTGCCACGCTTATATCCATCGCTGTTTGATCTCTGCCAGCACTGTAAGTCTATGGAGATGTTCACCTTCTTTGCAGGGATATAACTTTTGAAATTGTATTGCTAAATTGACATTACTATGGCCCATTCAACATCGATTATCTATCGTTCAGGATGTAGGAACGTTTTACTTTTTCATTCACACATTCATACGAAAATACCGTCTAGAGTATAAATATGTTTTTATCGTTTTCTGCAGTATTTCCCAGAATGTGAGATATAGGCACAAATGCATATAGATCATCAAATGCAGTTTGATACCGATCGACGCTATATTAAAAATGTCAACTGTACATGGTCCTAAACGTTATGACTGATCATGCGCGGGTGAACGGAGGGGGGGGTCGTTTATAATTCCGTGATAGTCGTTAAATGCTACATGTAGTATGGGTGATATATAGATCAGAGCAGTTTGTATCGATAATGATAAACACTCACCCTGAAACTCACGGCATCGTCCTCTTAGCGTTGGGCGATGATACTGGAGCAAACAGATCCCAGTTATGTGATGGGGATCGAGGCGATCTATTTCCGGTTTGTATAATACGAATACACGCCCAAATCATGTTGTTTATTGAGTTATGGCAACGATCCATATCCACGGTGTGTGTATTGAGTCCCGCGACGATATACGATTGGCCGGACGGAATAGGGAGACGCACCGGGATCACAAGAGATCCACTTCCGGTTGCAACTCTCCGATCAGCCACCAGGCGGCAGTATTGAAGCGTTGCAGAGTTGTGCTGGCTCAGACAGCATCAGACCAGCCTCCGTGATGGAAATATGAATACCATGGCGAAAATATGATCAGAATAACGTCGTACGCCGTGATCTGGCAGAATTCGCATGAACTTGAAACACGTCGTAAGCCGTTTCCGGCGGAGAAAGGGTTAACGTAGCCCATTTCCTCGTATTGTTTTCATCTCTCTATATTAACGTAACGCGCTATTCATATCAATCGACATCACATCAATATATAAATAACGTATTGTTTTCATCTCTCACATCAATAGTCCTCACCCATTTCCTCGTATTGTTTTCATCTCTCTATATTAATGTAACGTGCTATTCATATCAATCGACATCACATCAATATATAAATAACGTATTGTTTTCATCTCTCACATCAATAGTCCTCGCCCATTTCCTCGTATTGTTTTCATCTCTCTATATTAACCCTTTCTGATTTGATTTGATATTTTTTATTTTCGTGTCTTACATACAGATGTATGCCCAGCCCATATGGGCTTACAAGACACATAACAATAAGTATATAATAATATACTTTACCAATTACTTAACAAATGACATAGACCAAGATGGCCATAAAAAAATACAAGAAAATACAATAAAACGTAATATAACACAAGCTGTACTCAATGTAAATAAACAGAAAAACAAGGTGAATTCAAATACAATTATATAGGATACAGTGTGTTTTGTCTCAGGTGCCATGCCTTCTCCAAAAATCCTTCAAAACCGAAGATGTCCTCCACAAAAAAACAACTCAACATACAACTCTCAGACTGCCAAAACAAATCTGGGTTTACAATTTGAATTTTCTCAAATAAAGCCCTCCTCAAAGTGGTGTACAAAGGGCAATAAAAAACCAAATGATATTCATCCTCCACCACTCCCAGATCACACAGAACACACAACCACTCCTCCTCAGGTTTACCCTGGAATCTACCCACTTCCACCGCCAATGGCAGGGTGCCAGACCTCAACTGGGCACACAGAGACCTCCGTCTTCTCTTTAAGTTTAACATTACATAAGGTTCAGTAAAATACTCATTTTTAATTGCAACATATTTTCTAAGTTTAGGTTTTTTCCAAATCTCCACCTTCCACTTATCCTGATGGATTGTTGATAATTTTGTTTTAATTATGTGAACCTTACACTGCAAATTGTTCATAAAAATCATACTCAAGTCAGTAGAAGAAAAAATCATGGACATCTCTCTTGACCAGGGATGACCGTGTGCTCTGTCCCAATTAAAAATCTTTTTTGTCACCCTGCCATTTGGCAGCTGGACCAGGCGGTTCCATAACCTCACCATTTCACCTTTTTGCTTGACCAAGCAAGAGTCCCACCCCATGTCCCCTTCTATAGCCCCTTTTGGTGTGTATTTATGGACTCCTAAAAAGTATCTTATGGCCCGGTTCTGGATCGCATTACATTCAGGTGCATCATCAAAACCACATACTCCAGCAGCATAAAATAAAACAGAACCCACCATTGAATCAAATAATTGTGTAAATGTTGAAAACCCAAGGTCAGTGCACACTTTCATTTTACTCAACACGCCCCCTAGCGCCCTTCCTGCTGACTCAGACATTATTTTCCTTCCTTCTATGAAGCACATGTACTCATTAAAGGTGAAACCAAGATATTTATAAGAATGTGTGTAAATCAGGGGCGTTGGTCCAAATTGAAATTTATAGCTACTCTGCTGTTCGTGTTTTTTCCTGAAGTGCATAATCTGTGTTTTTTCACTGTTAATCGCAATCCCTTTCACTGCCACACGACAGAAGGTTAACAACCCTTAGGCTTTACTATCACACGGCGACCGTCGGTTGTGTGATAGTAAAGGGTTAACCTTCTGTCATGTGGCAGTGAAAGGGTTCGTAGCCCATTTCCTCGTATTGTTTTCATCTCTCTATATTAACGTAACGCGTTACGCGCTATTCATATCAATCGACATCACATCAATATATAAATAACGTATTGTTTTCATCGCTCTATATTAACATTAGGCTGTAAAAATCTGTTCTATAGGCTATATTTAGTCTAGTTTATTAGACAAAGCATTTAAAAATACTTTGATTAGTCTACATCAATAGCACATTGTCAAGGTTGACAGAATAAAGTCTATAGTTAGGCGATAGTTAGTTAGTTTTAGTATACTGTGCACGGCGGTAGTTTTAGTATATTGTGCACGGCGGTAGCGAGTTGAGTGATAGTGAGTTGAGTGATAGTTAGATAGGTCCACCCACTGACCTACTGACCAGACAAGCCCTCTCACAGAGCTCCCAGGGGTTTCAGGAGCCTACAGGCTGACCAATACCTTAGTAAGAGCGAAGCTCGATTGTCTGCCTGGAGGAGGAAAAGAAAAAAAACTCCTTCCCATCTGTACACACAGAAAAACACAGTTTTTATGCTGTTTTGACAGATCTGGGGGCGTGCAAGTTCCTAACAGCATGCAGGTTCGGAACAAGGAAGCACTGACCTCCAACTACCAACACGTTAGGGAGGCAGAATAGGCCCACTACCTCCCCACGGTATTGGCCCGACACCCCACTTTAGCCCACTAGAGGGGGAGTCTGCGCAGCCCGCCACGTGAGATGTGACACAGCCCAGTGGCCGAGGTCCCACATCAATGATTGATTAACTAATTGATTTTTTTTTATTTTTTATTAACAGATTGGAGAATGGGTACCACACCGTATGGCGTACGCTCAATACACGCAATTGTTAAGGGGGGGATGCAGACCAGAGAAAGACCTTTCGTCTTGTTTGCCTCCGGGCCCCCCCATTTTCAATTCATAATGAAGATGATCAGAGATGTGGGATCTCAGTCCAAGATTCTACTCGCCATCCAACCACTCATGAGTCGGGGGAAAACGTACCATAGTACCACTGAGTGTTCTTCCCCCCTACATTCAGACGACGAGCAGGGCCACAGTGTGGGCCGACGTCATCCCCCTTTTCAGCAGGGGGGGCTGCCTACAGCGAGGATGGAAACTTTTCGCCATGTCTCCTCTTACAATCAACCGATCATAAGAGGAGCCAGGTTCGTAACAGTGTGCGATGAGATGGGCGCCTTGGGTAAAAAACAACAATACCCCATCCCTCGCCTCTCTCCTAGGAGAGGACCCTAACCCTTACAGACAGGAGAGAGACCCTAAGCCTTAGACAGGAGAGAGCGCAGTCTCCTCTTATGGGAGACCTTTACATGGATTTTTTGTATAGAACCTGAGAAAAATACCACCCATCGCACAACCCCCTCTCAGGTGAGCTAAGCTTCGAATGAGAATCATGGCGGTTTACGGCTAAATAATGCCGCAAGCTCTGCCGCTCCGCTCTGCGGTTGCCGCGCCTGCCGCGGGGCGTGTCGCAGCCAATCAGGGAAAACGCGGAAGCATTCGCCGCACTCCTTCGCTGTTAATAAGCAATAGGCAACTGGGACCCTGCTAGTCCGTAATTACAGGCACCCCCGACACCAGTCAAAGACCCCGAACTGGGGAAGTGTTCACGTAATTCCCCATGTTGGCTAACCCCGGGGCGCATCTATTCTTTTACCAACGAATGTCCAGTTCTGCGTTCTGATTGGCCACTGACGTTTCTGGTGCGATCTGATTGGCCACTGACGTTTCTGGTCATGTGACATGTGCGCCCAATCGCATGACTGGCCCATTTCCGCCTCGAACAGCAGCAAACTACCTAACGCCTAGTTTATCACTGGTTAAGCTTAGGCGACTCTTTCGAAGTTGGTTATGGTTAGAGTTTGGAATCAGGGCTGGTGTTCTATCGCCCTGCTCTAAGACAAACTCTAACCTTAACCAACTTCGAAAGAGTGCCTAAGCTTAACCAGTGAAAGAAACAGGCGTCACACGATTGGCGCGACCAGAAACGTCAGTGGCCAATCAGAGCGCAGAACGCGGAACTGGAAATCCGTTGGTAAAAGTATTCAGGCCCCCGGGGCTAGCAAGGATCCCCACATATCTGGGTTGCCTGTTATTTTTCTACAACGGAGTTCGGCGATTTGCGAATCTGATTGGCCAGTGTCATTTCTGGTCATGTGACATGTACGCCCAATCGTGGGACCGCAAGTTTCTACACTGGTTAGGCTTAGGCGCTCGTTCGAAGTCGGTTAAGGTTAAGAGTTTGTCTTGGAGCATGGCGATAGAACGCCTGCCCTGATTCCGACGGTTAAGCTTAGGCACTCTTTCGAAGTTGGTTAAGGTTAGGCGATAGAACGCCAGGTGCTTTGCAGGCTGTTCGACGCGGAAATGGGCAAAGACACAGCTCGTCACGCTATTGGGCGCACATGTCACATGACCAGAAACGTCCGTGGCCAATCAGATTCGCAAATCGCCAAACTCTGTTGTAGAAAATATAGACGCATCCGGCCTGGCCCCCCCCTTATGGCATGGAAGATATGCTAATACAGCTCTGATGTTGAACACGGCGTCAGGTTATCCTGACCGGATGGGAATCCTACGTATATACGTCACCATGTAAAAAACGTAACGAGACCCTTTTCCCAGTTAACATACAGAAAAAACACGGGGGGACGTTTTATTTATTACCATGTTCAACGCCAGGCTCTGCCTTGATGAAAGGGGACATTTTTATTTCAAACCATCAACATCAAACAAACAATATATACAGTGTAACTAAGTTACGTACATAGTGGCACGTTTGTTGAACAGAAATACCGCCGGTCTGGCTACAGAGCGGACTTTTCATTTTCCAACACCACCCAACTCCATTTCGACATTAAATTACATACATAATGGCGAGGGGGGGAAAACGTTTATTTAGACATAAAACCTTTCTTTTGGTTATAACAATCATCATAACCTATCATAATAAAACTATTACATAGACACCTAAGATGGCTATATTTGATGAATTAATAAATAGATAAAATAAATATGATTAAACACAAATCTTGATACGTTCAAAGTGTAACAAATCAATGTGTAGGATATTACATTCTCAGAATAATTCAACAAGTTTGAGAAGGTTCACGCATTGTTTTCCCAGATTAAAATGCAAGAATGTGAAGTGTCTTTATCTTTCTTTACTCTTTTCAATGTGTCTGAGTTTGTAGTGTGAGAGAAATAAAATATGTAATATTGGGAGTGTCGGGTTCCTGTTACTGTGTGTATACATATGGCCTGGGACTGAGTTGAAAGGAGTAGTGTCCTCTTCCTTCAGAAAGGTGTTATTATAAGGGCAGCTAGGTGGCGCAGTGGGCAAGGCGCTCGCCACCAACGCAGGAGATGCTGGGTTCGAGCCCAGCACTCGGCGTTGCTACCAGCTTGGCTGGTCGTTCATACTAATACAATTGGCAGTATTAGGGGGTGGGAAGCTGGTGGGTGGGGATCGGACGTTGTGGACAGCGACTCCTACAGGTCGGTTGGTGCGCCTGCGCAGTAGAATCAGGAAGCGACGAGGGCGGCGTGTCCCTCCCACGCAGACCCTCGCCACTGAGAGATCGCGCTGTGCAGGTGAAAAGATGCGATGGCTGCCTCCTCGTGTACCGGAGGGGACATGTGATGCAAGGCTTCGTCCAAATTGCATCCGGCTTGTGGGAGGCATGGCCTAACAACGTTCGAGACAGGAGAGGGTAGAATTGGACAATGCGAAATTGGGGACGGGAGAAAAATAGAAAAATGGGGAGAAGAAATAGATTAAAAAAAAATTGTTATTAAAGCAGCCTACACACACTACACACTTTTAAAATCCTCAGCACGCTGTGCTTTTCACACAACTCTCTGTCTTGTAATCGGGGATCTCTTGAAGTCCTTGTAAAGTCATGGTTTCAGACTATACATGACTGATCAGTGATGAGGGTTTACACATTACAAGATCTTTCACCAGGAGGAACCCTAGAGGAGTCCGTCTGGTCTCCAAAACACACACAAAGAGTGACACGGTTTTGGTCATGGAGGTATTTGTTTTGGTCAGAGGAATACACTGTAGGGATGTCACAGTGCACCGATTTCAAGGCAAACAGTGGTGTCAAAAGTCATGGTTTTCACACCCAAACAATGTACGTTCTTTACAGTAACTACTTTACCGGTGGTTTGTGTACATTTCTTGTTTTAGCAAATAACATAAAATGAACAGGCATAAAACTTGCATACCATTGACAGAATAAAAGCAATGCATAAAGTGCATACCATCAGAAACTCATATCATGACATCAGGGGTTTCTATTTTTCTCTGAGAGAAAAGGCTAGTGGAAAACAAAGCCAACTTGTCAACCTCACTCTGGTAATGGGCTGGCTTTTTCACAGATCTCCACACATGTCCCTAAAATCATGAATTAATGAATGACAACTAAGAGAGAAACAAACATGGCAGGGTCATTGCAATAGGCAGAACTGTTTAATCATTTTCTTGTTCTGATTCAAACAAGACATCTTTTAAATCGACAGCTTTTCAAGAAAAGAGTTTCTTCATTCTGTTCCCGGTCCCTCACTAGTTCAAAGTAAATGCAACTCAACCACAGTAGAATGGTCTCTCTCTCGTGTCTTGCGTTCTCATTGGCTGTAGCTCATTGTCGGTCTCCGATATTATTTAACCTGCTAGATATCTGTCGGGTGTCTGCAACACATCGGTGAGTCACCCTTGTTGCGTCTTGGAACATTTCACACGTAACAACCGAGCTCCGATGCACACATGCAGAGAGAACACAGTTGCCACTGATCTGATATTTTTGTCGACAAGCTCCAAGAACTGTAGGCGAGCGCATAATCTGGGCTGGAAATTGTGTAGTCTGAACATGACATCAGGGCATTCCATCGTTACGATAAGGAATTCTGGTGTTAAAGAGTCTCTTGCAAGGGAGTCAGGATGTGAGTACGAGTGTGGCCATGTGTGTGGAGAGAAGGGGGAGTGAGAGAGTAGAGGTGTGTGAGAGTCTGAATCCTCCTCAATGGTCATGTGTCTTTATTACAAACTACAAACTAAAGGGTCTCTCTCCTGTATGAGTTAACATGTGCCTCTTCAGATTACCTTTTTCACTGAACCCTTTTCCACAAACTGAGCAACCAAATGCTTTATCTCCTGTATGTGTTCTCGTGTGTCGATTCAGATTTGCTTTATCACTGAACCCTTTTCCACAAAATGAACAACTAAATGGTTTCTCTCCAGTATGAGTTCTCACATGTATCTGCAGATGTGTCTTCGTACTGAACCCTTTACCACAAACTGAACAACTAAATGGTTTCTCTCCTGTATGAGTTCTTGTGTGTCGCTTCATACTTCCTCTATCACTGAACCACTTTCCACAAATTGAACACCTAAATGGTTTCTCTCCAGTATGAGTTCTCACATGTATCTGCAGTTGTGTCATCCTATTGAACCCTTTTCCACAAACTGAACAACTAAATGGTTTCTCTCCAGTATGCATTATCATGTGTGTCTGCAGATGTGCCTTCCTACTGAACCCTTTTCCACAATCACTGCAAATAAATAGTTTCTCCCCAATATGACTTCTCACATGTCTTACAAATTCAACATTTGTAGTACATTCTTCATCACTAACAGTACATGTCCTGTGAGATTCAAGGTGAAGTTCAAAGCTCTCTGTGGGATCTAAATGTTTTCCACACAAACCACAATCACTAGAATGAGTGTGAATATGCAACATTAAAGACACCTCATCAAGAAAAGATGTTCCACACACTTTACAACAATGTGTGGACAGGATGTGACTAGATGCTTTGAGTTCATGGGACAATTCCATAGATCTCTTTAAAGTCCTGCAGTTAGATAAACTTAGTTTTTTGTGTGTATTTAAACCTGACTGAGGGTTCAGAATCTCAGCTCCAGAACAGCCATCATCACTGTCATCAGTCTCAACTCCAGAACAGCCTGAAGAGATGACCTGACCATCCCAACTTAGATCACCAGCTGGATCTAAGTTACTGGCTGGTTCTGATCCTCCACAGTCCGCTCCATTATGTTCTGTTTTCATCTGTTCAGTTGAGGTGCTGGGTAAAGAGTAAGCCTCTCTGTTTCTCTCCCTCTGGGTTTGAAGAGACTGGAAGGGCCGACTTTTCTCTTGGCCATCTTCATATTTCACTGAGATGCTGGAACTATCCTCCTCCTCTAGGTTTTGTAATAGTTCCTCCTGTTCCTCTTTAATCTGTAGGGGTTCTGAGTCCTGTGTTTGGCTGAGCTGAGAGTACAGAGTATTCTCACCGTTGTGTTGAAATTTCACAGAGACAGGACATAATGTGAGCTCTGTGATACCAGTCTGCTCCAGACCTTGAAGGAGACTGGGGCTCCTCTCCTGCTGCTCAGGGTGGACCTCCTCTTCACACACAAGGAACTGCGTAGGGAGGGAGTCTAGAGGGAAAAAAAGAAAGAAAAAAAATACGTATTTTACCTTTGGTTTAATAATAATGTTAAAGGATCGTTAAGAATCGTTGACCACTAGCTCTATTTCCTACTTGATGTTGTCCATCGGTTGAGTCCTTTTCTCAGCACAATCCATGTTGATCTTAATACTGGATACGTGCAGCACTGGCTAGTTACCACCAGAGCTAATGTAAACTAGTCAATGCAGCCATGCTCCAGTCTGTACAAGCCCTGGAATAAACACTGATGCCTACTTTGGGTACACTGTGGAGTAGGTTTCAGCATTTATTTCAGGGCTTGTACAGACTGGTGGATGGCCCCATTGATCCCTGGTGATATCTTGATTTGAAGAAAATACATCAGTTTCAACTTTTGACCACAGCAAACACACCATTCAATCAATCAATCAGATTGATTTATATAGCACATTTCACATGACGCGTGTCAACCAAAGTGCTGTACAGAGGGTAGGTACACATAGATACATAATGACAGGAATCACACTCCGTTTTATGGGAGGGCACACAGGCAAACGCATAGGAAAACAGGGCATGAGTCAGTGAACGGGAAAGGCTAGTAGGTAGAAGTGGGGTTTGAGCCTCGATTTGAAGGCATCTATCGAGGGGGCGAGCCTAATGGAGGTGGGGATGCTGTTCCACAGTTCAGGGGCTGCGATAGCAAAGGCACGGCCCCCCCTGAGCTTGAGGTTAGACCTCCGGATTGTCAGTAGTGATGCGTCGGTCATGAGCGACTCGTTCATAAGAGCCGAGTCATTGCCGTGAGCGTGAGTCGAATCGCTCACGTCTGGCAATGAGTCGGTTCACGCCCCCCCCCCCCCCCCCCCGGCATGCACAACAGACACACACAATGAACTCAACGGATATCGTCGATCGGGGGGCTCAACTAAGTCTGACACGTTTCTATGATAAACTGAATGAATAGACAGACATTGACACAGACAACTGAATGAATAGCATACTACTTATTTGGTTGTATAGGAGTCGAGTGGCGCTAATGAGTGTCTTTTGTCAAACAACAGTAGTCTATGAATAGGCGTGTCCCGACACCGACGCCTGCTGCGCCTGCTGTGTGCTGTGAGTCACAGTCGTCAGTCAGTCACACTTATTTAACATGATCAAATAATTATTATAATATTTTTTACTTCACTTTGAAATATTATAGTGAAATATTTTGCAATGTTGTCGCATTTATCTTGTTGAAATCCTCCAACAGGCTCTTTTTTGTAAGTTGACTGGTTTGCACACCAATAATACAGTGCAATAATAGAATAGTAGAATAGATAGTAAAATTATGCAATAGAATGGCCAGAGTAAAATAGTGCTACAGTACAATCAACAGTCAGCGGGGTGTATTAGAAGGCTATGGTGAAGAGGTACGTTTTTAGCTTATTTCTGAAAATATTAAGATATCTAGCTTCCCTAATGTCCATAGGTAGTGTGTTCCATAACTTTGGTGCATAGTTAGCAAAAGCTGCATCCCTGATTTTCATCTAACATTGTAGATGATCGCAATGTTTATCCTTTGTATATAAGGAGGAGGACCTTGAAATCAATTCTAAATGTTACCGATGATTACTGATGTAAACAGGGGGATCCTGATGTAAACAAGACGAAAGTCTTTCTCTGGTCTGCATCCCCTTAACAATTGTATGTATAATTGTATGTAATTGTATAACATCGGCCACATTTTTTTCGCGCTCGCGCTGCGAGCTCACGCTCCTTGTTTTGGCTTACGGAACTTCCTCCGGAAGTGTCAATGATCCGTGAGCCGTGAGTCGCTTACGTGAATCGGTTCATTGCGGTGAGCGTGTATCGAATCGCTCACTCACTGAAATGATCCGTTTGGCACATCACTAATTGTCAGGAGCCTCTGATCGGCTGAGCTGAGGGACCTGGTGTTAGAATAGGGGGAAAGGAGGTCTGAGATGTAGGAGGGGGGGTGACCATTAAGGGCTTTAAAAACAAATATGAGAACCTTAAAATCTATCCTGTAGCGTACTGGGAGCCAATGAAGGGAGGCAAGGACAGGGGTGATGTGGTCTCTCTTGCGGGTTCCGGTCAACAGTCAGGGACAGGGAAAACTGGTTAATGCCTATATAGAGGGAGTTGCAGTAGTCTAATCTAGATGAAATGAAGGCATGGATGACTCTCTGAAGGTCTGCAGGGGAGAGAAGGGCTTTGAGAAAACATGCCTTTACCACTGAGTTCACTTGTCTGTCTGTCAAATTTAAATTGTGGATAAAAAATGACACCTAGGTTCTTGACATAGGGCTTGACCAGGGAGGACAGGTTGCCAAGGCTGTTGGTAAGGGTGGTGACAGCGTCTGTCTGGGGGACCGAAGAGGATTATTTCGCATTTGTTTTGATTTAGTTGTAGAATGTTTTGTGCCATCCAACATTTAACATCATCCAGGCAGGACATGAGACGGTTAAGTAGAGACTGGTTGTTAGGTTTCAGGGAAACGTAAAGCTGTGTGTCGTCAGCATAACAGTGAAAAGAGATGTTGTGCTTCTGAATGATTGGACCAAGGGGTAGCATGTAAAGGGAGAACAGGATCGGGCCAAGGATGGACCCTTGCGGGACCCCACAGGAGAGGGAGGTTGAGGGGGAGGAGCAGTTGGCGATGTTGACAGCAAAGCTTCTATTTGTGAGATAGGAGGAGAACCATGCTAGTGCAGTGTCACTGACAACACCAACCCCATTTCCTGTAATGCCTCGAGTGTTCCAGGCTAGAATTGAAAGTCACTTGTGTAGAGTGAAGCCAAAAATTATTACAACTATTCCCACTGCTCCAAATCAAGAAAACATGTATTATTATATAGTTTGGTGGCAGACATGGTGGTTATGTAAGTTTAACTAGGGGTGCACCGATATATCGGTCGGGTATCGGTATCGGCCGATAAGTGCCTTGTTGACTGCCATCGGTCTGTCGGCCGATAAGCTCAAATTTGCTGATGGCAGTGGCCGATAAATATCCGTCAATTTGTGTCCCGTCAATCTGGTCCACACGTTCAAACTTTGAAAAGAGTTTCAGTCAAGCGACCTGCACAACACCCCCCCCCCCCCACACACACGCTACTGCATCAAAGTTACTTATGATTAACAAAGGCATTCGTTTTGTGGCATTAACGTTATACACATTCAATAACATCAGCATATTTACCCGACCATAGCAAGCATTGTTGGTCATTCATATCTCAGTTCCTTCCTTTGCTCAGAGAGCGTACTGAATTGTACCCATTCTGCAATCTGTTAATAAAGTTTTCAATCAGACAAATGTATAGAAAAGCTTTTATTATAACATTCGTTGCAGTAAAATCATTATGCCTCATTTGGTCCTCCAGCGGAGTGCTGGTAGCCTACTTGTGGATGGCGGGGACAGGGGCGTAACTAAGGGCGGGGACATCGGAAAATGTCCCCTGCATGGTTTCAGATTGCAGTTAGTGTCCCCCCCACGTTTTTACAGTCCAAAAACAATGTTACATGATAATAAACAGTGACGCGACGCAGCACTTGGACCACATGGAAACACGGCTGCTTGCTTGTCTGAAGACCTGAGCCATTGTCATGCAAAGACAGGTAGCCAGGTGATTCACCTGGCGAGGCACGCGCTAAGTACCAACCACAGCTGTCTTTGCATAACAACAGCCATGTTGTCAGGTGTGCTCAAATACCCCTCCCCTCAAAGTTTGGTGTGAAACTGTGAACGATGGTCTGTGTGATTGCCATGAAATGCAACAGCATTGCTTGGTGTCTGTGAAATATCTGTCTATGACCTTGTTGTATTTAAAAACCTAGGCTGTTGTTTTATACATTGTAGATAATAAATAGCGCAATCTCTCTCTCTCTACTCACCAAAATGGACTATTGTTCAACTGATTTTTATCTACGAAGGGGGGGTGTTTCTATAATACAATTCACTTATGACAAGCCGCGCGAGTCTCGGAACGTGCAGAGAGAGAGAGAGGGGTAGAGAGAGAGAGAGAAAGAGAGAGAGAGAGAGAGAGAGAGAGGGGGGCTATACGGCCGCAGTGGCACCCCCTCCAGCGGATTCCGATCTCAGTCCTGGTCCTGGAGAAGCCCTGGCTCCACGATGACCACCTCTTACAAGAGGCGCCACCGCCTGGGAAAATGTGTATTGCACACCTGGTATTAGAAAAAAAAATAGGTAGGGATGTTGCCATGCCTAAAATAATAGTCAAGCATAGGGCTAAAACATTTTCATAAACAATAAAAAAAAAATGTTATATGGTTATAATAAAAGCTTTTCTATACATTTGTCTGATTGATTGAAAACTTTATTAACAGATTGCAGAATGGGTACAATAGAGTACAGCTCAATACAACACAACAGTGCTACGACCAGAAGACCATGAAGACCAGAAAAAGACTTTCGGCTTTTTTACATAAGGGACCTCCATTTTCAATTCATCAAAACATTTAGAGACATACAAATATACAGTAGTTTCATAAAAAAATGTAAAAAATTTTTTACTTTTAAATGACAAAAAAATTATAATAATAATAAAAAAAAGAACGCCACAAATATCGGTATCGGCCGATTGTGTTAGTTGAACAATTGGTATCGGCCGCAAATTTTCATATCGGTGCATCCCTAAGTTTAACGATCGGATACTGGGAAACTGCTCGACAGGGACGAGTAGTACCACTCCTCGTTCCGAGTTGGTTTTCGCCACGGACTGGGGTCGTAGAACGTCAGTCCGTGTGTCAAAATGTAGGAGAGACTCGTTCGGTTATCGAGAACCAGTGGTGTTTCGTACCTTGCAGGTGTTGCAGAGATGTTGAGGAAAAACGCAGAATTGTGTAGCTTGTTCTCTCCTTTCTCTCCATACACATAAATAAATAAATACGTAGGGCTATCATTATTATATGTTTAACTACACTGTAGGTTACGTTTCTAGTCCCTGCACAAACCAAATAAGCTGATACGTACAAAATACTACAGAAATATGCAAGTCCTTTACATTATTTTACTACTGATGACGTAACGAGGGAAGGGAATACATCCACCAGTTTAGCCTTTAGGACAGACCTGGGCATTGTACGGCCCGATTCTGACCGGCCCGCGAAAGATTACACGATAAAAAAAAAAAAAAAAAAAAAAAAAAACATTCTTTTAATTTTTTTTTTTTTACTTTTTTTTTTTTCTTCATGTCAACGTTCACACGCACAGTATACGCTTAGGAGACATGTTCAGAAGATGTTGGTTCTCTTTGGATCCACCTACATATGTGAACAGACATTCTCAGTCATGACGTTTACCAAGTCCAGGTACAGATCCTCTCTCACTGATGAACATCTGGCAGCTGTGCTTCGCATCTCCACCTCAGACATGCAACCTGACTTTGATGGACTTGTTAAAGCTCAACATAGACTGGATTTCTCACACTGAATGAAAAAAAAAAGAACTGAAGAACACTAAAATGTGGAAATATAACAAGTGAAATGGGACACTTGATCTTTTTTTTTCTTTTTTTTTGCACAGTTCTGAAAAAAATGTTTAATATAGGCATGTAAAGTAAAAAAGGCTACAAAACTGGGACACTTTTCTTTACACAGTTCAGTGACATGTCTTGTTTATTTTTGCTATAAGATGATGTGATGTCTTTAGAAAGCTAAGAAAATCCTTGTTTCAATAGTATATGAAACTCAAAATGCCCTTTGTTATTAATGTTTCACATTTTGTTTATCATTTTGGAAATAAATTCTATTTGAATAAATGATATTTTTGAAAGCTAACCTCACCTTTTAATTGCCAAATAATAACATACACTCTTACCAGGGGTCAAACCAATGCCATTTACTGCTTTTTATATAGAAATAAAATGTATATTATGCATAATTGAGTTTGGAATTTTGGCCCGGCCCCCCAACATATTTTCAGTTGCTCATTCGGCCCCCCGGGAAAAATAATTGCCCACCCCTGCTTTAGGATACGCTTTGTCCATTCCTTGTCATTTAGTGAAACCCAGTCCGTTGCTGTGATACTGTGATGTTTGCCAGGCCTCTCTTGGTAGAGCCTGCGGTGTGGCCAGCAGCAGTAACCCTTCCTCTATACCAGGGGTGCACAACCTTTTTTGAACCAAGGTCTACTTTTAAATTTACCACCTAGCTGAGAGCTACCAGCCAAAATTGTATATTGTAAGCACAGTCATTTGAGGCTTTATAAAAGCAGCATAATGAACACAAATCTGTCAGTGCCGAGTCCGACCTCATCTTAAATACCAAACAGCATTGCTTGTTGTAGTTAACAAGGAGAGGCAGACAGGGGAGGAAATTAGGCCACTTTACTCGCCAAATGCAAGTATTTTTTACGTTTGGCGAGTGATTCATGAAGACCACTCGCCAGTCTGGCGAGTATACAAAAAAAAAATATTCTGCAATCACTGCACTGGCAAACGGTGCGCGTCTTCTGAGTGCTCGCTTTAGTTGACAGTGCCACGAGAGCACTGCACAAGACCACCCGTCCCGCGGACATATAATGTTTAATAAAAGTTCGCGCAGAACTGGCCAACCCGCGGACATATAATGATAAAAGTCCTGCGTTACTAGGCTAGCCATCAGGAGCACTCTCAAACGGATAACGTTAAACACAGCAGAAGATGGAAAACAGACAGACTGACCAACGGGGAACTGCATCCAACCCTAGTACAACCCTCGAGTATAAGTTACTATGGACACATTTAAATCACAGAGGTGTAATGTTAGTCTACTGGAACTGTATACACCACCTCCTAATAGACAGTCTCCTCCCCACCGCATGTATATATTCCTTCCCCGCCGTATGTATATTTCCCTCCCACCCACCCACGCCCTCCTAATGTACAGTCCCCTCCCCATCATATGTATATACTCTGTCAGGATCTAGGGGTAACAGTACTGTATATTTGAATACCGCTTATGTCACAAATGTATCAGTACTAAATACCTATATGTCCCTATGCCATAAATGTCATGTATGTTGTGTATGTCATAAATGTCTATATGAAATGAAAATGGGGGACCCTGATGGAAACAAGACAAACGTCTTTCTCAGGTCTGCATCCCCTTAACAATTTGTATGTATTGAGCCGTACTGTATTGTACCCATTCTGCAATCTGTTAAATAAAGTTCTCATTCATTCATTCATTCATTCATTCATTCATTCATTCATTCATTCAGCTTCTAGTTAGCGTTTTAGCGATAGCTGCTTGCTAGCTAACGTTAGCCCCGTGTGCTCAAAGCAGCCAGCTAGGTGTATCTGTTATGACTATAATGTTTCCAAAAAAGCACCGGACTACGACGTAAGGTTAGACATTTTATTTCATGCTCAAAAGCCCCTGGCTTGCACATCGCAGTCACGAAAGGGGCTAGCTAAGCTCAACCAGTGCACTGTGCACAACAGCACACCAACCCAACTGACGTTACCACAACACTTGACGGTACTTCACAGCACTGTCGTAAGACCACGTGCTGTCTTAAAGGCACAGTGTGCCTACCCAGATGCATACACAACATTGACGAGGCTTGACAACCGAGGTTCAAAGTTAACTTGATTGAAAACTTTATTAACAGATTGCAGAATGGGTACAATACAGTACGGCTCAATACACACAATTGTTAAGGGGATGCAGCCCAGAGAAAGACTTTCGTCTTGTTTACATCAGGGTCCCCCATTTTCAATTCATCATAACATATGACATACAGATAGACTACTGCTACATCTATACATTTCACATCTATCTATACACTTCACAACATACTTCGGTTTTTTTCTTTCACTGCCCAACCCAGTCCAACCCAGCATCTTTCACTGCCCAGTTCAGCCCAACCCAGTCCAGAATAGATACCTCTTTCATGTTAATATGTTTTATGCTAATATTATGAAGAGTAGAGATTAATGTTTTATGCTAATAAATATTTTAAAGAGTAGAGACACGGTGTGATTATTTTATTATGATTGAAAATCAATTTAGACGAAGACATACAAAGAAGTAATTATCACAATTAGCGATTTTTTTTGTCTGGTAAAAAATCTGTTTGGCTGGTAAAAAAAATCAGATACTCGCCAGTTGGCTGGTATGCCAAAAAGTTAAGTTTCCTCCCCTGGAGGCAGAGTTGATTTTGCAAAAAAATTTTTTTTTTTTTTTTTTTTTAAATCTAATTTTATTAATCGAGATCTACTTGAAATCAGCCCGCGATCTGGTTGGGCACCACTGCTCTATACCCACTGAAATCCAACCCACACATCAGACAAAAACTAAAACTGTAAACAAAGCGCAGAACCATGTAGGTTTTCATTTAACTATTTATAATAAACTAAAGAATATTATAAATCTACATGCCAACAAAAAGCAGCCAGGGAATTTGCTGTCAAGCGGCCCCCATTTGTCCGAAATAACATATCAAGCTAATCAATCAATCAATCAACGAATCATCAAATAATAAAACACAATCCGCTCATTTACCTTTGTGTCAAGTTAATATGCAAAACAATGAGTCTCATTTTCAAATGTTTTTCTTTCATATATTTAAGCATTACATCACACGCAGGAGTGGTTTGTGACCAATAAACCATGCCTAGGGGTGGTCGTTAGGCCCGAGGCGCAGCCGAGGGTCGTTAGACCCCCCTAGGCATGGTTTATTGGTCACAAACCACGACTGCACGTGGTGTAAAGCTTTTATACAACTGCCAGATTCATCCAACCTTATTTCTATACAATAAACACACATTAATCGAAGATTTATTGAAAAAACCATCCGCCAGAAAAAGTAGTTCCCACAACTACAAAAAAGACAAGTTGCCTCCATGTGGAAGCAGCTTGAAGTGCATCCAACCAAACTAACACATCCAACTGTGTATTATTGGAATGATTGAGAGAAGTTGCCTCATGTGGAAGCAGCTTGAAGTGCATCCAACCAACTAACACATCCAACTGTGTATTATTGGAATGATTGATTGAAAATTTTATTACCAGATGCAGAATGGGTACAATACAGTACGGCTCAATACACACAATTGTTAAGGGAATGCAGACCTACTTTCCATAGAACTTCATTCTTAGATGCTTCTATATAAAGTAGGTAAAACAAATTAAAACGTTTTCTTTGCCCTATAGGAAAAAAACGTTTTCTTCGCCCTATTTTTTTATTTATTTCTTTTAGCCTAAACTTAACCAGTTGGAAAACAGGGGTACAGTAATAAAATTAGCAATCAACCAATCAATCAATTCAATAGACCATGCTCACTTAAAACAGCGCTGCTTCTCTCTCAGTCTGACTCCCCCGCTGTTGCAGACAGGAGTGTGTGTGTGTGTGTGTGTGCGTGTGTGTGTGTGTGTGTGTGTGTGTCACAGTGTGTGTGTGTGTGTGTGTATGTGTGTGTGTGTGTTTGTGGGTACGCCAGCGTCGGACAGTGTGAGAGAGAACGCTGCAGTCAGTAGAAAGAAGGAAGTAGAAATTTAAATCAATCAATTAATCTATCAATCAAACCGCGATTTTTCTTTTGTTCTAGATTGACTCAAGACCCATCAATTACATCATCCAACATTGTTTAAAGCACTAACACATTCCCCTTGACAGAATCGCTTCATATTTAGTCGTTATGGTGCTTTCAACATAACCATTTGTTGTCCGCAATCTTGTTTTCTCCCGGAGTGAGCCGGGGAGGGTTATGTGATTCGGTTGTGGGCGGGTCCTGAGCCCAGGACCGTGGATTGTTGCCAATAAAGACGTGTGAATGGCCAATCAGAATCGAGAAATTTGCATGCCGTTGTATAATTGTGCGTACAGAACATATCTACTGTATGCTGCAATTACTTTTAAACTCTGTTGTGCAGTGGCACTGGTTGGTCGTCACAGACACCGGTTTCCATATTAGTCCCTGCAAAGGCTTCTCCCTCCTCGAACCTTTCCCCGTCTTTCTCTGCCTCTGGTTCACCCATTTGTTTAAATTGACATTAACACTTTGAGCGCCACTCACGGCTTTTCTCTGGTTTACGACCCGACCGTTGAATGCCACGTCACGGCTATTCTCTGTGTTTTTTATTTTTTATTTTATTAGCGATCTGAAATCATATTGCATCACGCGAGCCTACCGTTGGAGATCCAGGGACCGCCGGCGATCAGATGTGAAAAAAGCGCCCCCTATCGTCTCCCAGATGGTAAATCACCCTTTTGGAATGGACTCAATGAAAGTGAATGGGAGAACGGATTTCTGACTCCACATTTTACTTCTCACTGATGCAGCCGGGGTCTACCAGAGTTCATTCTGGAGCCTCTGAGCCACGGCGAATATGGGTTATACTGTACACACGATGGAACAATACATTTATCGATTCGGAAATTGGAATAAACCATTTGGATACCATCTGACCTCAGGTAAGGAATCTATGTTCAAGTCAAGAGTTTTATTTGTCACGGCATACAAGTATAATAATAATAATAATAATAGTGTTAGGATAATCAGACTCGTTTTCACAGAGATACGTTTATGTGATATGTGATATAGCTGTTTTGACTGTAAAAGCGATCAGGAAATGAGAGCAGTTATTATCAGCGCGTGGCACGAACGTGCGTGCGCACACATATACTATCGATAATAATAATAATAATAATAATAATTCATTTAATTTATATAGCGCTTCTCAATAACCCGAAGTCGCTGACAATAGTCGGGAGCAAAAGTAAAAACAAAGAAACAAAAGCAAAGAAACAAAAACAAAGAAACAACAAAGAAACAAAAACAAAAGGAACATGAGACCATGGGGGGGAACAGGGAAGACAGCATGATAGCACAAAAAGACTGGAGACAGACATCAATCAGGTTGGAGGGGGGGGGGGGGGGGGGGGGTTATGGGTGGGGGGGGTTGAAGGCAAGGGAGAACAGGTGGGTTTTGAGGCGAGCTTTGAAGGTGGAGAGTGTAGGGGAGTCTCTGATGGACTGGGGGAGGGAGTTCCAGAGTCGGGGTGCAGTACGAGAGAAGGCCCAATCTCCAAAGTTTTTAAGCTTGGATGTCGGGACAGTGAGGGAGGCAGTGGAGGAGGACCAGAGGGAACGGGTGGGGCGGTAGGGAAGAAGGAGATCAGTCAGGTAGGGGGGGGGGCCAGGCTGTGGAGGGCTTTGAAGGTGAGGAGTAGTGTTTTAAAGTTTATGCAGTGTTTGATCGGGAGCCAGTGGAGGGAGTGGAGGACAGGAGTGATGTGTTTCACGGGACCGGGTGTTAGTGAGGAGGCGGGCGGCTGAATTTTGGACCATTTGCAGTTTATGGAGGGAGCGGGAGGTGATACCAGTGAGGAGGGAGTTGCAATAGTCCAGGCGGGAGGAGATGAAGGCGTGAATGAGGGATTCAGTAGCAGGGGGGGGAGAGGCAGTGACGGATTTTTGCAATGTTGCGGAGGTGAAAGTAAGATATTTTTACGATGGAGCGGACGTGGGGGTCAAATGAGAGGGTGGGGTCAAGGAGGACACCAAGGTTTCGGACTAGGGGGGAGGGGGTGATGGTGGAGTCGTTGATGGTGAGTGTGATGGGTCCGGATCTGGTGAGGGTGGTTTTGGTGCCAATAATGAGAAGTTCAGTCTTGTCACTGTTCAATTTGAGGAAGTTGTGAGTCATCCAAGTTTGGAGTTCGGTAATGCAGGATTAGATGTGACTGAGGGGTGGGCTGTGGGGGGATTGTGTACTGATGTAGATTTGGGTGTCATCAGCGTAGCAGTGGAGGTTGAGGTGGTATTTATCATCTAGCGTTTATTTGAAAACTATTCATAAATAGGCCGACAAATGACAACGTTCTGGAATATTCCAGTAAAAGGCGATTATCATAGGCATGGGTTGTTTTTCCCCGGAAAACGGGTGATTTTCTAAATGCTATCAAATGGAAATTAAGTGATAAAAATACAATCTGCCTTGCCAACGTTGACTGGAAAATGAGTCTTTGATAAGCGACGGGCAGATTAGACACATAGCCATAATTTAAAATATAGATTAGGCGATATTAACGTTAACATTGGGAGTGGATAGTGGCATCAAGGGGGGAAAAAGGAAAACCCGGCGTGGCATACAAAGTGTTAAGACAACATAATTTGGACAGTTGGTTGAATGACTTGTGGATCAAATATAATTTAGCATTCATTAAATTCATGATGAATTGTCCATCTGAACATACTATGCACTATGGCATAAATTCAACCACACCGTCTATGGTTGGTAGGGCTGTCTTAAAGGGGAACTATTTTACTATTTCTTTCACTATTTGGGCACTTTTACACAATTCCTGTGAGTCTATGGAACACCTCTGTAATATATATATATATATATTTTATTCATTGTTTTATATTTCTAATCAAGTCCTCAAAAACAGCATTTTTCTACCTCAAGATCTCGAGCAGTTTTGAGCCTGGGCTCCAACCACTGTGTGCAGCTCATCTTGTACCTCGCCATTATCATGCAGCGGTGTCTCTCTGACATCACAAATCATCACATTTTCAGATGACTCAGTTCAGTGAGGGTGAATATTGTGAGAGGAGAATTGGAAGAATGCGCCAATATGAGAATTAGAGACATAGATCATATTAATATAAGTTCACATAGCTAGGAAACAATGCTAAACACTCAAAAAGGCCATTTATAAGATAGTTCCCCTTTAAATACTTTGAAGCTTCGTTCGATGGGCATGGGATTCGAATATGAAAATTAAATTCGATTATAATTTTTTTTTAATCCATTAAAAAATATGATTTTTAATTTTTTCACAATCAACTCTGCCTCTCTTTGTTAACTACAACAAGCAATGCTGTTTGTTATTTAAGATGAGGTCGGACTCGGCACTGACAGATTTGTGTTCATTGTGCTGCTTTTATAAAGCCTCAAATGACGTCTTACAATATTTCATGAAAGCAAAGTGTTTTGTTCGTCTAAGATTTAAAAAGGTTTAAACTTTACAGCACTGAGGGGCGGTCAGGTGGCGTAACGGAGATTGCGCTCGTCACCAATGCAAGAGGCTGCGGTCTCGACTCCCGGAGTCAGCATTGCTTGGGGCTTGGACTGATCGCTATACTAACTCGTTTGGCTGAGTTAGGGGGAGGGCAAGTCATGGGTGGGAATCTGGCGTTGTGGACAGCGACGCCTACAGGTCACGTCTGGGCGCTTGCTCAGCGGAGGCAGGACTTGATGAAGGTAGCGTGACCTCCCACGCGTTACACTTTACCAATGAGTCCTCGCTGCCAGGTGAAAAAAGAGTCACTGGCTGTCGCCGCGCGTGTCGGAGGAAGCGTGCGGATGACTTCAGGGTTCCCTTGTACCGACCAGTAGGAGAACATGCGCACAACAACCAGGTAGGGGAGGGGGGGAATTGGCACAACGACTAAAAAATTGGGACGGGGAGAAAACAGAGAAAAATTTGAGAAAGAGTGGATAAAAAAAAATTGCAATTTTTACAGCACTGACAAAGTTGAACAAAGTGCTGTACAAGTCCCACTTCGAATTCCAAACAAATATTAAACAAATATTCGAAGGTCAGCCCTAATGGTTGGATTAATTAAACTGGAGTCCACATATTATTGCATGTAACAACAAACGTTACATGATAGTCACAGTGTAACTCCTCTCGGTTAGACAAATAATGCAGACGTTCAAGTTGAGCTCAAGTGCAATTTACTGGGCAACAACCTCTTCAAATCACAGAACACATTTAATTTCACTTTACCCCGACTTTAATCTAATATTAAAGCTGCAGTAGGCAACTTCGGAGAACTTTGCAGGAGTGTACAGTACAGTACCTGCCCAGCATAAATAGAGCAAGCTCTGTATCATTTCTCAAGCCCATGCATGCAGTACAACACAGGTTTTCCAGACTCCCATAAGCAACTTTAAGCTGAATATTTCAAAAGAGAATTATACAAAATATTTTCCAGCCTCTGATCGGCAGGTGGTTTACACATTATGTGTACTTTTTGATGAGGAACGCAATGGTGGTCTTAGTTTTCCAATGCAACCCCAGGAACACCACTGGTTATTGATGCAGGCAGCTGTTATCTTTTGGCCAATCAGATGTTTTTGCCTGCCAAGAGTGTTCCAGTGGTTGCTGTTTTGGTTTTTCCATGGAAAACTAAAACCACTATCGCGTTCCTTGTCAGTACAGGGGGGGGGGGGGGGGGGGGGGAGTGCAAAACCACCAATAATAATTAATTATTTTTCTTTTTAATAATTTCTCTTTTTAATTCAGCTTAAAAGAACACGCCAACATTTTGGGAAATTAGATTATAGTCTTCTCCAGAGAGAGACACGAAGATAGATATCAGTTTCCTCTATGTGCGTTTAGTAGAAAGCTATCTGGCTGCATGACCGGTTAGCCTTCATCACCCACATAATAAACCTCTCCATAAAACAGGGATTAGGGATACGTCCCCAAAGACGTTAAAATGGCAAGAGTGACCCCCCCCCCTGCACAAAAAAAGCAGCAAAGTAGACCCAGGCAACTACCGCCCTGTTTCTATTCTTACCTCCATCTCGAAAGTTATTTACAAACTAGTTAGTTAGTTACAGAAATGTCTACGAACAGGTTGAAAAGTACCTTGCAGAAAAAAAAGCTAATCTACTAATTCCAATCTGGCTTCAGAACATCCCATTCCACTGACACATGCCTTCTCTATTTTAACGACCACATCAAACAAGAGGTGGACGCGGGCAAATACTGCGACATGGTCATGCTGGACCTCCAAAAAACTTTCGACACCGTCAATCACTCCATTCTGTTTGACAAGCTAAAAGATAGTTCATCAGTGAGCTGGATGCAATCCTACCTGGAGGGGAGAGAACAGATGGTGGAGGTGAACGGTACACTGTGCCCCCCCTCCCAGTGAGCTGTGGTGTTCCACAACAAGGAAGCACTAGGACCGTTACTGTTCCTAATTTATGTAAATGACATGTCATCAGCGACAGCTTGTGACTGCAACTTGTCACAAGGAAAGATGAAATTACCTACCTGGGTTCCATCAAGTTTCAAGTTTCTTTAATAGTTGTCATACAGAAGTACAGAATACTTTTATACAAAATGCTTCTTACTGTTACGCTCCAGAGACTGTGCTAGACAAGATAAGTATCAAATAACATAGTATAGCATGTAAATTATAAGTAGAAAATGAGGTCACAGTGTTCAGTATAGACATATGTACAATGTTCGATGCAGAATAGACGTAACTGAGTTACCATATAATATATAATACTATGCAGTGTACTAATATACAATACTATATAGTGCAAGGCAGAAATGGGATGAGGTACAATTTAGGTACAATTTACAGTAAGGTGTACGAGTTGTAGTGCAAATCCTTTATCAATAAATATAAAGTGTGGGGAGTGGGTGCTACAGTGTGTTTGTTTAAAGTGAGTGTGTGCGTGTGGATGTGTGTGCTATGTACGTTTGATGGTTGTTGTGTAGCGTTCATTGTTCTGATGAGGAACGCAATGGTGGTCTTAGTTTTCCAATGCAACCCCAGGAACACCACTGGTTATTGATGCAGGCAGCTGCATCCTAGAGGCTAATCTTTCCTGTGACAAAATGGCAACCAATGTAATAAAAAAAAGTCAACCAACGAATAAGATTCTTGTACCGGATCTCCTCTCTGGTAAACAAGAATACCTTGAAGACTCTAACGGGAGCACTCATTCAAGGGTACTACAACTATGCTTGCACCTCATGGTACCAAAGCACCTCAAAGGCCCTAAAAACAAGACTACAAACATGACAAAACAAACTGGGCAGACTACTGCTTGACCTTACTCCTAAAACCCACCTTACCCCTGCCCATTTTGACAACCTAGGATGGCTTAGAGTAGACGACAGAGTACAACCACTTGCAATGGGCCTGGTCTACAATGGTCAGTGAATTCCACGACCACAACACCAGAGGGAGTTCCACAAATCATGTTCAACCCAGATTCGGCTCAAACAAGGGACTAAACACGTTTCGCAATTGTGAATCCCTACCCTCCTTCAAAACTGTTCTCAAAGAGCACCTACGGGAGGCTGCTTTTTGTAACTGGCCCGGTAAATGTCCAACCCCCCCCCCCCCCCACCCTGTGGTGTTATGTTAATGTGTGTGCGTTATACGACAGTGTACAGGCCACCGTACGCGGGGGTCGGGCAGGGTACGAGAGAGGCAAGGAAGAACACCTGTGTAATTTAGCTACGGAGAAGCTAATAAAGATACTAACAACCACAGCAGAGGACTCACGTATTTGTTACAGTGTGAAGTAACACGACATGGTGTCAGAAGTACTGCAAGAGTTGTGTATGAAGACAGGTGCGGTACGCATATGTGTTGATCTCACACACCTCAATGAGTCAGTGTGCCGGGAAAAATACACACTGCCAACAGTCGAGGAAACACTGGGAATGCTGGCCGGAGCCAGGATATTCAGCAAGTTAGACGCAAACATGGGATTTTGGCAAATACCCCTGACTGAGGATTCGTCAAAGTACACAACCTTCATCACGCCCTTTGGTCGATATCACTTTAATTGCCTACCTTTCAGCATCGCCTCCGCCCCAGAACAGTTGCAAAACAGAATGGTGACTGAGGTCACAGAGGGGCTGGAGGGTGTCATAATCATAATCATCATCATCACAATCACCACCATCACCACAACCATCATTCCCACCTATGAGAGTATATGAGGGGAAGATGGGCAGTATGGAGAGAGAGAGAGAGAGAGAGAGCGAGAGAGAGAGAGAGAAATGTTAGGTTGAGCCATCTATGTGGGCTATCCTACTCCAACCATGTGACAACCTTTGGATCTCTGTAGAGCTGATTGTTGATATACAGCTTGTCCAGTACGATTGTTGCTCTCTGGCCCTTCTCTCTTTGCTCTTTTAATATGGGGTAATGTTGTCTTCTCCTCCAGAGGATCTCAGGGGGGTACTGCTCATTGATAGAGAATGGTGTATTGTATTCTTGAGCTCCCGTCCATGAGAGAATTGTGTCTTTCATCTTGAAGTGGGTCAGCCTGGCCACAATCGGTCTGGGTCTGTCATCTCTTTTTTTAGAGAATCTGTGGGCTCTTTGGAAGTCGATCCTTTGGATTAGGTCTTCAGTCATGTGTAGGTTGTTTCTTAAGAAGCTAAACACCTTCTTTTCTGTTTTGAAGTAATCCTCTCCCTGCTCTTCATCCACGCCAGTAATTACAATATTTTTCCTCATACTGCGACATTTCAGATCGAGAATAGCTGCAGTGAGATGTTTGTTTTGGGATTCTAGGGTTGTTGTGGTAGTAGTTAGGCTGTCTACCTGTTTGCGGAGCTCACTGTTGTCCTTCTGTACGTCCATGATGAGTTTGTTGTTGAATTCCATTGCTATTTTCACTGCCTCTATTTCGGAAAAAAGTGCAGATATCTTGTCCAGATTATCGAGTTTGCAGAGTTTTCTTTCGATGCTGGCCAGCCTCTCACTATCCGTGATAGATAGTTTGGTGGTTTGAGAAGATGTCAGGGTATTGCTGATTTTAGAGGGTTGAGCATCTCCCTCACTCTCTGTGGAAAATGCATCCCCTCTTACTCTCTTGTTGTCATCTGACATTGTCAGAAAGGCGTTGTCAATAAACCTCTCTATTCTTACTATTTTATCCAGTTTTCCTCTCTTTTGTTCTCTCAGTAGATTATAGTTTGGAGCAGCAGGCTACCTAGCAAGCATCTCACTCCATTTTGTGTCCTGTGTCGTACCACAGTACTGGCAAAACGGGAGGAGCCTACAGTAAAAACAAACGCCCTTCATCCCAATTCACCCCGCATTTTTTTTTTTACCAAAAGATATATTATATTATCGGAGCTATTAATACAGGGATTAAAGCAAAAAAAAATCTCCTGACTGAACTTTTTTTCAGGCCAAGTCATATTCTTATTTTAACCTCCACTGTATTTCTTTTTAATAGCGTTGGCGTTTTAAGGGAGCCTACTTGTTTCGGTTTAGTCGATAATCCAATGTACAGTTACCCCCCCACCCCGCCTACCCAACCCTCCCCCCAACCACCTCCAATGTACAGTCCCCCCCCCTCCACCCAACCTACCCAACCTCCTCCAATGTACAGTTTCTTCATCAAATGTATATACTCTCTTTTTTAGACTCTATTGTATTTCACAAACAATACTGTATTTGTAAATCTGGTATGTCATAATCATAAATGTATAGATGTAGCAGTATTATCTATCTGTATGTCATGTATGTCATATATGTTATGATGAATTGAAAATGGGGGACCCTGATGTAAACAAGAGGAAAGTCTTTCTCTGGTCTGCACCCCCTTAACAATTGTATTGAGCTGTACTGTAGTGTACCCATTCTGCAATCTGTTATAACAATCAATCAATATTTAACAGATTGCAGATATATAGGTTATATAGGATATATAGGTTTAGGATTGCAGGTATATAGTAATGATTGCAGATATATAGGTTATATAGGATATATAGGTTAATATAAGATTGCAGGTATATAGTAATGTTACATTTGTGACATATACGATATGCAAATATAGAGTACTGTTACCCATAGATCCTAACAGAGATTATATACATTATGATGGGGAGGAGACTGTACATTAGGGTGGGTGGGAGAAAAAAGATACATACATGGAGAGAATATACAGTGGGGAGGAGACCGTCTATAGATACACCTGTGTGATGTTGATATTTGTACTGTGAAGTAACACGACAATGACAAATGTGTTGTTTCTGTTTTTCTTTTTGACATAGTTGCGGAACACGGAACAAGTTAACAACTCACCACCGTCTACAGTCCCTGCATCATACTGTAGCCTAGCCAGTCTCTTGAAATACTGCTATCTTCAAACTTCCATTCCTCTCGACACTTTCTTTTGTTGGGTGGTGCCGCTCATCCTTTTCGTCTGAGAACACTGTGTGTTTTCTTTTTAGTGGCCAGCTTACTCCTTCCATTAACGTTATTATGCTGACGTTAGCTAATAACTATGTGTTGGGGATAATGGTTCCGCACGGACCATATTGTTTGTTACATTGCTGTCGGCAAACTCGCTCAGAGTGTCAACAGAGTGTTGACGTTAAGTTGATGTTAGCTGCTAGCTGGCTACCCAAATCCACAACAGCCAGGCAGCCAACCGTACAAAATACAGTCTCAGCCAATCACATTGATTTGTACAGTTAGTTAGCTCCACTCCATTGCAAAGTAAAAGTTAGCCAGCCAGGACAGCCCGTATTAGCAAGCTACAGTTACAGTAACGTTAGCCACCCGAAGATCGGTAGCTAGCTAACGTTAGCCACAGCTTCAAAAACGAATTTCAATTATGTTATGAGCTATCAGCTAGCCGGCTAGATAACGTTAGAAAACGCCTCGTGTAGTAAACTAAAGTGAATAGTTTACTGGGCCATTGTTTAATGCTTCAGTGGTGTTAAAAGAGGACCTGCACGCTTGCTATCTTCGGTGCAAATGATACGGGTCTGTGACAAGACAGGTCTGTGAGGGGGAGGGCACTGTGAGCAGCGTGTGTGCATCAAGCTCACGTTTGATTGGTTAGAATGGTCAAAATGCCCTACGCATCTACAAATCATATTATACCAGGTAGCCAATTCCGTCAGACTCCAAATCAAATTGACGGAAAAAAAATTAAAAAAGACTGAAATCCGTCTGGAGACGGAACGCTTTAATACATGTATTAATAACGTTATGGGGTTTATCGGGATGACGTCATAATTGCTGATATCAGCCCGATAATTATCGTGCATCCCTAGTTTTAATAAATTATCTGCATTTTAAACTAACACCGACTCATTCCTTCAGTCCACTCAAAATTATGCTAATATATTCCTTATGTTGTTTATAATATTAATTGAAAATTGGATATGAGAGTATTATATAGTAATAATAACACATGGCGATATACTAAAAAGCTATTTAAAATGTTTGGCTGGTAAAAAATCTGCCTGGCTGGTAGTTTTTTTTAAAAATCTACCAGCCACCTTGGCTGGTAAGCCAAAAAGTAAATTTTGTTCCCTGGTGCTGTCAAGACAATAAAAGGTCTCCTGAAAAAGGCAGCCGATCCATACCGCGCTCTGCTGGCATACAGAGCCACCCTGTTGCATAACGGATACAGTCCAGCCTAACTCCTTATGGGGAGGAGACTCCGCACAACGGTGCCAGCGCTTCCTGCTCTACTGGTCCCTACTCTTCCCGACAGTAAGGCTGTTGTTCTGAAGGAAGAGGAGAAGAGAATGAGAGATTCACAAAGCGACAACCGGCGTCATCGTGCACGAAGTCTCGACAGGCTCACTGCAGGAAAGGAAGTGTGGGTCACAGATCAAAGTGCAACTGGAGTTGTGGTCAGCAGTCACCCCACTCCACGTTCGCACATCATAGATGGACCCCATGGAACATTAAGGCGAAACCATCGCCATCTCATTCCCATGGAGCCCTCACCGGCGCAGAGTGCAGCAGAACCTACGGAGCAGAATGTCCCGGAACCACCAGCTGCTCCCAGAACCAGGTCTGGGAGATGTGTGGTGAAACCAACTAGGTTGGACTTGTAAGAGACAGTGGAGAGAAAGTAAAGAAAAGTGACATGCCTGCAATAGAATGAAAGATGTTTATGCGAAGACATGTGTTTCATGTTTATATATATATTCGTTTGGATAGTGTTCAAAAGAAAGCAATTGCTATGTTTAATATAGCCTATGGTTTATTATAGAGTTAAAGAAAGTGTTTAGATCAGTTCAGATAGGAACAGACCTTTTAGATATAGAGGCAGAATAATCCTCTAAGGTCTGGGGAATCAATGGCAGTCTACCCATTGATTCTAGAAAGGGAGATGTGGTGTTATGTTAATGTGTGTGCGTTATACGACAGTGTACAGGCCACCGTACACGGGGGTCAGGCAGGGTACAAGAGAGGCAAGAAGAACACCCGTATAATGTAGCTACGGAGAAGCTAATAAAGATACTAACAACCACAGCAGAGGACTCACGTATTTGTTACCGTGTGAAGTAACACGACACACCCAACCCCCTCAAATGTACAGTTTCTCCCCTTCTATATATTGTTTAATGATCTCTTTCTCTTAAACAGTACTGTATGTCTTAGTTGCATGTCATAAATGTCTGGATGAAACGGTACTGTATATCTGTATGTCATAAATGTCATTATGAATTGAAAATGGGGGACCCTGGTGTAAACAAGACGAAAGTATTTTTCTGGTCTGCATCCCCTTAACAATTGTTTGTATTGAGCCGTACTGTATTGTACCCATTCTGCAATCTGTTAATAAAGTTTTCAATCAATCAATCAAAGGGTGTTAGTTGGCCAATAGGGCCCAAGGCTAACCAGTCATGTCCGCTTCCATTCATTGTGCTAAGCTAGGCTAACATGCAGCCAGATAGCTTTCTACTGAACGCACAGAGAATTGATTGATTGATTGAAAAGTTTATTAACAGATTGCAGAATGGGTACAGTACACAGTACAGCTCAATACATACAATTGTTAAGGGGATGCAGACCAGAGAAAGACTTAGTCTTGTTTACATCAGGGTCCCCCATTTTCAATTAATCATAACATATATGACATACATGACATACAGATAGACAGTACTGCTACATCTATACATTTATGACATATCAGATTTGCAAATACAGTACTGTTTGTGATACAAAAAGTGTCCAGAAAAAGAGTGTATATACATTTGACGTAGAAACTGTACATTGGAGGAGGTTGGGTGGGTGGGGTGGGGTTGGGTGGATGGGTGGGGGCCGTACATTGGAGGTGGGGGGGGCACTGTACACTGTACATTGGAATACTGACAAAGCCATACTTGGTCATTTACTGTACAACTGGGTTAGGACATTTGTAGGGGCCAGTTTCGAATTGCAGTCTCCCGTAGGTGTTCTTTGAGAGTGTTTTTGAAAGTGGGTAGTGATTCACATTCCTTTACAGCTTTGGGTAGGGCGTTCCACATTGATGTGGCATAATTGCGAAACGTGTTTAGTCCCTTGTTTGAGCCGAATCTGGGTTTAACATGATTTGTGGAGCTCCCTCTGGTGTTGTGATCGTGGTATTCACTGACCTTTGGGAAGTATTTTGACATGTACATGTGTACCTTGGTCGCGTAGTGTATCTTGTAGACCAGGCCCATTGCAAGTTGCTGTACTCTGTCGTCTACTCTAAGCCATCCTAGGTTGTCAAAGTGGGCAGGGGTGAGGTGGGTTCTAGGAGTCAGGTCAAGCAGTAGTCTGACTAGCTTGTTTTGAGATGTTTGTAATTTGTTTTTTAGTGCCTTTGAGGTGCTTTGGTACCATGAGGTGCAAGCATAGTCGTAGTACCCTTGAATGAGTGCTCCTGCCAGAATCTTCAGGGTATTCTTGTTTACCAGAGAGGAGATCCGGTACAAGAATCGAGTTTGTTGGTTGACTTTTTTTTTTACATTGGATGCCATTTTGTCACAGGAAAGATTAGCCTCTAGGATGGAACCCAGGTAGGTAATTTCATCTTTCCTTGTGACAATATTGTCACCCACTGTAACCGAGAAGCCGTCGGTCTTGCAGAGTTTGTTATTTGAACCGAAGAGAATGGACTCTGTTTTGCCCATGTGTAATGATAGTTTGTTGTCGGCGAGCCATATGCAGATTTTGCCTAGTTCCGAGCCGAGGGCTTTTTCAACCTGTAACTTGTTCTTGTCAGAGACCAGCAGGGCTGAGTCGTCCGCAAACAGGAACAGGTTGCAGTCACAAGCTGACGACATGTCATTTGCATAAATTAGGAATAATAGCGGTCCTAGTATGCTTCCTTGTGGAACACCACAGCTCACTGTGAGGGGGGGGGGGGATAGAGTACCGTTTACCTCCACCATCTGTTCTCTCCCCTCCAGGTAGGATTGTATCCAGCTCACTGAACCAATTGCTTTTAGCTCGTCAATCAGAATGGTGTGATTGACAGTGTCGAAGGCCTTTTGTAGGTCCAGCATGACCATGCCGCAGTATTTGCCCGCGTTCACCTCTTGTTTGATGTGGTCGTTCAAATAGAGAAGGCATGCGTCAGTGGAGTGGGATGTTCTGAAGCCAGATTGGAATTCGTAGATTAGATTTTTTTCCGCGAGGTACTTTTCGATCTGTTCGTAATACGTATACTATTTTTTCCATGACTTTCGAGATGGAGGTAAGGATAGAAACAGGGCGGTAGTTGCCTGGGTCTAATTTGCTGCCCTTTTTGTGCAGGGGTGTTACTCTCGCAATTTTTAAGTCCTTGGGGACGTGTCCCTGTTTTATGGAGAGGTTTATTATGGGTGTGTGATGACTGGGGTGATGGCGGCTGCTGAGTCTCTGAGGAATTTGGAGGGGATGTTGTCATGGCCAGTGGCCGTGTTCGGTTGGAGGGCGCTCAGTTTTTTTGAGTACCTCATCTGTAGTTACCATTTCCAGTTTGAAGTCGTCTTTGTGGACGCCTAGGTTCTTGTAGTAAGCTACTATGTGTTCTACCCCATACTGCCCTGAGTGGGAGGGTAGTTTGTTTACCAGTGTTGTGGCTATGTTTGTGAAGAAAGTGTTTAAGTAATTGGCTACATCCAGCTTGTCTGTGATGAGCGTGTTGTCCGTCTTTAGGCCTAACAAAATTAATAGTTGGTTTCAGGTTGCCGACCGACCCTGCCGATTTAGGTGCGACCCAATATATTTTATGAGTTTTTAGAACAAATTATTAAAAAAAAAAAAAAATTAATAAAGTTTCATAGAAATCTTAGTCAAACATTTAGTATTATGGATATTAAACATGCTGGCAGAGTACATGCATCCATGTTGTTGTGAACATTTTAATTAAATAAAGAAATTCCCTATCCATAGTCGCCGTGGGAAAGAATAAAATAAAAAAATAAAATAAAATAAATTCCCTACCTACCCATGGCCAAACTGACAACCAACCTGAAACCAACTATTAATTTTGTTAGGCCTTATGTTTATGTTTGAGAACCTGGTTTTAAGTTTTTTACTGCAGCCTAGTTGAGTAATTTCCAAAGTTCACATGGTTTATTTTTGTTTCTCAGTTTTGTCATTGATGAAATTTTTTTTAGCATTTACTTTTGATCATGGAGTTGGTCATTTCTTAGTCTGTTTCTTTCTAGTTTGAGTTCAGTCACGTGGTCTTGGAGTTCACTGCTCGTGCTTTTGGTAAGCTTTGACTGACTTTTACGAAACTCAGAGCATTTTTTGTCTCTGGCTTTCATAGCGGTCAGTATTTCAGTGTGCATCCATGGCTCAGCGCGATTTTTTACCCTGGTAGTTCTTAGGGGGGCCATGTTGTTTAGTATTGATGAAAATTTGGTTTGAAGCCAAGCCAGGTTTCTTCAACCAGTGTACCATTGAGTTCATCTGACCAGTCCAGACTCTCCAGTTCAAGGTTAAAGGTCTCGCTAGAGTAGGTTTTGAGGTCCCTAGATGTGACTGTTTTGTGACAGTTTTGGAACAGGAAACTGTAGAATTGCTGCAGGGATGCTAACTGTTAGCCACTCGGTAACTTGGTGGTCTAAAAGTACGGAAACTGTGCAAGATAGGTCACATAAACAAAACACTGCTCTTACAGTTTAGATACTCGGTGCACTAAGAACAATGTTGAACAACGTTTTGATTTTACAAACCTGTTCTAATCGCAGTCTTCAGGGCATCTAGCTGCGTACGTTGGTGATTTATCTCGCCTTCATATTCTTCTATGGTTCTTTCAAATACTCCAAATATCTCTTCAGCAGCTGCAGTTAGTCGCTCGTTCACCAACAATCTCAACATTTGTATTCTAGACATTTTCAACAAGTGAAAGTAAGACACTTATTAGCTAGCTTAGCTCGCGTTAGCTCAGAAGCACAGAACCGGACGAAGCTGTGAGCCTGAGTTCCGCTAGCGACAACAACAATACTTCCGGCCAGGGCTTTTCAAAATAAAAGAGCGATTTTGCACAAGTCCAATTGATTGATTGATTGATTGAAAAGTTTATTAACAGATTGCAGAATGGGTACAGTACAGTACAGCTCAATACATACAATTGTTAAGGGGATGCAGACCAGAGAAAGACTTTAGTCTTGTTTACATCAGGGTCCCCCATTTTCAATTCATCATAACATATATGACATACATGACATACAGATAGACAGTACTGCTACATATATACATTTATGACATATCAGATTTGCAAATACAGTACTGTTTGTGATACAAAAAGTGTCCAGAAAAAGAGTGTATATACATTTGACGTAGAAACTGTACATTGGAGGAGGTTGGGTGGGTGGGTGGGGGCTGTACATTGGAGGTGGGGGGGGGGGGGGGGGGTTGGGTAGGGGGATACTGTACACTGTACATTGGAATACTGACAAAGCCATACTTTGTCATTTACTGTACAACTGGGTTAGGACATTTGTAGGGGCCAGTTTTGTGTTGCAGTCTCCCGTAGGTGTTCTTTCAGAGTGTTTTTGAAAGTGGGTAGTGATTCACATTCCTTTACAGCTTTGGGTAGGGCGTTCCAAAACACAGAAGCTATTGAAAAACCTTTATTTTGTACATTAAAACAACAAACTTAAGCATTTAAACCAAGCTATACAATACAACGAATGTTTATGTATGACAAGTACTTGTTATAATAACATTGATAGCGTTCTTCTCAGTACCTAAATGGATAAATGCTGTTCATTGGAGTGCATAGACTATACAGATTGGACACTGTAAATCTACTAGCTTTGTGGCAGCATGAAACATATATCCACAGCCTCCAGGACCACTTTCACATCCCAGTGTAAATTAAGCTGAAGCTGTATAAAATAAATTGTTGCTGGCTGCCCATTTTCAGACTATATTGGACACTGTACTTACTTGTACACACTGCAAAGTCAAAATACCAATGTTTTGACTTTGATATATATTTACATTTAGTCATTTAGCTGACACTTTTATCAAAAGCGACTGACAAATCGCAAGTACAAGACAAGACATTAAGAGGGTTCGTTTTTTTATATTTTTTGATTGAAGAAGTGTGTTTTTAGTTCACGGGGAAAGATTGGTTGGTTTCGGCTGTCCTAACTGTGGAGGGAAAGTTCCACCATTGTGGAGTGAGGACCGAGAATAGGTGGCTTCTCTTTGATGACCCTCCCGGAGCTCGAATAGGAGTGGGTCTGAGGCGGCCAGAAGATGTAGAGCGGAGGGGTCTTGAGGGTGTGTAGAAGATGGGGAGCCAGTGCAGGTCCCTAAGAAGTGGGGTAACATGGACTGAGTTTGGTAGGTTGGAGATCAGGCGGGTGGCTGCGTTCTGAATGAGTTGAAGTGGCTTGGTGGCGGTGGTCGGTAGACCAGCAAGCAGTGCATTGCAGTAGTTGAGGCGAGACATGACATGTTGATTGGACAAGGAGTCGAGTGGCTTCTTTTGTCAGGAAGGGGCGGATCCTTCTGACGTTGGTCAGGAGGAATCTGCAGGTTCTGGTTGTTGCAGCGATGTGAGCGGAGAAGTTCAGCCGGTTGCCAAGGACTACACCAAGGTTCTTGGCGGTCGGGGAAGCGCCCACGGCTACATTCTCCACTTTGATGGAAAGGTCGGTCAGCGGGGAGGATTTGGCCGGCAGATGAAGCAATTCTGTTTTGCTTAGGTTCAGTTTGAGGTGATTGGGCATCATCCAGATGAAGATGTCATACAGACAGGCCGAGATCCGCTCAGAGACATGGATATCTGAGGGAGGAAAGAAGAGGAAGAGTTGAGTATCGTTGATGATATGAGAAGGCATGAGACGTGATAATGTTACATAGAGATTTGGTGTAGAGGGAGAAGAGGAGGGGTCCACTCCCATTCCTGCGAGGGATGTGAGAAGGATCCGATGGTTGACTGTGTCAAAGGCTGCCGACAGGTCAGGACCGAGGACAAGCCCTTCGCTCTTGCTAAGTGAAGAGCCTCTGTGACTGCTATGAGGGCCATCTCTGTGGAGTGACCAGTACTAAAGCCTGACTGATTAGGGTCTAGGACAGGAGTGTCAAACTAATTTTCACCAAGGGCCACATCAGCATTATTGTTGCCCTCAAAGGACCAAAGACTATAAATGTAAAATAAATGTAAATACTCCTTTACATATTGTTTCTGTATTTATTAATTATTCAAGTTACACATATTGCATATGCATAGATGTAAAAAATATATGTTAGCTTATGTTATTTTAACATAAATCATTTTAGTTTATCAGGTTAAGAACCCCATATTACTGCAACAATCATCAATCAATGATCAAACCATTCAAGTAAATAACAAAGAAGAATATCATCAAATACAAGCTATGGGATTAAGTTTGTTCAAAATCTTTTTGTCACAGTCAAGAGGGGCAGAACTATGGTGCAACCAACAAGTGTGAGCTGCGAACATGTGGGACAGATGTAGCATGTTACAAAAACAAATGGCTGCACACAACCTTGCAGAGGCCATGCATCCAACTAATGGGAGATAGTTTGATTACAGAAAACATCTGTAACTGTACAAAAAAATAACTAAATAAGGGTTGTCTCAGTTCACAACTATATTGGTCAAGTTTTGGGTGAGACTCGTTTGCATCCCTGCAGCTTCTGATTCAATTGGGGCGAGATGCTTGATTATGTCACACAACAACGCAAAGTCACACAGCCAGTTTGCATCTGACAGTTCAGACAATATTTCTTCAACCCTTTGTTACCTACCATTATAGAATTCCGCCTGGATCTTTTTTGTATTTTGGGCTGTAAACTTGTCAAAGAATGTCAGGAGTAAGTGCTTTTGACCCTTTTCCGTTGTTACTTCATCTTCATGTGTAAGAAAGAATGTGTAATAACAGTTTAAAGGGAATAAAAACGGAATTCGATTTTAGTTTTTTTTTGTGAAACATGAACTACAAGATACAAGATACAAGAGTTTTATTTGTCACGGCATACAGGTATACAGTGAAATGCGGGGGGTCTCGCCCGCAACGATGTGCATAATACAAGTAATAATAAGAGTCCAACCAATAGAGCGACATAGTGCAATAAACAAGTAAACAAAGTAGGCATATCGGTATCTGAACATGAGCTATTTACAGAGCATGGTAGGACATGCTAGGTCCTGTGGCAGTGCAGTACACTGTTAGCTACGGATGAGGCATTGGGTCTTTATGTACACTGCTATACAATACAATCTCAAGCTATACTATTCTTAAAGTGACCTTTCCTTCTGTAAAGTGTCCATAGTGTGAGCGTGTTCAGCATGAGTGTGTGTGCTCATGTTAAAGTGGCTGCTAGTGTGTGAGCGTGTACAGTGTGTGTGTGTTGTGTGTGTGCTCATGTGTGCTTGTGCGTGGAGAGTTCAGTGTTCAAGGCTCTGATGGCCTGGGGGAAGAAGCTGAGCCTAAGTCTCTCTGTCCTCGTTACTGGTGCTCGCAGGCGTTTGCCTGACCGCAGCAGCATGAACAGGCTGTTGTTGGGGTGGTGAGGGTCTTTCATTATCCCAACTATGATGGGCACATAAGAAATGTGGCCCATACAACAACAACAAAAAGTTTTACAAATGTACAACTTCATCAACATCAATACCTCAGTTGTTCAACATAAATGTATGTGTAATAATGTGTAATACGAGTTTAAAGGGAATAATCTCAAAAGAAAAATGTTTTACAAAAATTAGAGTCTAGGCCTTTTCTTCTCCCTGTTATTGGCTGTTTAGTCCATGTATTGTCAGGCTGTGTGGTACTGCAGAAAACAGTTCCTTTCCAGCTGAAAGCACAGGCCCACATTGCAGACATTAGACATCCTAAAAATAAATTATATGAAAGTAAAATCAATATCTGTTGTAGGCTATATTTACTAAAACACACATTCAGGTGAGTATATAGGTAGGTGCTTTCTCCTTCACAGGCCCCTACACATATATATACATAATATAGGCCATATGGCCCCTACACACAGTAGCTGTACTACTACAAACTGCATACTAACACAAGTAGGCAATGGTAAATGTATACATATTTCACAATAGGCCATAACACCGGTTCCTGACAGGCAGCGAGCGAGCGAACTGGAGACGAAATCGCTCGCGACACTGTCCTGATATGAGGCGCCGCGTGTCCGAGTGTCTGTGTGTGTGTTACCTGGAAGCACAGGGGCAAAGCAGCCTGCGATTCTCGACCAATAAAAAGTGTTTAGGGGCGGGACTCGGCCGCGTAATCGCTCAACTAGACACAGCGAGCAAATATTTGAGGGGTGAACGACATCGCTGCTCAGTTCGCTGTCGCTCGCGGCAGGTCAGGATAGTCTGATTAAAACGAATACATTTTAATAACTTTTTCTCGCTCGCGTCGCTCTATGTCAGGAAGGGGTGTAAGGGCCCTACACACAGACTGCAATTTTACTAACACAGGTAGTCAATGGTAAATGTATACATATTTCACCATATGCCACACAGACATATGTAACGGAGGTCCGTGAGTAATATCCACAGTCACGATGGACGTGTGTGTTGTGAAGTGACTGTGGCAGTAAGCGGGCTGTGCGTTAATCTCATTTCCCCATAACAGGGTTATTAGACACATAGATACGGTACCCAGGAGCGAATTCACCTCTTAGTGCAGTGGTCTATGTTGTCGCCCACGGCGTGGGAGACCCGTGTTCGAAACTCCCTCGGGGCATCGACATTTAACACAACACAGAAGGAGTAACATACGATCGGTCACACATACACACAGTAGCTGTACTACTACAAACGATTTTACTAACAATACAAGTTTCTGGATATGATGTGTATTGTGCCGTCGTCGTCAAGGTCTCCGCCGTCGTCATGAAACATTTTGGGTATTTTTGTTACCCTACTTGACCGTCTTGACATCTTACCAATAATCAGCTGCAAAAAAACCCTACAAAACTACTAAAAGACTATTAAAATACTTATCAAACAAAGTCATATCCACTCGCCAAAAACTACTTCCTCAAAAGATATTCCAGAGCTAGCGACGTCACTACGTCATGACGCGTACGTTTGAGAACACTACCGCAATGACAGAAAATTAAGCACAGCTTCTTTGCTTTCAGGGACACTTTGAATCTTTGCGATCGCACATTTGCTTCAAGAGTTACGGCAAATTTAAAAAGGCAATCCTGTCTGCACAAGTAGGGTCCAGCTGCAGACCCGGAGCAAGCCCCTCACGGGGCAATCCTCTGGCAGCCACAGGGATTTTGCGACAAGACCCTATTGGAGTGTTTACGTATATCGCTTCATGCATCGTGCATGCCATGAGGTGTCTTGACTTCCTGGTGTGTATCTCAGTGGTGTGATTTTTTTTGTTGCCTCTGTTTGCGAAGACGCTCTCTGATTGGCTAGGCAGCGTACAGCGAAGAAGAAAAGACCCTCTCTGACTGGTTTAGCTCCGAAGGGTCTCTTCCGCCTTGTACATATATTCTCGGCATTCTTTCAAATTGGTTATGCTTAGGCATTCTTTCGAAGTGGTTATGCTTAGGCATTCTTTCGAAGTGGTTATGCTTAGGCATTCTTTCGAAGTGGTTATGCTTAGGCCCTCTTTCGACGTGGTTATGCTTAGAGTTAGGGTTAGCCAATCGGAGAGCGTCTTTTTCTTCTTCGCTGCAATCAAAGAGCGTCTTCACTCACAGAGGCTATGGGAAAAAAGCAAGCATCTCAGTGTGGGCGTACAGGCCGTGGAAGGAATAGAAATGGCGCCATCTTGTGGAAAATAAATAAACCTGCTCATTTAAAGGGTTAATCCCACTTATGCATTAGAGAAAAATTTTAAATGTAAAAAAAGGAAGAGACTGGAGTTATTTTGTATGTTACAAGAGACTTTTAAGTTTAAGTCAAGCACTTTGATATATGTTATGTTTAAGTTTAAGTCAAGCACTTTGATAATGTTATGTTGTCTGTTTAAGAAAGAGTGAAATAAATGTTTTATTGAAAAAATAAGAATAGTGTGAGAAAATCGTGATTCACATTTTAGCAAGAATTGTGCAGCCCTAGTCTGAATCCTTCTCAATGGTCATGTGTCTTTATTACAAACTACAAACTAAAGGGTTTCTCTCATGTATGAGTCAACATGTGCCTCTTCACTGCTCCCTTCTGAGCAAATGTTCTGCCACAAACTGAACAAGTAAATGGTCTCTCTCCAGTATGACCTCTCATATGTATATTCAGATTACCTTTTTCACTGAACCCTTTTCCACAAATAGAGCAACCAAATGCTTTATCTCCTGTATGTGTTCTCATGTGTGTCACCAGCTGTGTCTTCCTACTGAACCCTTTTCCACAAACTGAACAACTAAATGGTTTCTCTCCAGTATGAGTTCTTGTGTGTCGATTCAGACATGCTTTATCACTGAACCCTTTTCCACAAAATGAACAACTAAATGGTTTCTCTCCAGTATGAGCTCTCACATGTATCTGCAGATGTGTCTTCCTATTGAACCCTTTTCCACAAAATGAACAACTAAATGGTTTCTCTTCAGTATGAGTTCTTGTGTGTCGCTTCATACTTCCCTTATCACTGAACCACTTTCCACAAACTGAACAACTAAATGGTTTTTCTCCAGTATGACCTCTCATGTGTGTCTGCAGTGCTGACCTACATTCAAACCCTTTTCCACAATCACTGCAAATAAATGGTTTCTCCCCAATATGACTTCTCACATGTCTTACAAATTCAATATTTGTAGTACATTCTTCATTACCAACAGTACATGTCCTGTGAGATTCAAGGTGAAGTTCAAAGCTCTCTGTGGTATCTAAATGTTTTCCACACAAACCACAATCACTAGAATGAGTGTGAATATGCGACATTAAAGACACCTCATCAAGAAAAGATGTTGCACACACTTTACAACAATGTGTGGATAGGATGTGACTGGATGCTTTGAGTTCATCGGACAATTCCATAGATCTCTTTAAAGTCCTGCTGTTAGATGAACTTCGTTTTGTTTGTGTCTTTAAACCTGACTGACGTTTCAGACTCTTCTCCCATTCATCACTGCCATCAGTCTCAGCTCCAGAACAGCCTGAAGAGATGACCTGACCATCCCAACTTAGATCACCAGCTGGATCAAAGTTACTGGCTGGTTCTGATCCTCCACAGTCCTCTCCATTAGGTTCTGTTTTCATCTGTTCAGTTGAGGTGCTGGGTAAAGAGTAAGCCTCTCTGTTTTTCTCCCTCTGGGTTTGAAGAGACTGGAAGAGCCAACCTTTCTCTTGACCATCTTCACATTTCACTGTGAACTTGGAGCCATCCTCCTCCTCTAGGTTTTGTAATAGTTCCTCCTGTTCCGCTTTAATCTGTAGGGGTTCTGGGTCCTGCGTTTGGTTGAGCTGAGAGTACAAAGTATTCTCAAAATTGTGTTGAAATTTCACAGAGACAGGACATAATGTGAGCTCTGTGATATCAGTCTGCTCCAGACCTTGAAGGAGACTGGGGCTCCTCTCCTGCTGCTCAGGGTGGACCTCCTCTTCACACATAGGGAACTGTGTAGGGAGGGAGTCTAGAGGGAGGAGAAAAAAAAAACGTATTTTACCTTTGGTTTAATAATAATAATGTTAAAGGGTAAGTTAAAGGTCCCCTATTGTAAAAAAAAGTGTTTTGCATTGTTTTCAAGCAATGTGGGGTTGTACCAATACTGAGAAAATGTTAAATCTGTACCAAGTGCAGTTTCTGCTGTTCAGCTGTGACAAGAACTCTCCCTACTGAAACAAGCCATTCAGAATTGACTGGATCTGTGACGTGTAAGAGGCGCTGGCCAATCACTGTTAAGCTAATATCTGCATACCTCAGCCACTACTGTGGTTGTGCCACCGCCCACAATCATAACGTTAAAATTATGAGCAAAACGGGCAAGACATGTGCTGCTCCTGGCTGCCAAGCAGTGAATACGTCCTTGCACTCGTTTCCTAATGATATCGTGCTCCGCAAGCAATGGGCAAAGTTAGTTTTTGGATTTTTGCAAAGACGACATTGAGAATCAAGGACTTTATAATGCTGGGGTGAGTTCCAGGCTGTTGCTAAAGAAGGGAGCTAGCCTCTGAAGAAGCTTCTATCCCCAGGCCATCAGGCTGCTCAACAAACAATAAACACTATACAACAACCATCAAATGCACACAGCACACACATCCACACGCACACACTCACTTTAAACAAACACACTGCAGCACCCACTCTCCACACTTTAGATCACCTAAACACACTTTATATTTATTGATAAAGGATTTGCACTACAACTCGTACACCTTACTGTTAATTGTACCTAAAATTGTACCTCATCCCATTTCTGCTTTGCACTATAAAGTATTGTATATTAGTACACTGCATAGTATATTGTATATTATATGGTAACTCAGTTACTTCTATTCTGCATCGAACATTGTACATATGTCTATACTGAACACTGTGACCTCTTTTTTTACTTCTAATTTACATGCTATACTATTTTATTTCATACTTATCTTGTCTAGCACAGTCTCTGGAGCGTAACAGTAAGAAGCATTTTGTATAAAAGTATTCTGTACTTCTGTATGACAACTATTAAAGAAACTTGAAACTTGAAACTGTACCAAGTCTTCGGGACCGAAAGAAAGTATTGAATCAGTAAGTACATAAGTCGTAATTAGTTAATTAGCAGTAGGACCTCGTTCATTCATCCGTTACCAAACGTCTACAAGTATGATCCACTTCGGACTAGTGTCAGGTAAAGCAAGGAGAACACTCGCGCGCAAACATACAGATTATTTGCGATAGTGGTAAAGGTTATTCCCTTTTCTAATTTTGTTAATATTTTCTGTTTGTGTCAATAGTGTATTAACGTTACTATTTTACTGTGCGTTTACGGTGTTCGTCCGTGCTAGCGTATCTGCCATCTCTTAACTAGGCTATAGTGCAGGTGGGTGTCAGTCAAAGCCCATTACAAGGCTTGGGCGGTATAATTTTTTTCATACCGTCATACCCTGATGACATAATACCCCGGTATACGGTATATGACGGTATGACTTTAATTTTCATTAGGGGGGAGGGGGGGGGGGCAACCCGTGTTACCAAGTAAACAAATCACAGAACGATGGCCGGCTCGCAGCATCCTAGTAACGTTAGCTCTCAGAATGGTAGCCAGAAGCCCGCAGCATCCTAGTTGTTGTGAAGGATCAGATTAAACCGAATATATATATTTATTTATGGATATATATTTAATAGTATTTGTATATCGTTTGATATCCCTTGTATATTCTTTGTACATATACACTGAATATCCCTTTAGTCTACTACAGCCCATAATAGTTCATTCTCTCATTGGACAAGAACCTGGCGCCAGCAGACAGGCCCCTTGAGTCAAGTTCAATAGTGCCGACGAACATGTCCCAACTAGCCCCGGTTCCGCGTAGGAATACGGCTACCGAAATACGAATGGTACTATTTGTTCACCGTGCATATAAATATGGCGCAAGTAAAGTAGAACTTTCTTTTAGTCCATTAGTCCTTTACCCTCCAACCTAGTAACAGACGTGAAGCCTCACCCACGACCCACGTGTGGTGCAGTATGGCCTATTTGGCCCCAGAATAGGCATTGAGACCTCGTGTAAATTCATAGCTGAATTGTCATAGTTTGGCACTGTACCGTCGAGTGGGACGTATTTCTATTAAGTTAATAATAGTCTATTATGTATGGTGCATCGTTCGGTTAGAGTTCTAAAGTGAGCAGCACCCCCATCGTTTCCTCGCGTTATCTAGAGTCTTAACCAGGCTGGGCAGACCACGCGTGGTGCTTTCATCCGAGGAGTTCTGGGCGAGGACGAGTGGACCTGCACATTGGATTACCTACCCGGACGACTGCTGAGCCTATACGGCATGGAATATCTATTTGCTTTGGGTGCTTTGATTTGTGGAGCGGATAACAGCCAACGCCGGTGAGTGTTGGAATTACCCCCGAGAGGAGCCCAGGTGAGACGGCGCTCAACCCCGACCGAGGCCGCCTCGCTTCTCCTTCGTTGTGGACCTACAGCCTACAGCTACCGTCTACAAGAGGGCCCAAGTGTATTCATCTGTGGATCAAGATCCTGCGGGCACTGTGTTCTGTACCTGAATTCTCCCCAGGAATCGTTGGCCAGATGGGATGCAGCTGACGGCTCTCCAAACCCCCCCCCCCCTACTGACTTACAACCAGCAGGACCCCTTTAGTATCCCGCTATAATCCTTAAGTACCATCGCTATAGTTCCCTAAAGAACCAGGTTGTATACTTGCTTCCTGCGTAACCAGAGATTGGACATTCAGTGTTGATTTGCCTACGAATACTCATTTGCCTTACAAGTGCATTCAAATCATAAATGTAATTAAGTGAATGTTGTATATACCTTTTGCTATATTAAACCTTCGACTGTTATATTTGTGTGGACCTGATTTCATATGTGGGAAAGTGTTCATCATACTTAGATATCGTGTACTGTATGGCCAGAAGTTAAAGTACATCAAGCGGTAGTGGTTTAATGATACCATACTTATCAATACAGTCAGGGAATTGTACCCCTCAGTTACACTAGTACTACTAGGAGCTGCGGGCTTCTGGCTACCATTCTGAAAGCTAACGATAGTAGTACTAGGAGCTGCAGGCTTCTGGCTACCATTCTGAGAGCTAACGATAGTAGTACTAGGAGCTGCAGGCTTCTGGCTACCATTCTGAGAGCTAACGATAGTAGTACTAGGAGCTGCAGGCTTCTGGCTACCATTCTGAGAGCTAACGATAGTAGTACTAGGAGCTGCAGGCTTCTGGCTACCATTCTGAGAGCTAACGATAGTAGTACTAGGAGCTGCGGGCTTCTGGATACCATTCTGAGAGCTAACGATAGTAGTACTAGGAGCTGCAGGCTTCTGGCTACCATTCTGAGAGCTAACGATAGTAGTACTAGGAGCTGCAGGCTTCTGGCTACCATCATTCTGAGAGCTAACGCTTTACGGTATTTTCACAGCACTGTCGCAACATTACCGTAAAGCGTGAACACCGCTGTGATCCACATACACAACAGTTAGCTCTCAGAATAGCCAATTAGCCCGCAGCACCAGCAACGGTAAGCGTGTCTCATTTAATTTCCACCACTGAAGCGGGTTTTCCCCCCATCGTTTGCGTCCTCCTGTGTGTAGAAGACAACCAGCTCTGCGTGTGCTCGCTCCACTAGTGAGGACTGGTCTCGCCCTCTGCTGGCGCCTGCTGTGTGTGCACTACAACCAACCACTGTCAAAACTCTGTTTCAGTGTAATGGAAACTGAAACGCATCTGTGATTTTGACCGTCGGTATTTCTAAATACCCTGGTATAAGGTAATACCGTCATACCGCCCAAGCCTAATGGGCGGAGCGCAGCCAAAAATAGCTTGTACTTTGGAAGGGCAGAAAGTGGTGCACCAAAGTACTTGATTAAAAATACAAAACAATGAATTTTATTGAAAAAGAAAAACGTACAGATGTGTTCCATAGACTCATAGGAATTGTGTAAAATTGCCCAAAAAGTGAACAATTGTAGACCTTTAAGAATCGTTGACCACTAGCTCTATTTCGCGGCCTCACTGCTGACATCGCCACATATCACAACCTCTTGTAGGGCTGGGCGATATGGCCAAAAATGATATCACGATAAGTTCAAGTTCAAGTTTCTTTAATAGTTGTCATACAGAAGTACAGAATACTTTTATACAAAATGCTTCTTACTGTTACGCTCCAGAGACTGTGCAAGACAACGCTCCAGAGACTGTGCAAGACAATGTTATCATATCAATAATGTTATCATATCACTCGATATCGATAATTATCGATATTGTTATAAGTATAAAAAAAAATATATATATAAAAAAAAAAAAAAACATTACAACAGATGTATGTTTATTTTGCAGCAATTCTTTGTCGTTGCCGCCATCTTTAGTGTTACAGCCCCTCACACTCCAGTTCTCAGGCTGCAGCTGGTTTGAAAGCGAACGTAAACAGGCTTCTCTGCTGGCTGTGGCTCCAGGGGAGTTTAATAGTTCTGGCTCTGCTAGTTTCTCGTCTATCTTTTGGCGCTTTTCTGGTGGACAAACCACTGCACATGTGCACTCTGACTCGCGACTGGAGACTAGCTCTGCTAGCACACATAGCCTACTGTGTACAGACGGTTTCAAACTGTATTTTTAATTAGAAAGCAAACAAAATAGGGGCGGCTAAGTGGCGCAGTGGGCAAGGCCGCTCGCCACTAGTGCAGGAGATGCTGGGTTCGAGCCCAGCTCTCGGCATTGATACCAGCTTGGCTGGTCGTTCATACTAACACAATTGGCAGTGTTAGGGGTAGGAAAGCTGGTGGGTGGGTCCTGGTCGTTGTAAACAGCGACTCCTACAGTTCGGTCGGGGCGCCTGCTCAGCGAGGAAAGGATCGGCACAATGGTGTAGTGGTTAACACTGTCGCCTCACAGCAAGAAGGTCCAGGGTTCGATTCCCGCTTGGGGACCAGGTTTCCATGATGCCAGGTACCCAGGTGGGGTATCTCCCAGGCCTTTCTGTGTGGAGTTTGCATGTTATCCCCGTGCTCGCAAGGGTTTCCCCCCCGATAAGATAAACCCAATGGAAAAACATGCACAACAACAGATCGCTAACGCTGTAGTGTCCTTGACGAAGACGGACAGGAGCACTTGGATTGGTCCCCGGGGCGCGGCTCACGTTGACGCCCTATCTGCTCCCGGCTGCCCATGGGGGGAAGGACGGGATGGGTCAAGCGCAGAGACTCAATCGCATCGGCGACTGAGGAAAGACAATGCATGTGTGTGTGTGTGTATCCCGGTGTGTGTGTGCCGCTCCAATTGAATGTCCAGTTCGTTGCATGCCGAATAAAGACCCCCCTAAAGAGGTCCTGCATTATGATCCTTCCACACGTTACACCCTCTCAGTGAGAGTCCGCGCTGCCAGGTGAAAAGAAGCGGTTGATTGGCTACACAGGACCCAAGCATGTGATAGCCTCCACTCTCCCAGACCGACCTCCAAGACCGACCGTAGGGGGTAGGTGCGCAGCGACCAGGAAGGGGATTGGGAATTGGCATAACGACTAACATTGGGATGGGAGAAAAACGGAGGAAAAAGGAGGGGGGGAAAGATTAAAAAAAAATAATAAAAAAAATAAAGCAAACAAAATAAATGGACAAGAGAAAAATAAATCTCAATTTGGTCAATATTGTCATTTGGACAAGCAAAGCCATTAATTTAAGTTGCAGGCAAGAAAGACAAGTCTGTCCACTGTCTCTGGTTTTAAAGCTGCCCTGTTGCAGGTCACAAAAAAAAGAAAAAAAATTATTGATCTTTCTTTATTATCGATCGATATCGATTATTAAAATATATCGCGATAATTACCGTTATATCACCCAGCCCTAACCTCTTGTTAACATTCTCCAAAACCATTACTACTGACAAAAGCTTCTTTCTTTCACCATAGGATCGAGGCCTCTGCCAAGAACCTTCGCAAACTGCATGCTACCATGTCCTCCCTCCTCCCCCTCATCTCTCTCTGCCGAAGATCTTCTTTGAAGAAAAAGTGGAGAACATCCGCAGCTCCTTCTCCAAAGCCCCACCCATTCCAAATACTGAATCAAGAACCTCATCCTTCACGCGGTCATCTTTCTCTCCCATTACAGAAGCTGAGACCCTGACACTGGTAACGTCCGACTACATGCCACCTGGATCAGTTTCCCTCGCCACTCCTCCAGAGCATAGCACCAGACATCCTCCCAATCCTAACTGCAACCATCAACTCCTCCCCCCACCTCCCTAAAACAAGCCAGTCACACCGCTCATAAAAAAACAACCATGAACCCCACCGTCATAGGCAACTATCATCCTGTCTCTCTTCTCTCCTTCCTTTCTAAAACACGTGCTGTATCCAACCAATTTACTGCTCATCTCTTACAGAATGACTTCCTAGATCCTAATCCAGGGGTGGCCAACCAGTCAGAGATTAAGAGTCACAAAAGTTACTGTGGTACCACAAAGAGCCACACCATATACCAGCATTTCTCAACTTTTTTTTCAGTCACGGCATCCTTCATGTGTTTATAGGTCTCACCCTCTGGCCTCATTTGGGCCTCACAGGGTTAAAACTAAAAGTACCCTGTGAGACCCACGGTTGCAAAATTACAAAATCATGTTTAGCCATTTAAAAAAATAAAATTCTGTAAATGTTTATTTAAAAATGTTTAAGCACATGTATTATATAGTCAATTGGTCCTGTTGTTCAGACTCACAATTTGATAGTAAATGTGTTTATATGTCCCACCTTCTGAAGTTGCTAATGTCTTTTTAATTTGGGCCTAACAGGGTTAACCTCTTATGCCCGAAATGTACAGTAAAACTGTATATTTTCAGCATTACGTTTGTTTACCAATGATTTTAACTGTTATTAGTGAAATATAAGAATATAGAAATCTCAGGGCATTGAGTCGGAAACCGGCGCATATTGACAGGAGGAAGTGGAGCAGCCAAAAGTGAGTGTAGTCTTTTGAAGGAAGAGACTCTGGGCTTTCGAATTTCGAAAAACTACCATACCCAGCTCACGCCAGCCCCTATCAATCATCTGACTTCTGGATGAACTTTTTTATTTCTCTTATTTTTTGGGATTATCTCCCACAAACCTGAACGTTATTGCCATAAAACAGAACGCAGTTCGTTTCTCTACCTTTCTGTGAACGTCTAGCAAAAAACGGTGTTGCAATATGATGAAAAATGGTGGAGAAATTTATATTATAAAAAAGATGGCAGAATTCAGTACTGCATCTACAAAACCTGTTTAATCATCTTCCCTTTATTCATTTGCTTAGATTTTTCAGGTCTGGGCAATTTTAGCATGGTGTTATTCACAGTCAAAGATAAAAAATATTTTTTAAATATAATTGATATTCTCCTTTGGTTCATTACAATTTACTCAAGCCTAGTAACAGACACACTATTTCTGACACTGGGAATACATTCCCTGAGATCCATAGATGTCCCTAGATTCAGATACCAAGAACATGCAAATGGACCATTTAAAAAAAAATCTGTAAATGTTTATTCTACGTCCTTATGGAATGAGTGACAAAAAAAATTATTAAAAAAAATTATGAATTCTATTCAATTTTTTATTTTATTTTTTTTTAAATGGATGAAAGAGCCACACATTGACGGGCAAAGAGCCACATGCGGCTCGCGAGCCGCGGGTTGGCCACCCCTGCCCTAATCAGTCAGGCTTCAGGACTGGCCACTCCACAGAAAAGCCCTCATTGCAGTCACAGAGGCACTTTACTTAGCAAAAGCGAAAGGCCTCTCCTCTGTCCTGATTCGACCTTTCCATCACAGTCGAGAATGCCGCTGTGACCACGTCCCCGACCGCCAAGAACCTTGGTGTTCTCCTTGACGACCAGTTGAACTTCTCCGCTCACATCGCAGCGACAACCAGAACCTGCAGATTCCTCCTGAGCAACGTCAGAAGGATCCACCCCTTCCTGACAAAAGAAGCCACCCAACTCCTCGTCCAATCGTAATCTCCCGCCTTGACTAGTGCAACGCACTGCTTGCTGGCCTTTCCGGCCACCAAGCCTCTTCAACTCATTCAGAACGCAGCCTGATCTCAAACCTACCGAAGTCAGCCCATGTCACGCCACTTCTTAAGGACCTGCACTGGCTCCCCATTGCCACACGAATCTGCTTCAAGGCCCTCGACCTGGCATACCGTGCGGCAAAGGGAACCGCTCCTGCCTACCTCCGGTCAATTGTCTCTAACTACACACCTGAAGACCCCTACGCTCCATCTTCTAGGGCTGTCTTAAATACTAATAAGCTTCGTTCGATGGCACAAGCTCAGAAACTAGGCTTGGGCGGTATGACGGTATTCAAGTTCAAGTTCAAGTTCTTTAATAGTTGTCATACAGAAGTACAGAATACTTTCATACAAAATGCTTCTTACTGTTACGCTCCAGAGACTGTGCTAGACAAGATAGTATCAAATAACATAGTATAGCATGTAATTTAGAAGAAGAAAATGAGGTCACAGTGTTCGGTATAGACATATGTACAATGTTCTGAGTTACCATATAATATACAATACTATGCAGCGTACTAATGTACAGTACTATCTAGTGCAAAGCAGAAATGGGATGAGGTACAATTTAGGTACAATTTACAGTAAGGTGTACGAGTTGTAGTGCAATCCTTCATCAATAAATATAAAGTGTGGGGAGTGGGTGCTACGGTGTGTTTGTTTAAAGTGGGTGTGTGCTATAAAGTGTGTGGAGTGGGTGCTACAGTGTGTTTGTTTAAAGTGAGTGTGTGCGTGTGGATGTGTGTGCTATGTGCGTTTGGTGGTTGTTGTTGTGTAGTGTTCATTCATTGTTCGTTTAGCAGCCTGATGGCCTGGGGATAGAAGCTTCTTCTGAGTCTTTCTGTGCTCGCCTTGAGACTCCGGTATCGCTTGCCTGACCGCAGCAGTTCAAAGAGGCAGTTGTTCGGGTGACTGGAGTCTTTAATGATTCTCTTAGCCTTGCCCTTGCAACGCTTGTTGTAAATGTTCTGGAGGGTGGGGAGCCCCCCTCCAATTGTGCGTTCGGCTGAACGTGTCACTCTTTGTAGTCTGCTTCGGTCTTGTGCAGTGCTATTCCCAAACCAGGAGGTGATGTTGCCGGTCAAGATGCTCTCTTATTGTACATGAGTAGAAGTTCTTAAGGATCTTCTGACTGACTTGGAACTTCCTTAGGCGCCTGAGGAAGTAGAGGCGTTGTCGTGCCTTCTTCACAACACTGTCAATGTGTGTGGTCCATGTCAAGTCCTCGGATATGTAGGCTCCGAGGTACTTAAAGCTGTTGACTCTCTCAACCGGTGCCCCGTCGATGCTGAGGGGGCTGTAGTCCTTGACCCCCGACCTCCTGAAGTCCACAATCATCTCCTTTGTTTTGCTGACGTTCAGGGAGAGGCTGTTTTCCTGGCACCATCCCGCCAGGACCTTGACCTCTTCCAGGTAGGCCCTCTCGTCGTTGGCAGAGATCAGGCCCACCACCACTGTGTCGTCAGCAAATTTGATGATTGTATTGCTACTCCGCTGAGCCACACAGTCGTGTGTGTACAGGGAGTAGAGGAGGGGACTCAGAACACAGCCCTGGGGGGCCCCTATGTTGAGGGTGATGGATGAGGAGGTGCAGTTGCCTGCTCTCACCACCTGGGGTCTGCCAGTCAGGAAGTCCAAGACCCACTGGCAGAGGTCATAGTTCAAGCCCAGGTCCCTGAGCTTGGCTATGAGTATGGAGGGGACTATGGTATTGAATGCCGAGCTGTAGTCGATGAATAGCATTCTCACATAGTTCCCCTGCCTCTTGTCCAGGTGTGATGCTGCTGTGTGCAGCACATGGGCTATGGCGTCCTCCGTGGACCTGTTGGGGCGGTATGCAAATTGCAGGGGGTCCATGTTGATGGGGAGGGACGAGCAGATGTAGCCCTTTACTAGCTTCTCAAAGCACTTCATGGCTATGGAGGTGAGAGCTACAGGGCGGTAGTCGTTGAGGCAAGCAGGCTTGGATTTCTTGGGTACAGGGATAATAGTGGACTTCTTCAGGCAGGTGGGGATGACAGCCTGTTCTAAGGACAGGTTAAATATGTCAGTGAATACTGGGGCCAGTTGGTCGGCACAGACTTTTAGGACGCGGCCGGGGATGCCGTCCGGACCTGCTGCCTTCCTGATATTCACTTTTTTAAAGGTCCGCCTCACCTCATGCTCTGTTACCCTGAACACTGCGCCTCCATCAGCAGCCGACCCCCCCCCCCCCCATTGCCGTGGCTTGTGAGCTGGTGTTGTTATTACCAGCATCAAACCTCGCATAGAAGGTATTGAGGTCATTTGCTAAGGAGATGTCACTGTTCAGTTTGAGGGAGGCGCCTTTGTAGTCTGTCATCGTTTTGAGCCCCTGCCACATAGCTCTAGAGTCAGCTTGTTCAAACTGGAGTTCAATTTTATCTCTGTAGCGCCGTTTGGCCTCTGACACTGTCCTCCTTACGTTGTATAGCGCCACCTTGTGGTCATTCATGTTGCCTGCCACTAGGCCGTCGTTGTATGCTTTGGTGCGCTCTCTCAGAGCTTCACGGACGGATTTGTCTACCCAGGGTTTTTGATTTGGGTAAACTCTCATTTTGGTAGTGGGGATTGTTTCTTCCACCATAGTACAAACATAGTCCACCACTGTCTACGTGTAGACATTAATGTTATCGGAACACATTCCAGTCTGTGCAGTCAAACGCAGACCGGAGCGTCTCCTCTGACGTCAAATCCAATTTCTGCACCTCTCGCGAGACTACAGGAGTACTTTTGATTCTCTGTTTGTACATTGGTGAAAGAAAGATTGACGCGTGATCTGATTTACCAAAGCCACTATCAGAATGAGCCTTGTAGCCACCTTTAAATTATTATTATTACGGTATACCAGGGTATTTAGAAATCCCGACGGTATTGAAAATCAATACCGTCAAAACCGTCAAAATCACAGATGCGCTTCAGTTTCTATTACAGTGAAACGGAGTTGAGTGTAGTGCACACACGCGCCAGCAGAGGGCGAGACCAGTCCTCACTAGTGGAGCGAGTGGGTCACAACGGTGTTCACGTTTTACGGTAATGTTGCGACAGTGCTGTGAAAATACCGTAAAGCGTTGTGGTAACGGGAGTTGGTTTGTGTTGTTGTGCATTAGTGGAGCAAGCAAATAATCTGTCTTTTATTATATGTGAACTAAAGAGTACAAGGTTTACACAACAGCCCCCACCAGCTTTTTTATTGTATTTGTACCGTCCTGTACTATCCGCTGTCAGCTGTTTATCTGTGAGCTTGATTAACTAGCGTTAGCTCACGTTAACTAGCATTAGCTCTGCGGCTAATCTTAGATTACCCTGCCTGAACTAAATCAATGACTAGGTTATAAAGCATTCAAGTAGTTTTCACTGCACATAGAAGTAGCCAAATAGCGGGAGCATTTCGGGAGCATATGACCAAAACCCAGGCAATTTCGAGCCCTTAAGGAATCAAATAGTCTGCCATGGCTAGGCTACATGCTAACGCTAACGGTGCAGGCTTCTGACTACCATTCTGAGAGCTAACGATGATTTGTTTACTTGGTAACACGGGTTCGGGTTGCCCCCCCGCTGATGAAAATGAAAGTCATACCGTCATATACCGTATACCGGGGTATTATGTCATCAGGGTATGACGGTGTGAAAAAAATGATACCACCCAAGCCTACCTCGAACATAATTTTTTTTTCTCAAAGTCTTGCGCCTTTATTCCAATGAAACGAAAGTAAGCGGCGCCTCGACTCCACCTCTCTACAACAAGCACGTGGAGATGATCTGTGTTGAAAACAACAAGGACATGTGCAGCAGACATGTCGACGAAGAAGTAATCAGACGTGTGGTTACACTTTAAAATATGCAAAGACAATGCCCAAAAAGCCGAGTGCCAGATATGCCAGAAGAAAATGGCATATCACAACTCTACAACAATTTTGTCAAATCACCTAAAAAACGTAAGTATCGTTGTACACGACGGCGACGCCACACAAAACATTAATAAGGCTATGCCTATGCTGCTATGACTAATGTGTTACCAAGTTGGCTAATTTAATTGTAATCATCTGCCTTTGTAGGTGCATTGTCTGATATAATTATAAATTATAAATTAAATATAATATAATTGTTTTCTTGATAGACGAAGGTTGCAACATACCGTAATTCCTCTAATAGTAACCCCGGCTTGTATTTGTTTCAACTGTAGCTGATACCAGGCTTGTATTAGGAGGGGGCATGTATAAGAGAGAGGCCTATATTTCTAATTTTCAAACAGATCATAATGAATAAATCAACATTTTGTGTCTGTTTGAACACAGTAAAATGTACTGGGTTCATTTATTGAAACCAAGTACTGTATGAAATACGGTAGTAAACAGTGCAATTACAGGTGGTCAAAAAAAGTAAAATAAAGTAAAATAGTGCAATCACAATACTGGTATACGGTAATAATAATAATAATAACTTCGTTTTATACAATTCTGAGGTAGGCTTACTCTCTTGGTAAACATTAACACCATACCATTATATGGTATTTACTGCACAGCCAGGCCAGCATATACATGAAACCCGGCTTGTATTAGGAGGCCGGCTTATAATTGCTTAGCTCAACAGCGCACCCGGTCATTAATAGAGACCCGGTTTTTAATTGAATACCGGTTACTATTAGAGGAATTACGGTAATTATGTAATGTCATGTCGTTGGCTGTGAGAGCAGCCCCACTGCACCCAGGCAGCGCAGCCGAGTGAAACCTTGTTGGCTGCGTCACAGTCACGAAAGGGGCTACTTAATTAATTAATCCAATCCACTTTATTTATATAGCACATTTTAAAACAACAAAGTTTACCAACGTGCTGTACAAGTCCCACAACATAAGATTAAAAAATATATATTATAATTAATATATATATAAAAAAAATTTTTTTTTTCTCGAAGCTTCGAATTAAAATTGAAGCTCGGCCCCCGAAGCTTCGATTGCAAAAAAAATGCTTCGAAGGTCAGCCCTAGTATCTTCTGACCATCTCAGATCCACTCTTATCCAAGCTCCGGGAGAGTCATCAAGGAGAAGCCGCCTTTTCTTAGTCCTTGCCCCACAATGGTGGAACGAACTGCCCACCACAGTTAGGACAGCCGACACCCGTCCAATATTTCGCTGGCGACTAAAGACGCACTTCTTCAACCATTATCTGAATTTTTTTTAAATACAATAATACAAATTAAACCGAACCCTAACTAACCTTACTGTCATGCACTTGTCCTAATATACTAACCTACACTATAGCACTCAACACTTTGATGAATTCAGCTGACAAGAGTTGTGCCCTTCCTGATGACTTGTAGTTGTCGTACAGAACTTGTAAGTCGCTTTTGATAAAAGCATCAGCTAAATGACTAAATGTAAATGTATTTCCTACTTGATGTTGTCCATCGGTAGAGTCCTTTTCTCAGAACAATCCATCCTGATCTTAATACTGGATACGTGCATCACTGGCTAGTTACCACCAAAGCTAATGTAAACTAGTCAATGCAGCCATGCTCCAGTCTGTACAAGCCCTGGAATAATGAATGAATGATCTTTATTGTCATTGTCACAGGTACAACAAAATAAAAAGATAAACACTGATAACAGATAAACACTGATGCCTACTTTGGGTGCACTGTGGAGTAGGTTTCAGCATTTATTTCAGGGCTTGTACAGACTGGTGGATGGCTCCATTGATCCCTGGTGATATATTTCTGTCTGTTCTGTTTCTATCTGTTGAAAACTTTTTACCACAGCAAACAACAAGTGCAAGTTCGTTTTTATTTGTCACATATAAGGTACATGTACTTTACAGTGAAATGCTTGGTTCTGTATGAGCCCCTGAGAATGTGCTTCATACAGTAAAAAAAGTAAGTAAAAGAGGAATAACACTATACAATATACACAGGGAACAAAATAAGTACCTGCCAACCGCCACCTGGCGTGTAACAAAATAGTTCATATCCAGTGATGCCACAGATTACTTGTAAAAGTAATCCGATTACTGATTACTGATTACTCCTTTAAAAAGTAATCCAAGTTACTTTACTGATTACTTGATTATCAGAGTAACTTAGTTACTTTGAAAGTAACTAGGTTACGAAGTCGTCGTCGTTCCCCCAACAGTTTTTTTTAAAACGCTTTATTGAAAGTGCATAAATTGTTTTTAACTTGTTTCTCTGCACATAACGTAAATTGTTAAACTAGTGCTTCAGCTTCTGTACCATCAAGTATGGTAAAGCAACAGTCTATGATGCTCACAGCATTAGAGCAGCCAGCCAGTGGTTTTACAAAACCAGTGTATCCATTCACATCTAACAAATGCAGGCTGAACTATTCAATTATATCAACTGTAACTATTAAATTGTTTTTATAAATGTCTCTCTATAAACATACAATCAGTCTCTCTTTAACATGTAAATTAACTGTAAATCTGGCAAAGAGCTTTTGCTCTGCCACCATCAAATATACATTAATCAATAGGGAAAGAAACAATCTCTCTCTTTTGCTGTTTGGCTGGCCTCCGAGTCCTCCTGTACCTAGTCGAAGCGTCGTAGTGTTGTGATTCCAGATGCTTTCAATGCAATTGGATGTGCTGTTTTTAGCGGTAGACAGTATTTACGTTTAGGTCGCTTTCACATATAGTTTTGGTGGACTCGGTGCGGTTCTGGGGGTTAAGTTGAAACATCTGAACAATGTCACGCGGTCGAAAAGGGCGCTTGTCTATTGGACAGTGGAAATGTGTGTGTGGCTGCTGCGATCCCGTGTGTGCGCGCGCGCGTGTGTGTCTGTGTGTGTACTGCGGAGCCCTTTGATTGATTGATTGATTGAAAAGTTTATTAACAGATTGCAGAATGGGTACAGTACAGTACAGCTCAATACATACAATTGTTAAGAGGATGCAGACCTGAGAAAGACTTTCGTCTTGTTTCCATCAGGGTCCCCCATTTTCAATTCATCATAATTCAGAATTCAGATCAGCGGAGCCGAGTTTTGACATGGCATTGATCCATTGTTCTATTGAAGCACATTACCACCATCCTCTCGCTAAACAACTTGTAGACCACGGTGTTTTTATGAGTGCCCACAAGTAGCTGTTTTAATAATATAATAAGCCGCGCGCCTCGGTAATAATAATAAGCCGCGTTTTTTCTTCCTGTAAGCGTTTTGGGGTGGAATTCTCAGACGAATGCAACGGAGCCCTGCTGTCACACGATTGGCGCATATGTCACATGACGTGCTGTGAAGACCCGCCCTACTCTGCCTCTGATTCGCAGACTGTGGATGGGGAATGTGATTGGGCCAAAGCAGAGTCACTCACAGACAGAGAGTCCAGTCACGCCGCGGGCCACATTCTTGTGTAACCCTTTCACTGCCACACCACGTCACTCCCAAATAAGAAAAACAGCTCAAAAATGTATTTTTGACTGTCGAAAACGAAATAAAATACTGCATTCCGCCTGCATCGAAATAGTAATGCACAGCCACTTGGACAAGTAACTGCAATCAGATTACTGGCTTTTAAAGATTAACGCGTTAGATTACTATTTTCGGGGAAAAGTAATCAGATTACAATAACGCGTTACTTAGTAACGCGTTACCGGCATCACTGTTCATATCAATACTTGTTCTGAAGGTCCAGATTAACACTGAAAGTCTGCGTTTATTATTTTGTATAACTTGTGTATTGTTTATATATATAAGATATATATCTTTACGCCATCCGTTTGCATAATAGTATTCTTCGCTCGCCTCATTGGGTCCCGCCCTTGACATTGGAGGCGCCACCAGACGAGCCCCCCAGACATGGTTCTAGACATGTTCAGACAAGTTCAGACTTGCCCATAGCAGGCGCATTGATTCCGGACAGGTAAATCGGTTGCGCCCTAGAAATCAGTCTGAGTATATATATTGTAGATGGCGCAAGCAGCCGCAGTGGAAGTAACGAGTCGGCAGTATCAGAACAGGAGAAGCAGCAGAGCGAGAGCGTGATACGTCCGGTACAGTTGTACACAGACCTACAAGCGGTGTATCGTTACAGATAGCTAGTAGCTACTTAGATACGACTATAATATTGTAGAGCCATTATTGGCGCAGTATAGTGACTTGTGTAAGCGCAACGTGGAGAAACGTATAGTTAAACCCAGCGGCGTCTGCGGACAGTCTGCGGGCTAGCTTCCAGTACAAAAGAAGCTAGCTAGCTACCCTCTATGCCAACGGGCTTTTGGATGAATAGCTATTAACCCTGCCATCGGGCGCTAGGATTACAAGGACCGGTTCCGTACGAGACCCCTTTTCTTCCATCGACGACAGGATTATCCGACCAGTCTCCAATTCCTCCGGAGCTTGGAGCTCCCGAGGGAAACCATTGTCTCCAGCTACCCTTGCTTTCCCCGTATCGCCTCGTCTCTTCTCACTCCCTGCAGAGCTCCGGTCGAGTATTCGTAACCTAGGAACTATTCATTACCGCTGACTTTGATACTCTGACATTCTATTATTAAAGGAGAAACGTGATAATTCAGATGTATGTTGCTATGACGATTAAAATGCTTATAAACCAGGTATCCTTGTCCCCGTGCCGTCAATTGAGTGTCCGCCATTTTGTCTAACTATACTGTCTGGCTATTAATATTCTTTAGTAGTGGTTTAATCTAAACAATCTTTAATACAGTCCGGGTTGTGTAGCCCCTTAGCTACAATACTCTTATTTTGAATCCTGTTTCGAGTCTCATTTCCGCCCCAAGCGCAGCTCCAGCTATAATATCTATGGCTCCGGCAGCTAACAACGTTCGGTTCATATCGATACTCTTATTTTGAAAATCCCCACGGGCCGTGGCAACTCGACGAGTCATATCCGCCCAGTCCGTGCTGTCTGCATTAAGCAGAGCAGGGCTACAGAGCAGTGCGCCTATTTTGCGACCCGAAATAAGTCTGTTTTTTTTTCTCACAACGGGTCAAATGCATCTAACATGCTTTGCATCGTCACCATTCCTTTATGCCCACATCGCCCGAAATTAACGTTACGTTAGTGTAAGCTAACAAGCTAATCCTGATCAGAGGCAGAGCCATAGAGAACAGCAGAAAGTGGGGACTGAGGAAAGGGAAATGGGGGGGGGCACTCTCCCTTTCTGTGTGTGCGTGCGTTTGGAAAGACGATGAAGTCACTAGTCAGGAGTCAGGACAGGAGTATATTATAGTAAACTGAGGATTACTGAGGATGGACAGATAATGTTGATATTCAAATATAAAAAAGTGGAAGTTTGAAGACAGACTAGACTACAATATGATGCGGGGGTGGTGAGTTGAAACAGTGTGTGTGTGTGTGTCCCGACCCCACTTCTATGTTTCAATAAATTATTTGCATTTAAAGCTATTAACGCCGACTCATTCCTTCAGTCCACTCAAAATTATGCTAATATTACTTGCATAGCCCCTACGCTATAGCATATGAGAGTATTATATAGTAATAATAACACATGGCGATATACTAAAAAGCTATTTATAATTTTTGGCTGGTAAGAAATCTGCCTGGCTGGTAGTTTTTCAAATCTACCAGCCAAATGGCTGGTAAGGGCAATTCCATGAAAATGTCAACCTCACCATGAAAAAATTAAAATAACATGATCATAACCAAACCAATTTAAAATGTATCATCAAGGTCTATATTTTGAAGTACAAAATAGATTTGATCATAATATTTATGAGAATGCATGTTTTTCCACACTACGAAAGGAGACACTGATGTAAAATGTATTTTTCGATTAACCTAATAGTATGACTTTCTGAATGGCCAGAATGGCAAAATAATAAATCAACAGATTTTTTCTAACCTCACCTTTGGTCATGAAGGGCTGTTGTATCAATATGTGAATCAATTATGTACTTTGTGTCTTTCCATTGGCAGGTGAAGCATGCTGTTACAATGCCCCTTTATGGGACAGCCAATGTAACGTCCATAACGTTTTCCAGGAAAAGTTGTCATAAAACATGCATCTGGAATGCAATGTCAACCAAACTTCCTAAGCAAAGCTAACTTTTATAAAGATGACATATTAGCAACAATTAGTCATTCTGGTCTTATTTTTTGTATTCTTTACAAGTGTTATGGACGTTACCGTGACGGACGTTACATTGCGAATGTGTGTTGTTAAGTCACAAAGAAAGTTCATATCGCTGTCAATCGGTGCGCGTCTCGCGAGACGACTGCACAAGACCCGCAAAATCACGTTAATCATACCATATTTATAAGCGCTTAATCTTCTTCATTAATATAGGCTACACGCAGGCTTTTAACGTCATGAAATGTGTATAGAGGGCCATATATCTGCTGCGCTCGGGAAAAGATCTGCGGTGCGTAATTGTACATCTTTCTCTCCGCAGTGATCCTGACAGCTGCGCGTCAGACTTCAGTAACATAACAACACGAGACACTGAAAGCTAGGCAGGCAGGTAATGTTAATTGTTTGTGTTAAATAACGAGACAGGAGACTAGAGTGTATCCACTGATTCCACTGTGCATCTGTATTGAATCCCAACCCATAACACAACAGCGTACCTTACATCCTGGTCCCTGCTGGACCGTACCAACACACACACCATTGTGGGGGGGGTTTATATAACAATCCCATTCTCTTGTAACATCTCCTTTTTTTTAGATAACAATAGTTACAGCATCCCTTAGTGCACATTATTATTATTACAAGAAACCCCATAAACGTCCTTATTTAAAACCCTAACCATCTGTTCTGTGCATTTTTTTCTTTTTCTTTTACGCCATACCATACCCATTAACCAGTCTCTATAAGTCCAGTCTTTGTGGCACTCTCACCAGCCTACCACTGGACGTCCTGTACTCTGGCACCGGTGGAGGGTCCACCACAGGCTGGTACAGGTCGCTCCGCCTGAACGGCCTGACTTCCTGGGTGATAGTGTCATTGCCCGTGTTACTGTCCATCCCTTCGCTGGGCGGACTGCTGTGTGGCTCCTCAGGTGGGCCGCTGTGCTGCACTCTGTGTTGCTCCAGGCGGCGTCCAGTCACATCCCCCTCCGCTGGTCGCAGGTCCACCCGGTTCCGCCGGTAGAATGTCCCCTCGACATCCACCAAGTACGATCTGGGGGCCACCGGTTGCAGGCACACTCCTCTCCTCCACTTGCCCATCCTGTCTCCAGGCAGGGGCTTCATTCTTATGTCCTGGCCGATACACAGCTCGGGCAGATCTCTGGCCGACTTGTCGTAACCCAGCTTGGCCGTTTGATGCTTAACCCGCAGCTTCTCAGGAACCCCTGTGACCACGCTGGGGCCCAGGAGTGTGTCAGCGACTGGAAGTGGGGTCTTCAGTCTCCGGGACATCAGTCTCTGCGCTGGGCTGCTGAGCATGCCCTCTGTGGCGTGTTCCTCCACTGCAAGATTGCCAACCATGGGTCGTTGCCTGCACTAGCTGCTTTCTTGCACATGTTTTTCACAATTTTCACTGCCGATTCAGCCTTTCCATTAGACCTTGGGTGCCTGGGCGAGGACATGACATGGTCGAAATCCCATTCTTTTGCAAACTTTCTAAATTTCTCACAGTCAAACTGAGATCCACAGTCTGTTACCACCCGGTCAGGCTGCCCGTGGCGTGCAAATTGGGCCTTACACCTTAACACCGTGGTGTCTGCTGAGAGGTCATGGAGTAGCTCTATTTCCCAGAAATCCGAATAATGATCAACCATGAGTAGGAAGTCTTTGCCCGCTTGTCTGAACAAATCCATACTGACAATCTGCCATGGCCGTGTCGGGAGTGCATGTGACATCATTGTCTCCCGCTGCTGCTCATGAGAATATTCATTACATGCTGAACACTGGCTCACATAATCCTTGATTTCACCCTGCATGTTGGGCCAGTACAGTGTGTCTTTGGCCTGTCTGTAGCAGGCATCTCCTCCTACATGGCTGGCGTGTATGAGTTTCAACATTTCTGCCCGTAACGTTTTCGGCACTATGACTCGCTGACTTTTGAAGAGCACCCCATCTTGTGCGCTGATCTCGTCCCTGATTGACCAATACTCTGATCGCCAGGGGAGTCTCCTCCCGGTGATCTGGCCATCCCTGGAGCACTGCCGCTTTGAGCAACTGACCAGTGTGTTGCCTGATCTGATTCAACCGCTGGCTGGTGACATTCAGATAATCAGCCTGATTAATCTGTTCAGTGTCCTCTTGTGCCCTCTGCAGGCTGCAGACTGTGTTTCATGTATCCCGTGTCAGTCCTCTGTGGTGGAGCCGTGGCCCTGCTCAATGTGTCACTGATGTGCATGTCCGGGCCTGGCTTGTATGTGACCTTGAGGTTGTAGTTCTGCAGCGTGAGCAGCATGCTCTGGAGCCGTTTGGGTGCAGTGAGGAGGGGTTTGTTGAATATCGAAATGAGTGGCTTGTGGTCCGTTTCCGCCACAATCTCCCCCCGTGCATACAGATAATAGTGAAAGCGTTGGCACGCAAACACAATACTCAGACACTCCTTCTCAATCTGTGCATAGTTCTGTTCCGTCTGAGTCAGTGCCCGCTAGGGGTGGACGGTATAAACGGTATACGGTATAAACGGTATGAATTTGCTCTACGGTATGGATTTTGACTATACCGTGTAACCGGTAGTGCAGCTCTAAAATAGCAATGACGTCATGTAACCACAGCGCGACTATTTCACTCGCATTTGCCCCTAAAAATAGATAGAATTAGTCATAGATAATAGATATGTGCGAACTGGAAAAAGTTATTTAGGAGGCTTCGCGCAGTGGGCGTGCCAGCCCCTACCGCACGCATGTAAACACGGGTCTAGTAGTCTAGTGGGACGGGACACGGGAGCTGTCGGGAGGACGGCAGCGTCTCCCTGAGCTAACGTTAGCTTAGCTACCGTTACAAAATGACCCAGTCAACTATTCACTTTTAGTTTAATACATGATGGGGCATTGTCTAACCGAACGGTATCTAGTCGGCCAGCTACCGATAGCTCCTGACATCAACAAACGCTCCACAAAGTCTAGTACTAGAGACGTGTGTGCTACCTGTTAGCTCACGTTAACGCAAGTTAGTTCACCGTTCAAAACGAAATGTCCCATTGAACTAAATAATTCACTGAGGCGTTGTATTAACGTTATATATCCGGCTACAGATAGCTCCTGATATCAATGTCTTATAAGTAACACTGATTCGATGCGTATTCGAGCTGAGGGCTTGCTAACGTTATACCAATACAATAGGGTCCAGGTGCAGCGCCGGAGAATCCTGGCCGTAGCTCTGCTCGAGGCTACTCAAGTATAGGTCCAGGTGCAGCTCCGGAGAATCCTGGCCGTAGCTGGAGGCTACTAGAGTACACACAGACAGTGGAGCTTGTTGCGTGGTGGCGATGTCTCGCAGATAATACAAGTACAAGTCTAATTATATAATATATATATTTTATAAAAAAAATATATATATAAAATAAAAAAATAAAAATTATCAAAAACGATGATACCGTGATATATACCGTTACCGTCTATGCTTCAAATTATACCGTGATATAAATTTTAGACCATACCGTCCACCCACTGCCCGCAATGCGTACCCTACTGGCTGACCCTCCTGGAACAGACAGCAGCCAAGTCCTTTCTGACTTGCATCACTCTGGATGGTGACCGGCTTGGTCACGTCGTAATATTTCAGGATCGGGGCCATTGTGATCAGACGCTTGATCTCCTCAATCGCCGCACCATGTTTGGGAAGCCAGTGCCATGGGACGGCCTTGTCCAACAGCCTCCTCAGTGGCTCGCATATCTCAGAGAGGTGGGGCATGAACCTTGCGAGGTATGTCACAAACCCAATAAACCGCTGCACCGCCTTGGCGTCCGTGGGGTGTGGCATGTCTTGGACCGCCCTGACCTTCTCTGGGTCTGCCCTGAGCCCCTCTGCTGACAGGATGTGTCCATGAAACTTGACTTCTCTGAGCCTGAACTGCAGTTTCTTCAAACTTAGCCTCAACCTAACCTCTCTGCACCTCTCCATGAGTGCTATCAGTTTAGTGTCATGGACCTGTATAGCCTCCTCTTCTGTCTCCCCACAGCCCACTACCAGTATATCGTCTGCGATGGGCTCTACTCCACTGAGCCCTGCTAAAAGCTCATGCTGCTTTCGCTGGTATATCTCTGGGGCCACAGACACCCCAAATGGCAGCTTTAACCAACGCTTCCTGCCCCAAGGTGTCCAAAATGTGGTGGTGTAACTACTTTCCTCGTCTAGCCTGCACTGTAGGAAAGCATCCCGTGCATCCACAAGAGTGAAAATGCGAGCCCTGGGCAGCTTGAATAGGACATCCTCCAGCGTCGGCATTAAGTAGTGAGATCTCATTAAAGCCACATTTAATGACTTTGGGTCTATACATATCCTGATCAGCTTCTCTGGCCGTCTGACAATCACCATATTGCTGATCCATTCTGTTGGCTCCGACACTGAAACCAAGTGGCCATCTTTCTCATATTTATCTAATTGTGCCTTCACTGCCTCCCTAAGTGCCACTGGAACATTACGTGGAGCAGCTTGCACTGGGGCTACATTACTGTCCAACTCAAAATGAACTTCACCTGGGACTGATTCCACAGGGGCGGTGAAAACCTCATCATACGTACAGACAAGCTGCTGCCTGGTTAGTGGGACTGAGCTGCTATGTCCTACCATCAACAGCTCCTCAGGGATGGTGAAGCGCATTAAGCCTAGGCACTCACTGGTTTCACCTGACAAAGGGGGTCTCCGACTGCTTCTTACTACCTCGAAGGTCAGCTTGTGTGTCTTCCCTCTCACTACACACTCGGTTTTGAATAAGCCAAATGAGGGAATTGATTGACCTGAATACAGCACCAACCTTGTTTGGCTGGGCAATAGCCTTGCTCCAGGGCCCAGCCTCCTCATGTCTTTTATGCTCATCACATCACAGGTTGCCCCTGAATCTAACTGGCACCTCTGCAACCCTCCGTTAATCTTTAAATTTGCAAACAATTTTTTTCCACCTCCCTGAACTGCCCCTATGCTCTCTGCCGTGTATATGTGAGCCTCTGCCTCCCCACTGTGTATATTCTCAAGGTATTCAGTGTCAATGTCTGCTGTATGTAGCTGTCGGGTGGCCTGGCCTCTCTGCATGCATACTACAGCAAAATGATTGAGTTTTGCGCAAATGCGGCAGGTCTTGCCATAGGCTGGGCACTGTTCCCGTCCGCGCCTGTGCGCAGTGCCGCAGAACCTACACGCAGCGCTTGAATTCGCGCCTGGCGCGTAATATTGAGGCCTGTCGGAACGTTCCTGCCTAGGTGGATATTGAGACCTGTCAGAGCGTTCCTGCCTAGGTTGATATTGAGACCTGTCAGATCGTTCCTGCCTGGGTAGAACTCGTGGCCGCCGGCCATCTGACGCATGTACAGTCTCTGGTATCATTGCTGATGTCTGATGTCTATCCTGTGTCTAGGGCTGACCTTCGAAGCTTTTTTTGGCAATCGAAGCTTCGGGGCCGAGCTTCGATTTTAATTCGAAGCTTCGGGAGAAAAAAAAAATTAATATTTTTTTTTTTATGTTGTGGGACTTGTACAGAACTTTCGTAAACGTTGTTGTTTTTAAATGTGCTCTATAAATAAAGTGGGTTGGATTAATTAATTAAGTAGCCCCTTTCGTGACACGCATCCAACAAGGTTTCACTCGGCTGTGTGATTTAATTCAAGGTGGATCGCTGTTGTCGTTTGAACAACTTCAGATTTCATGGGAACTACCAATCCCCCAAATCAAGAATGTTTAAGATGAATGAAGTAAGATTTTGATTATTTGAAATATGGCCTGTGTAGACTAAACTATGCACAGAATTATGTCAGTCTACAAGGTCCGGATTCTACATGGTCCGGCAATGTAGACCTTGTAGACTCCACTACAGACCAATTATCAGTGAATGTTCATGCATTTTTAAGAAGGGCAACTTCCACAAAAAAACAAAGAACTCACCAAAACATCTCAGTAGCACCTTATCTAAATGTTATATTTCATATATGGAGATTCATATTTATTTATGTATTGCATGCATTTCTACATTTTATTTCCTATTTTGTTTATTCATCCCAGTATCTTTCTTTCTTATGTGTGGAATTCTACAAGGTGCGCGCACACACACACACACACACACACACACACTTACATTTAGTCATTTAGCTGACGCTTTTATCCAAAGCGACTTACAAGTTCTGTACGACAAGACAGCAAGAAGGGTACAACTCTATCAGCTGAGTAACAATGTTCATCAAAGTGTTGCGTGTTACAGTGTAGGTTAGTTTATTAGGACAAGTTTTTTTTTTTATCATTTCAGATAATGGTTGAAGAAGTGAGTCTTTAGTCGACGGCGAAAGATTGGACGGGATTCGGCTGTCCTAACTGGGATGGGTAGTTCACACACACACACACACACACAAATCGAAGTAAAAAAAAAAAAAAAAATGTTTTTTTTTTTTTACTTCGATTTTTTTTTTAATGTTCGAAGCTTGTGCCATCGAATCGAACGTTCGAAGCTTCGAAGCATTTAAGACAGCCCTACCTGTGTCATTGCCTTTATTCTAATATCAGTCATTTCTGCAGCCCGGCATATCTCAATGGCTGATCCCAGTGTAAGATCTTTCTCTCTGAGTAGACGACGGCGCACACTCTCATCACACACCCCCCAGCACTACTTTGTCTCTTATCAACTGCTCTCGGAGTCGCCCATAATCACAAGAAGAAGCCTTCTCCCTCAGCCTTGTTATAAATGAATCTATGGGTTCCCCTTCATCTTGATTGCATTTCCCAAACACATATCTTTCAAAAATAATGTTCCTTGTTGGCTTAAAATATGCCTCTAAAGCAGGAATGATGACGGCCACGTCCTTCCCCTGGTCCGCCGTAAGTCCTAAATTATGTCTGTATATATGGCGACATTCACTGCCCATCAAGCGTAGCAAGGTTGCTGCTTGCACTTCTTTTACCTTGTCCTTCAATCCCGCTGCCAGTATGTAGTCCTCAAATTCCGATCGGAAATTATCCCAGTTACTTGCGAGATCGCCGCTCATCTTCATCTCCTCTGGTGGTGGTATTGCTGTTGCCATGGTGATGCTGTGTTTGTTTGTAGCTTAGCTCGCCGCAAACGCTCACTGCTTCACTCCCCGACTTCTCCTTTTCCTCGATTTCCTGTGCCGTAGCGCACTATATCCGTATAATTACTCACGTAATTATAGCCACTTCTGACTAGGGATGGGTACCTTTCACATTTGAACCGATACCGGTACCGGTACCTGTGAATCGATACCGGTACCCAGCGGTACCTTTTTTCGGTACTTTAGTCTCAAGAAATTTAATTAATTTAATTTAATTTAAATTTAATTAATTAAAAAAAATATCCAAACTTCAAATAACTACAATTTCGACAGTTTTCGGCTTGTCATTGCTCCGACTGCTTTGTTGTTGAATCAAGTCAAATCCTAGGTAAACATAATATTGTGCGTGTGAACATTGACATTTTTTTTTTTTTTTTTTTTTTTTCGGTTTCTCACTTGATTAGATACTCGGTAGTACCGACGTGTTTCGGTTCGGTACCTCAAAAGTACCGAATTCGGTACCCATCCCTACTTCTGACACCATGTTTGTGTTAAATAACGAGACAGGAGACTAGAGCGTATCCACTGTGCATCTGTATTGAATCCCAACCCATAACACAACAGCGTACCTTACATCCTGGTCCCTGCTGGACCGTACCAACACACACATCATTGTGGGGGGGTTTATATAACAATCCCATTCTCTTGTAACAGTCAGGAGATTCTTCTTTCTATGGGTTATTATTATATCTTTCTGCATGGTCGTGGTGCTGGGAGCAACAACAAGCCGACAGTTGGGGAGCTTCTGCAGAAAGCGCTCAGCAGCTACCAGAGCACCGGTGGGGAGGGATTTAGACCAATGACAGCCACGACCCAGACACACGTGACAGAGAGAGAGAGAGAGAGAGAGAGAGCGAGAGAGAGAGAGCGAGAGAGGAGTTACTTACATCCCATTTGAATTGAAATGTTGTGATATTATGGATGTTACATTCAGAGAGAAAATTGGAAACTTAACATTGACAAGGCATCGATTTGAATTGGAAGTATAATTTACACATTTTAGTTACACTTGGAGATAAAGATGAGCCTGCAGTAAAAAATAATTTTACCTTTTGGATTTTGATAGGTGACAAAATACACAGCGTTATAGATGTTACGGAAATGGTGCCAGGAAAACAGCCTCTCCCTGAACGTCAGCAAAACAAAGGAGATGATTGTGGACTTCAGGAGGTCGGGGGTCAAGGACTACAGCCCCCTCAGCATCGACGGGGCACCGGTTGAGAGTCAACAGCTTCAAGTACCTCGGAGCCTACATATCCGAGGACTTGACATGGACCACACACATTAACAGTGTGGTGAAGAAGGCACGACAACGCCTCTACTTCCTCAGGCGCCTAAGGAAGTTCCAAGTCAGCCAGAAGATCCTTAAGAACTTCTACTCATGTACAATAGAGAGCATCTTGACCGGCAACATCACCTCCTGGTTTGGGAATAGCACTGCAAAAGACCAAAGCAGACTACAAAGAGTGACACGTTCAGCCGAACGCACAATTGGAGGGGGGCTCCCCACCCTCCAGAACATTACTACAAGCGTTGCAAGGGCAAGGCTAAGAGAATCATTAAAGACTCCAGTCACCCGAACAACTGCCTCTTCGAACTGCTGCGGTCAGGCAAGCGATACAGGAGTCTCAAGGCGAGCACAGAAAGACTCAGAAGTAGCTTCTATCCCCAGGCCATCAGGCTGCTAAACGAACAATGAATGAACACTACACAACAACAACCACCAAACGCACATAGCACACACATCCACACGCACACACTCACTTTAAACAAACACACTGTAGCACCCACTCCACACACTTTATAGCACACACCCACTTTAAACAAACACACTGTAGCACCCACTCCCCACACTTTATATTTATGGATGAAGGATTGCACTACAACTCGTACACCTTACTGTAAATTGTACCTAAAATTGTACCTCATCCCATTTCTGCTTTGCACTAGATAGTACTGTACATTAGTACACTGCATAGTATTGTGTATTGTATATTATATGGTAACTCAGAACATTGTACATATGTCTATACCGAACACTGTGACCTCATTTTCTTCTTCTAAATTCATGCTATATTATGTTATTATGTTATTTGATACTATCTTGTCTAGCACAGTCTCTGGAGCGTAACAGTAAGAAGCATTTTGTATGAAAGTATTCTGTACTTCTGTATGACAACTATTAAAGAACTTGAACTTGAACTTGACACGCTTTTCGGACTCACTGAACACATGATGAAAACTCTGTGAATATCTTTTTCAAAAAATAACATGTTTACTATCACTTTGTAGGGAAGGGTTTGAGGTACCCAAAAAGCACATTCAGGAATACCTGGCATTTCCTCTCAAGGAATGAATCACATGGATGTTAAATTTTTGCGTTATGGATGTTACACGTCTGAAATAGACGAAAACCACTATCAAAAATAGGGCTTTACCCACATGTGTTTGACTTCGGTGGACAATTTTGAGGGTCAAACCAGTCTGGATTCATGTTGTAGTCTGAAAAAATTCCAGGAAATGCTGAGAGAATTGTTGCATATATATAGAACACAAATGTTCTAGAATGTTCGATTATGACATCATACTGTCTGTGACATCACAAATGTTCTAGAATGTTTGATTATGACATCATACTGTAACAGAGGTGCCCAAACATATCTGTTGACGAGGTGACACCTGAGGAGATCAAGAGCTTCAGTGAGAAACAGGAGCTGGAGGCCAAGTGGGCAGATGTCCCCACCGCGTCTATTCGAATACCAACCGGTTCATGCTTCCACGTTCGCGTTTTGCGAATCTGATTGGCCACTGCCGTTTCTGGTGCGATCTGATCATCTGATCTGATCATCCGTTTTTGGTCATGTGACATGTGCGCCCAATCGCGTGACGCGCCCATTTCCGCCTCGACCAGCAGCAAACTACCTAACGCCTAGTTTATCACTGGTTAAGCTTAGGCAACTCTTTCGAAGTTGGTTAAGGTTAGAGTTTGGAATCAGAGCTGGTGTTCTATTGCCCTGCTCTAAGACAAACTCTAACCTTAATCAATCAATCAATTTCTTTAATGACCACCCAGCCAGGCTGGTGGAATTTGGTTTCAATGCAGCATGTTACAGCATTTGTTCCAACATAAAACATAGAACATATAACATCACTTACAACGTACATACATGCAGTTAGAAAAAAACACAATTACATAATTACAGTTCAGAGTTTATGTCCATGTCAGCAGAGGTAAGGGGGGTTGCGGGGGTACTACAGGGAGTTCAGTGTCCGTATGGCAGTGGGGAAGAAGCTGTTTTTAAAGCGGGATGTTTTGGTGGTCAGGGATCTGTAGCGCCTCCCGGAGTGCAGCAGCTGGAAGATGTGGTGTGCTGGGTGAGTGGGGTCAGAGATGATTTTTCTAGCTCTCCTAATTGTGATTTGGCGGTGGAGTGATTCGAGAGAAGGGAGGGGGTGCGGATTATTTTGGAGGATTTATTGATAATTCTTTGGAGTTTGTTTTTGGAGTGAGTGTCCAAATTGCTGTACCAAACAGTTATGGAGAAGGTGAGGATGCTTTGAATGATAGCCTGGTAGAAGCGGAGCAGGAGATGTTTTCTGACTCTGTATTTTTTTGAGCTGGCGGAGGAAGAAGAGTCTTTGATTGGCTTTTTTGTGTATGTGGTCCGTGTTGGTTTTCCATTTGAGGTTATTGCTTATGTGGGTGCCGAGAAATTTGAAGGAGTCTGTGGTGATTATGGGTTTGCCGGAGATGGATATGGGGGTTTTGGGGTTTGGCTGGCGTCTGAAGTCGATGATGAGTTCTTGGGTTTTTGATGAGTTGAGGAGGAGGTTATTGTCTGTGCACCAGGTGATTGTGTGGTTGATTTGTGTACGGTATTCTGTTTCGTTATTGTATGTGATGAGGCCTATAAGGGTTGTGTCGTCTGCATATTTGTATATTTTTACGGAGTTGTGGAGGGATATGAGCAGGTTGGTGTATAGGGAGAAAAGCCAGGGTGAAAGGACGCAGCCTTGGGGGGCTCCTGTGCTGAGATATAGAGGGTGGGATGTGATGTTATTTATTTTGACCTTCTGTTGTCTGTTGGAGAGGAAGCTAGTGACAGATGCAGGGGTCGATGTTCATGTCCAGTAGTTTATTGATGAGTTTGGCTGGGATAATTGTGTTGAATGCGGAACTGAAGTCCATAACCAGAATGCGGGCGTACGAGTTGCGGGTTTCCAGGTGTTGCAGCAGGTGATGAGTGGCTGTGTTGACTGTGTCATCCACAGACCTGTTGGTTCTGTAGGCAAATTGATGTGGGTCCATGAGGGGGGTGGTGCTGGTTTTGAGGTGGGTGATCAGGGGAGGAAACTAACTTTTTGGCTTACCAGCCAACTGGCGAGTATCTGATTTTTTTTACCAGACAAACTGATTTTTTACCAGCCCAGAAAAATCGCTAATTGTGATAATTACTTCTTTGTATGTCTTTGTCTAAATTGATTTTCAATCATAGTAAAAATCACACCGTGTCTCTACTCTTTAAAATATTTATTAGCATAAAACATTAATAACAGTCTCTACTCTTCACAATATTAGCATACAACATGTATTAATCACACTGTCTCTACTCTTCAAAATATTAGGATATCACATATTAACATGAAAGAGGGAACTATTCTGGACTGGGTTGGGCTGAACTAGGCAGTGAAAGATGCTGGGCTGGACTGGACTAGGTTGGACTGGTCTAGGTTGGACTGAGTTGGGCAGTGAAAGAACCAAGCATTTCACTGTAATGTAATAGCTAAATAAAACAACTTGACTTGTTACATTTGCACTCTGGTTGTATGCCAAATGTATTCTGGTTGTACTGTACTTGTGCTGTAAGATGACAATACATTGGAACCGAATCGACAACGCTAGGGGTTCAGCAGGTGTATTCTGAATGCCAAGTATGACAACATCACCGTTGTGAAGGGCATATGGGCGAGTGGTGATATGGGGGGAAACCCGGTAATAATAAAATTTCACTCGGCTGCATTTAAGCAAAGCCGCTCAGTATAGTCCACTATGTTGAACGCGCGTTATGGTAGCTTGTTACATGCTAGGTAGCTAGCCGGCTAATGCTGGTGCCTGGTTGACTTGTCATTCTCATCCGACTCGAAGGAGACGCGTCGCATGCTATTGTTCGCCCCCATGTCAGACCGCACTGATATCCGAAAGCGACGACACTACATGCAATTATTTTCATCCACTGATGTGTTTTTGTCTAAGTTTGTCTACGTTGTCAAGCCGGTGGCAGGAGTCTGTAGGTCCGCGCGCAGTGATCTGTCCACTTCCCCTAGATGGGCGGCATCTTCTAGAAAATGAGTGTTCATTGGAGGAGCTTAGAGCGCATCTGTACAACGATGATGTTCATTGGTTATGGTTGGATTGAGGCGCAAATGGGAGGAATCAAGGGGGGAGTCAGAGTTCGGCTTGTGCCAGTGAGCGAATCAGCAGATTGCAGAATGATTTTTTTGTTTGTTTTGTAATTACAAGTACTCGCCAGACTGGCGAGTGCTCTTCATGAATTACTCGCCAAACGTAAAAAATACTCGCATTTGGCGAGTAAAGTGGCCTAATTTCCTCCCCTGTGGGTGATAATGATGGGTTCAAATGATTACATTACTACAGATATGAAGGCAACTTCGAAACTTCGAAAGAGTGCCTAAGCTTAACCGGCGAAAGAACTTGGCGTCACACGATTGGTGCGACCAGAAACATTAGTGGCCAATCAGAGCGCAAAACGCGAACGCGGAAGCATGAACCGGTTGGTATTCGAATAGACGCGTCCCCACCCTTCATGGCACACAGGGAGTGCATCACATCGAGGTTGTATCATGGGGGAAGATCAAACACAAGATGTACTCCACCCAGGGACCGAAACTAGAGCCCGCCACCCGCCATTGGCGCTCAGTTTTTACGTTTGGCGCCTCCCACTGAGAGGTCTGACCGCCGTGTGGCGGGCAATCAAATAGTCATGTGAAAACCGAAAATCATGATCCAATTCTTTAGCAGAGTTCTCACTTGCTGTCTCAGCACAGACATGCAGCGCACCGCGCACTGCTGCTGCTGTTCCTACCCCTCCCCACCTGTTTCTGTATGCCTGCATGTAAACAGAGGCTATTGCCTCACCGTGACGTTAGTCTAGTCAGTGTGGGACCTTCGTGAGATAACGTTAGCTACCGTTACAAAATGACCCAGTCAACTATTCACTTAGTTTAATACATGAGGCATTGTGTAACGTTATCCAGCCGGCTAGCTACTGATAGCTCCCGACATCAACAAGCTCCAGCAATAGTCCAGTGCATAATACCTCCGTTGGCTAGGTAGCTCACTAGTCACTACGAAATGTCGCAGTAAACTAAATAGTTCACTGAGGCGTTGTCCCAACGCCATCCAGCAGTAGCTACAGATAGCTCCTGACATCAATGTCCTACAACAACATGCGTATTCGAGTCCCTGGCTTACATCGCATGAGTGAGGGCTGCTGAATAGGGTCCAGCTGTAGCTCAGGAGAATCCTTTTGCATGCTGAATGTTAGGGATGGGTACCTTTCACATTTGAACCGATACCGGTACCTGTGAATCGATACCGGTACCCAACGGTACCTTTTTTCTGTACTTTAGTCTCAAGAAATTTTATTTACCTACCTCAGTCGTAAAAAAAAATCCAAACTTCAAATAACTACAATTTCGACAGTTTTCGGCTTGTCATTGCTCCGACTGCTTTGTTGTTGAATCAAGTCAAATCCTAGGTAAGCATATATTGTGCGTGTGAACGTTGACATGAAAAGAAAAAAGTAAAAAAAAATTAAAAAAAAGTTAAAAAAAGTAAAAAATTAAAAAACAATTTTTTTTTGTTTCTCACTTCATTCGATACTCGGTAGTACCGACGTGTTTCGGTTCGGTGCCTAAAAAGTACCGAATTCGGTACCCATCCCTACTGAATGTAGCGTTTAGGGTCAAGCTGCAGCGCCGGAGAATCCTTGCTGGAGCTGGAGGCCACTCGAGTATACACACAGACAGTGGAGCTGTTTGCAGACAGCGAGGTGGCGATGTCTCGCAGATAACACAATCACAAGTATGATTATATAATATATATATTTTATTAAAAAAAATATATATAAAATAATAATATTTATTTTTTAATCAAAAAAAAGTTGGCAGGTAAGAAATATGCTTGGCGGGTAGATTCTTCCCATCTACCCGCCACTGGCTGGTGAGTCAAAAAGTTAATTTCGCTCCCTGACTCCACCGCTGATACATCATACCATCACACTTTTCTCTCCTCTGAATTGGCCAGACCACCTGTCTCTTCTGACAAGACCACCTCTCTCTTGTCAACAGCCAGACCCCCAGCTGTCTCGTGCACACAAGCCAGTAGTCACATTGAATTTACTTTCAGAAATGACTGCTATTGTGATTGCCCTCGTGGCGCATACCATAGTGCCTCGCGCACCTACGCGCAGGGAACAAAATAAGTACCAGCCAACCGCCAATGGCTGGTAAAAAATCTGCCTGACTGATAGTTTTTAAAATCTACCAGCCAAATGGCTGGTAAGTCAAAAAGTTAAGTTTGTTCCCTGCAGGGAACAAAATTAACTTTTTGACTTACCAGCCATTAGGCTGGTAGATTTTAAAAACTACCAGCCAGGCAGATTTTTTACCAGCCAAAAATTAAAAATAGCTTTTTAGTATATCGCCATGTGTTATTATTACTATACAATACTCTCATATGCTATTTTCAATTAATATCATAAACAACATAAGGAATATTGGCATAATTTTGAGTGGACTGAAGGAATGAGTCAGCGTTAATAGTTTTAAATGCAAATAATTTATTGAAACATAGAAGTGGGGTCGGGGACACACACACTGTTTCAACTCACAACCCCTGCATCATATTGTAGTCTAGTCTGTCTTCAAACTTCCACTCCTCTCGAAACCTTTTTATATTTGAATATCAACATTATCTGTGCATCCTCAGTAATCCTCAGTTTACTACAATATACTCCTCTCCTGAGTCCTGACTAGTGACTTCATCGTTTTTCCAAACGCACGCACACACACAGAGAAAGGGAGAGTGCCCCCCCCCCCCCCCCCATTTCCCTTTCCCCAGTCCACACTGTCTGCTGTTCTCTATGGCTCTGCCGCTGATCAGGATCACTTGTTAGCTTACGCTAACATAACGTTCATTTCGGGCGATGTGGGCATAAAGGAATGGCAACGATGCAATGCATGTTAGATGCATTTGACCCGTTGTGAGAAGAAGAAACCACAGACTTATTTCGGCTCGCAAAATAGGAGCACTGCTGTGTAGCTCTGCGCTACGCGGCCGACCCGGGTTCGATCCCAGCTCCCGTCGTTATTTGTTGCATGTCCTCCCCACCTCTCCTCCCGTTTGCCCTCTCCTCTGTCGGTCCTGTGTGACCAATAAAGCTGTAAAAATGCTAAAAAATTATAAAAAAGGGAAATTACTGATATTTTAAGACCAAAAAAACAAATAGATTTATTTTTATTTTTGTGATGTCACAGTATGATGTCATAATAGAACATTCTAGAACATTTGTGATGTCACAGTATGATGTCATAATAGGACATTCTAGAACATTTGTGATGTCACAGTATGATGTCATAATCAAACATACTAGAACATTTGTGTTCTATATATATTCAACAAGCATTTCCTGGAATTTTTTCAGACTAGTGTTTTTGTCTATTTCAGACGTGTAACATCCATAACGCAAAAATGTAACATCCATAACGGCACTTTTTTGTGATTCATTCCTTGAGAGGAAATGCCAGGTTTTCCTGAATGTGCTTTTTGGGTACCTCAAACCCTTCCCTACAAAGTGATAGTAAACATGTTATTCTTTGAAAAAGATATTCACAGAGTTTTCATCATGTGTTCAGTGAGTCCGAAAAGCTTGTCCATTTCCGTAACATCCATAACGCTGTGTATTTTGTCACCTATCTCAAAATCCAAAAGGTAATATTATTTTTTACTGCAGGCTCATCTTTATCTCAATAAGTGTAACTAAATGTGTAAATTATACTTCCAATTCAAATCGATGCCTTGTCAATGTTAAGTTAAGTTTCCAATTTTCTCTCTGAATGTAACATCCATAACGCTGGAATTGCCCGTAAGTCAAAAAGTTAATTTTGTTCCCTGATACAATATACAAACTAAAGTACAACCTGTCATAGAATGTATTTATATGTAACGCAATGTGCCTTTAAGTAACCTGTTTTACGACACTAACGTAAAGTGGACTTGACGTCTTTGACGTTTGACGTGATATTCAGTACTTACGTGTGATGTAACTTGTATGCTGTTGCTCATTGGCTCTCAGATGTAAACAAACTAACAGATCCCAGCGTGTGTGGACAGTGAAATGCTTTACTTTTACATGGTATCAGAAGTGCTTGATGAACACATTGCATCGGAGAAATGGCTAAATCTAATCCACTGGACAGTTTCTTTTGATCGTCCGAGTGGGCCGAATGGAAACAGCGGTTCCAGCGACTTCGAGTGGCGACAAAACTAAACAAGGAGGACGGCGAGGTCCAGCTCAGTTCCTTGGTTTATGCCACGGGCCATGAAGCCGAAAACATATCATTTACTTTTCCGGAGGAGAGGGATAGGATACGTTCGACGTTGTGTTAGGGAAATATGACGAGTATTTCTACCCCAAACGTAATGTAATTCACGAGCGCACCCGTTTCCACCAGAGAGGACAGCGGCCCGGTGAGAAAGCTTAAATGTTTATTAGAGCTCTTTATGATTTGTCAGAACACTGACTTTGGAGTGAACAAAGATGAACATATTCGTGAGTTGTGGGCATTATTGACAAGGAACTGTCACATAGACTGCAGCTAATGGCTGAGCTTACTTTAGCCCAAACTATTCAGACTGTCGGTCAGTTCAAGGAGGTGCACTTCCAAGTACACCAGCAGGGAGAGGCCTGCGGTGCAGGAGAACATGGAAAAACACCATACAGGGGAAGACCGAGGTGGAATTCCAATAGGAGAGAAAGTGGGGAGCAAAGAGAACCAAAGTGTGGAAGATGTGGAAGACCAGGAAAGGTGCCCAGCCATGACATCAAAATTAGGGGTGCACCGATGTATCGGTCGGGTATCGGTATCGGCCGATAAGTGCCTTGTTGACTGCAATCGGCCTATCGGCCGATAAGCTCGAATGTACCGATGGCAGTAGCAGATAAATATCCATCAATTTGTGTAGCGTCAAGACAAAAAAAAGTTCACTCGCGACCTGCACAACGCCGTCCCCAGTCCCCCCCCCCCCCCCCCCACACACACACACACAAGCTACTGCATCAAAGTTACTACTTATGATTAACAAGGCATTCGTTTTGTGGCATTAACGTTATATAGTTAGTGTTACACGTTCAATAACATCAGCATATTATTTACCCGAACGTAGCAAGCGTTCATACTAGCTCAGTTCCTTCCGTTGCTCACAGAGCCCTGAGTTTTACCCATTCTGCAATCTGTTAATAACGTTTTCAATCAGACACATGTATAGAAAGGCTTTGTTTTATTATAACATTAGTTGCAGTAAAATCATTATGCCTCATTTAAGTCATCCTGCGGAGCTAAAAGCTAAACGTCAGCCGCGCCGCCATTGTTGTTGTTGTAGAAAAGCTCTCGTCAACTCAAAATCAATGGCGGACAAAAGCCGAAGTAAAAAATGTATACGCGCTTGCCGATTGGTGGTAACAGCAGAGGCGTAATTGGCAGAATCGACTGTCAATCAAAATTTCACATACATACTGGGAGTGCTATTTCTTGATGTTTCATTTTTTTAAGTAAGTAAAGAGGCCTATGTTCTAGGGCTGTCTTAAATGCTTCGAAGCTTCGAATGTTCGATTCGATGGCACAAGCTTCGAACATTAAAAAAAAAATCGAAGTTAAAAAAAAATTGTGTTAATTTTTTTTTCAAATTTCACGTTTTTTTTCAAATTTCAAGTCGACTAAAGACTCACTTCTTCAACCATTATCTGAAATGATAAAAAAAAAAAAAAAAATCTAACCGTGACTAACCTTACTGTCATGCACTTGTCCTAATAAACTAACCTACACTGTAACACGCAACACTTTGATGAACATTGTTACTCAGCTGATAGAGTTGTACCCTTCTTGCTGTCTTGTCGTACAGAACTTGTAAGTCGCTTTGGATAAAAGCGGCAGCTAAATGTAAGTGTGTGTGTGTGTGTGTGTGTGTGTGTGTGTGTAGGTGTGTGTGTAGGTGTGTGTGTGTCACTGTGTGTGTGTGTGCGCGCACCTTGTAGAATTCCACACATAAGAAAGAAAGATACTGGGATGAATAAACAAAATAGGAAATAAAATGTAGAAATGCATGCAATACATAAATAAATATGAATCTCCATATATGAAATATAACATTTAGATAAGGTGCTACTGAGATGTTTTGGTGAGTTCTTTGTTTTTTTGTGGAAGTTGCCCTTCTTAAAAATGCATGAACATTCACTGATAATTGGTCTGTAGTGGAGTCTACAAGGTCTACATTGCCGGACCATGTAGAATCCGGACCTTGTAGACTGACATAATTCTGTGCATAGTTTAGTCTACACAGGCCATATTTCAAATAATCAAAATCTTACTTCATTCATCTTAAACATTCTTGATTTGGGGGATTGGTAGTTCCCATGAAATCTGAAGTTGTTCAAACGACAACAGCGATCCACCTTGAATTAAATCACACAGCCGAGTGAAACCTTGTTGGATGCGTCAGTCACGAAAGGGGCTACTTAATTAATTGATCCAACCCACTTTATTTATAGAGCACATTTAAAAACAACAACGTTTACGAAAGTGCTGTACAAGTCCCACAACATAAGATAAAAAAAAAAAAAAAAAAAAAAAATCGAAGCTTCGAATTAAAATCGAAGCTCGGCCCCGAAGCTTCGATTGCCAAAAAAAGCTTCGAAGGTCAGCCCTACTATGTTCATATCGGTGAGCACAATTTGTAACACAAATATACAGTAGTTTCATAAAAAAAATATATATATATTACAAAAAAGAAAATATTACAAAAAAAAAAAAAAAAAAATAAATAAAATAAAAGTGTTGCCACAAATATCGGAATCGGTATCGGCCGATTGTGTTAGTTGAACAATCGGTATCGGTGGCACATTTTCATATCGGTGCATCCCTAATCAAAATGTAATAAATGTAAAAAGGTGAGTCACTGGGAAATAAAATGTCAGAGTAAGTCAGTCAGAGAAGTGGACAGAGACACCATACTTCCTAGGTGCAGTCACAAACAAACATACCCCAAACAGAAAGGATGAACAGTGGACTGTATGTTCTCATCGGAGCGACATCTGTTCAATTTAAAATTGACACGGTGCATGTGTGAAGAGACATTCAACATGTTAACCCCCGAAAAGACATCAGGGCAGTCTAGTGTCAAACTGTGCAGTCCTGGCTGGGGGTCAGTTGGACAGTTTGGGGAAATTTCAGGCCAGCATGACTTAACTTACAAGGAGATGCCGTGCACATTCCCACTGTGTGTCGTCCGCAGCCAGAATGCAAACAACCTGCTAAGCAGAGACAGTGTCAGCGATGGGGCTGGTAAAGCGCATCAAAGAGGTCCACAATGCATTTGTTGAGCATGGAACACTCGATACAGAACCAGTTAAAATACGGTTAAAGAAGAACGCTCAGCCATATGCACTGTATACAGCGTGCAGAGTCCCCTTGCCTCTCGTGAAAAAAGTAGAGGAGATAGAGCGCATGGAGAAGAATGGTATTCATAGAACAGGTAACACAGCCCACTGACCGGTGTACTGTGCACCTATGGTGGCTGTTCCAAGGAAAAATGGAAAAGTGTGCATCTGCGTGGACTTGAAAAGGTTAAATGAAGCTGTAAGGAGAGAGGTACATCCTGCCTACTGCCGAGGAAATCACTGCAAAACTGAGTGGTACAACCATGTTTATATCGTTGGATGCAGCCTCAAGCTTTTGGGAGATACCTCTACACCCAGAAAGCAGCACGTTAACCACCTTCCTAACGCCTTTTGGGAGATACCGTTTCAAACATCTCCTATTTGGAATCACAAGCGCTCCGGAGATTTTCCAACGGAAAATGGCTGAAACTCTAAACGGCCTGGAAGGAATAGCCGTTTACAACATGGTATGGAGACACTCCAGAACAGCATGACCAACGCCTTAGCAAGGTGTTGAAGAGGGTTGAGTCAGCCGGCTTGAAGTTGAATAGAGATAAGTGTGTTTTCAGAAAAGAACAACTTAATTTCCTAGGCCAAGTGATCGACAAATCAGGCGTGAGGCCTGATCCTGAAAAGGTCAGAGCAATCCGTGAGCTCCCATCGCCACAGAATGTGCAGGAGCTGAGACGTATCCTGGGCATGTTCAATTACCTGGGCAAGTACATCCCAAACCTGTCAACAGTGGGACAGCCACTGTATGAACTGTTGAGATCCAAAACTGTTTGGACTTGGGACCACGCACAGCAGGAGGCGTGCCACTCATGAACAAAAAGGACTTGGACAATGTGCCGATACGGTGCCAGAGACTCCTCATGAGACTGATGAGGTTCAAACCAAATGCAGAATATGCACCAGGCAAAACCTTGACAATAGCCGACACCCTCTCACGAAGTCCACTATTGTGCATGGGACAGGAGACTGCGGGTTCGAGTTAATATGGGGGGGCCAATGGGGGCTTGGCCCCCATAGATAGAGTCTGGGCCCCCCATAGTCAACAACACCTGTGGGGGTCTCTCAAAAAAGATATTAAAAATTATATTTTTCTTTTCAGTTTTTAAAATAACAGAGTAATTAATGTTGTGGAATCACCCATGAGCGTGTCTACTAACGCTACTCCAACCCATTTGGTGAAGATGCAGCAAGCTGCATACACAAGTCATTTATGATTTTATGTTCTATCAGATGATAATGTTACTGTATCCTGATAAATGCTGCTGTTAAGTGCGATACAACTATTTATTTTCCATTCGGTTTTTTGTTAGTTTTTTATTTATAAGTGCAGAGACAGAGTTAAATAAATGTTCATTCAAGTTCATAAATTGTGTGTGTCAAATTAAATTGTTGTATTTGATCAGATCCAAAATGCAAATAAGTAAATATGGCATTATATATCAGAGGTGAGTAAGAAAATGAACAAATATTGATGGTTAAGAATGAGACTGAATAATGACATCACACAATAGTCTAATGATTAGGCTGTTGTCTGATGTCATTACTCATTAGTATTAGACTCTAATCCTAATGAGATATTCCTCTAAATATGACTTAGAAAACAGCCATAATTGCATTTTTTTTATTATTACGGCGGCGCGCGGTTTCAGGGGCCCCATAGCTCTCGGGTGATAACTCGAACCTCTGACACTCACTCAGATGTGGAGTGTTACATTGCAGCCGTTGTGGATAATATGCCTGCTACCACACATTGGGCCATGCAAAATAAATGGTTTGGTTCCGGTTGCCGACCGACCCTGCCGATTTAGGTGCGACCCAAATTTATTTTATGAGTTTGAGAAAAAATAAAGTTAAAAAATAATAATAATTTTTTTTTCTTAAGAGTAATGTTAAGAGTAATACAATGTAATACAATGTCCTGCAGCGGTGGTAGGTTTAGAAGCGAACATCACAGTCAATAATTACAGCTTTAATAGCGGAGAAAGTGGGATAAAAAGGTCTCTGCCAGTTTCGCCCGAAAAGGTTATTATTATGACTCTCAACGAGTCGGAGACAAATGATGACCACAACACAATTGCACATCAAACTACGGACATCGCTGCGACGTTACTAGTGGCACCAGCTGGTTTTTCATCCTTCTCCGCTATTAAAGCTGTAATTATTGACGGTGATGTTCGCTTCTAAACCCACCACCGCTGCAGGACATTGTATTGACTCCACCGCCGACATTAACAGCGTTCACCCTGATATAAAGTAGCGATTTTATTGGTTTGTCTGTCATGACAAACCAATTACATAATCCAACATATGTGTAAAGAAACAACATATTCCAGTTAACGGTATATTTTTTTAATGATTCGTTACGGCGTAGTCAATACTTCCATGCGTATAAATTGAGGAAGCGAGAACACACAGGGACCTCTGCCGCTCTGAAACACACAGAGGAGCTTGGCGCGGCGTAGCAGCAGGCGTGGATAAGGGGGCGTGCTAGCGCGGGGTCACGTGGGCGTCGTGGCCAATCAGAGGAACCCGGAAACCGAACTGCGTTGTATTTGGCATAGACGCGGGCGGGCAGCTACAGCACTAATGTCAACCTCACCATGAAAAAATTTAAATAACATGATCATAACCAAACTAATTTCAAATGTATCATCAAGGTCTATATTTTGAAGTACAAAATAGATTTGATCGTAATATTTATGAGAATGCATGTTTTTTCACACTACAGGAGGAGACACAATGATGTAAAAAATTTTCGATTAACCTAATTGTATGACTTTCTGAATGGCCAGAATGGCAAAAATAAAATCAACAGATATTTTTCTAACCTCACCTTTGGTCATGAAGGGCTGTTGTATCAATATGTGAATCAATTATGTACGTTGTGTCTTTCCATTGGCAGGTGAAACATGCTGTTATAATGCCCCTTTATGGGACAGCGAATGTAACATCCATAACGTTTTCCAGGAAAAGTTGTCATAAAACATGCATCTGGAATGCAATGTCAACCAAACTTCCTAAGCAAAGCTAACTTTTATAAAGATGACATATTAGCAACAATTAGTCATTCTGGTCTTATTTTTTTTTATTCTTTACAAGTGTTATGGATGTTACCGTTATGGATGTTACATTGCACGTGACGGATGTTACATTGCGAATGTGTGTTGTTAAGTCCGATTATGACCCCTTTGTTTGAAGTATGATTTACACATTTTAGTTACACTTATTGAGATAAAGATGAGCCTGCAATAAGAAATGTTTTGACCTTTTGGATTTTGAGATCGGTGACAAAATACACAGCGTTATGGATGTTACGGAAATTGACAAGCTTTTCGGACTCACGGAACACATGATGAAAACTCTGTGAATATCTTTTTCAAAGAATAACATGTTTACTATCACTTTGTAGGGAAGGGTTTGAGGTACCCAAAAAGCACATTCAGAAAATCCTGGCATTTCCTCTCAAGGAATTAATCACAAAAAAATGCCGTTATGGATGTTACATTTTTGCGTTATGGATGTTACACGTCTGAAATAGACAAAAAAACACTATACAAAATGTGTGTTGTTAAGTCCGATTATGACCCCTTCGTTTGATTTAAATCAGAAGTATTTTATGACTCCTTGTTTGATAAAAATCCAACATATTTCCAGACACAACTTTTTCACACATTGTTGGTCTAGGCAGAGCAGTGTCCACGTTAGCCTACTGCTAATCGGCTGCTGTCGGCCATCTCCCCCTCGCGTCTGGTCAGCCTACATGTGTATTTGTTATTGTTTTGCCGAGTATCGTGACAAGAAACCCACCCCAAAAAACACAGAAACCCCAAATGAAACCAAACAGAAAGTAAATTAGTATTATTCCAGGGACGACATTTCAAGACAGGCCCCAGGAATGAAGGATGCAGTGACCATAAGAGAAGGAGTCAAGCAGAGGGTTCAGAGACGCCACATGTCCATGTCCCTTATGGAGGCTTACCGCTGCACTTCCAACCAAAGAGGACAAGTCCTGGGTCAGTTTTGATCAGATTCGTGAACACCTCAATCCTCACATGGATAACAGAGGGAGATACCATTTATCTGAACCAGTCCAGGCAGAGTGAATTGGACTTGATTTTGTATAACTTTCTTTTTCATTGTGAGGTTGGCATTTTCATGGGATTGCTCCAAAACTCATTTTCTGATTTAACAACCGATATTAATATTGCTGTTCTCTGTATAGAAAACACTTTTTTATGTTAATCAAATAAAGAGCTATTTTCCAAAAACGTTTTCTAATTTATTTTCAGAAGTGACTGATATTTTGAAACTATTTAAGACAAAAAAAAGAAAATTGTGATTTTTGTGATGTCACAGTATGATGTCATAAATAGATCATTCTAGAACATTTGTGATGTCACAGTATGATGTCATAATAGAACATTCTAGAACATTTGTGATATCACAGTATGATGTCATAATCAAACATTCTAGAACATTTGTGATGTCACAGTATGATGTCATAATCGAACAGTCTAGAACATTTGTGTTCTATATATTCAACAATTCTCTCAGCATTTCCTGGCATTTTTTCAGACTACAACATTAATCCAGACTGGTTTGACCCTCAAAATGGTCCACCGAAGTCAAACACATGTGGATAAAGCCCTATTTTTATAGTGTTTGTCTATTTCAGACGTGTAACATCCATAACGCAAAAATGTAACATCCATAACGGCACTTTTTTGTGATTCATTCCTTGAGAGGAAATGTCAGGTTTTCCTGAATGTGCTTTTTGGGTACCTCAAAGCCTTCCCTACAAAGTGATAGTAAACATGTTATTCTTTGAAAAAGATATTCACAGAGTTTTCATCATGTGTCCGAAAAGCTTGTCAATTTCCGTAACATCCATAACGCTGTGTATTTTGTCTCAAAATCCAAAAGGTCAAAACATTTCTTACTGCAGGCTCATCTTTATCTCAATAAGTGTAACTAAAATGTGTAAATTATACTTCCAATTCAAATAGATGCCTTGTCAATGTTAAATTAAGTTTCCAATGTTCTCTCTGAATGTAACATCCATAACGCTGGAATTGCCCAGTAGTAAGCAGCTACAGATGGTGCTGCAGTATATCAAGTTCGGGTGGCCAGAGTATGTCGGTAATGTACCAGCAACAGTCAGAGTATTTTCCTATCAAAAGTGCACTGTCTGAATACACTGGAATTGTTACAAGAATAATTATGGATGTTTTGATATCTGGCTGCATGACCGGTTAGCCTTCGGGAGATGTGTAGTTGGACAATGCCTAGGCTAACCTGTCATGTCCGCTTCCATTCATTGTGCTAAGCTAGGCTAACATGCAGCCAGATAGCTTTCTACTGAACGCACAGAGAAGAAACTGTAGAACTGCTGCAGGGATGCTAACTGTTAGCCATTTGGTAACTTGGTGATCTAAAAGTACGGAAACGGTGCAAGATAGGTCACATAAACAAAACACTGCTCTTAAAGTTTAGATACTCGGTGCACTAAGAACAATGTTGAACAACGTTTTGATTTTACAAACCTGTTCTAATCGCAGTCTTCAGGGCATCCAGCTGCGTACGTTGGTGATTTATCTCGCCTTCATATTCTTCTATGGTTCTTTCAAATACTCCAAATATCTCTTCAGCAGCTGCAGTTAGTCGCTCGTTCACCAACAATCTCAACATTTGTATTCTAGACATTTTCAACAAGTGAAAGTAAGACACTTATTAGCTAGCTTAGCTCGCGTTAGCTCAGAAGCACAGAACCGGACGAAGCTGTGGAGCCTGAAGTAGTGAGTTCCGCTAGCGACAACAACAATACTTCTTCTTCTTCTTGTGAATTTCCGGCAGTCTAGACACCTTCCGGCTTCCGGCGTATTGCTGCCAACCATAGATATCTATACTGCCAACTGTTCAATCTTCTTACAAGTTCTCTTCTCCTTCTACTTTACCGCCATCTACTGGAATCCTTCATCCCCTACATTGTCCAATGGAGTGCAGCTAATGCTGCTACTTCCTGACTGAGCCCCCCTCTGCGAGACACTCCTTGCCCCCTGCGGGCTTATTCTGGACTCCTTGGTCACTCACAACCCCCCTATCCAATTCCCTAACCACCTCCCATTTCAGACCTTCCATTCCCAAATGTTGAACTGCTATCCTAACAATCATCTTTATTCTATCTGTTCTACCCTTAATCTCTGCCGTAACATTAACTACCCCTGCCACGAAGGCCACAATACTAAATGTATCCTCCCATACCCTCTCTCTATCCTCCTCTACCCTTTCTGCCACATGCCCTGCTCCAAACCCCTGCACCCTATCTTGACTTCCCTGTCCTACCCTCCTAGTCGCCTCTGCATACGATAACTTACCCTCCCTTCTCACTCTCTGAACCACAACCTCCCTCTTCATCACCTCACACCCCCTAAATGCTACACTAATGCTCCCCACCACAACTACAACACTTCCGCTTCACTCCCTCTCCACACTTCCCATAGTCATGCTCCCCGCCACACCTAGCACACCTCTGTCCCTTCCTACATGAAATGGCTATATGGCCAAACTCCTGGCACCTGTAACACCTCAGAGGACTCAGAACAAACTCCCTAACCCTATACAGTACACCATATACCCTACAAACACCTCACTTGGAACAACCTCACCTTCAAACTTAATCACTACCGTCTCCGTCTCTATCCTATCTGCTCCCCTCTTCATCCTTTCTGCACTCTTAACTTTCCCATTACGCACATCTCTCCTTAAATCTCCCACCAGCTGCTCTACGCTAACCTCAATTGGAATCCCAGAAATCACCCCCTTGCACCCACCATCCCTTTTCTCCCCTACTCTCACTACTCTATATACATTCACTTTGCCAATGCTCTTCATTCCCCTTGCCTTCTCTACCTGCTCTAAACTCACACACCCTATAAACAAATTCCCATCCCCCAACACCCTTCCGTACCCAGGCATGCGTTGTTCATGGCACGGGGTACCACTCAGTGGTACCTCACTGAGTATTAAAGATTTGAGCAGAAGCGCGTGCACGCACATGCACGCGCTCGCGAGAACGCGCTGCGCTCGGCTCGGATCGTTGTGTTTACCTGCGGCGCTACCTCGCATTATCATAACAATAGCCGCTATAGGCTGGTGTCTTCAACCAGTCTGGGACTCTTTGTGATGTAAATATGGAACGTCCCAAGTTGCCGCTGCCCACAGAGTGCACCGCCGTCCAAAGGTGAACGACGGCGAACGAAGGGCCAAATCAAAACAGCCGTCAATTCCGAATTGACAACTGTTTTGATTCAACCCCCCACCCACCACCACTCACCCCCGGACAACAACACTCTGCAAACAGCAGCAACCCGGGACATTCCATATCTACATCACAAACTTCGGGACTGAGTAGATAATTAATTAATCTTCTCTTTATTTTTATTATTTATATTAAAACTGAATCAAACCATAAACAAGGTTGCCTGTTGGGATGTTAGATCCTAATGTGAAAAACTGATTTTATATGTCTGCACTTTATGTGCTCATTTTATGCCTGTCTTAATTCTGTTGTGAAGCACTTTGAGCTGCAGTTTCTGTATGAAAGGCTATACAAACAAAGTGTATTATTGTGCGCGAGGGAACATATGCGCATGCGCGCGGGGCCGCGCGTGCGTGTGCGCGCGCGCGTGCGCGCGGCGTCATTATCCTGCGTGGCGGCTCAGCCCATAATAACAACGCAACGCTGTCCGTACCTCACCTCTCCTAACTGTGCTTCAATGAGTTTTGACAGCTGACCCGGCTGCGTGTATCACTTCCGCAACGGATTTAGTCGGATTTCGGTTTCCGGGTTGGCCTGATTGGCCACTACGCCCACGTGACCCTACGCTAGCACGCCCCCCCTTACCGCGCTTACGCCTGAGAGTAGCCTTGCTACTACTAGCCGAGTGATGAATGAAGCTGTATCTGTTTGCACCTAACAGCACTATTGCTCCGTGATCATAGCCATCCATCTCTAAAGCTAACCACTATTTGTAAAAGCCACAACCACGTTACCATATGTAATAATGTAAATCATTGTGTCGTTGTACATAGTGTATACACCGTTAGAAGCTAACGTAGCTTAGCTTGGTAGCTATTGTTGTGCTTCTCTCCTCCTTGTATACCCTTGTCCTCACAAGTATTCTGCCATTTATGGACATGACAATAGTATTTATAAGGTGTTTGATCATTGTGTTGTGTATACACCGTTTAGAAGCTAACGATAGCTATGAGCTAACTAACGCTACAAGCTCAAGTGCTAACAACATCCCGACACCCAGCTTGTTAGCCAGCATGAATACCCGATTTAAAATGGTTCTCTCCTCCTTGTATACCCGCGTCCTCACAAGTATTCTGCCAGGGAACTTATGGACATGACAATAGTATTTATAAGGTGTTTGATCATTGTGTCGTTGTACATATTGTGTATACACCGTTTAGAAGCTAACGATAGCTATGAGCTAACTAACGCTACAAGCTCAAGTGCTAACAACATCCCGACACCCAGCTGGTTAGCCAGCATGAATACCCGATTTAAAATGGTTCTCTCCTCCTTGTATACCCGCATCCTCACAAGTATTCTGCCAGGGAACTTATGGACATGACAATAGTATTTATAAGGTGTTTGATCATTGTGTCGTTGTACATATTGTGTATACAACACCGTTAGAAGCTAACGATAGCTATGAGCTAACTAACGCTACAAGCTCAAACACCCTACAACCACCACTATTGTCGCGTCCACAAGCTCCCCCGGCAGAACACCCGCAAGGACAAAGGCACACAAAGAGGAGAGAACCACCCCAAATCGGGCACTCATGCCGGCCAAGTAGTGGTTAGCTTTAGAGATGGATGGCTATGATCACGGAGCAATAGTGCTGTTAGCGCTAGCTGTGTGTGGCTCTCAAGGCCTCTGCATGCTACAGAAACTTCAAAGCAACTTCAACACAACGTCGACAAAGCAACGGTGTTGCAGACACATTACCTTTATGCTTCTGCAAAATCAACGCGCAGCCTATGATGCAACAAAATGTACCCCGGATGTGCGGCTCGAGCGCGCCCAGCCCGCCTGAATACTTTGGGCAGCCGAAGGTGCGCGCACTCTAGCAATTACAAACGGATTTCCCTTCTCAACCATACATCGTTAGTATAATAATAGCCCTGTTTATGTTTGTTTTCGCTTGTGTTCTTGTATATAGTGTAATATAGTTATATCGCCACATCAACCCAGTCCATCCCCATTGTTTCCCCAATCTCCTTCCACGGATTCATCGTCATAATGCTATCCTTGTAGTCTTTAGACCCGCTATTATATAAATGTTTGTACTTTCGGACCTCCTCTGCAATACGTTCCTGCATTTGATTCATTTTAAACAAACAATTAAACAAGTGTAATGAAACAATACACTAGCTATCGAGCTCCTGTCAGAAAGTTTTCTTTTGGTCTCGAGCCAGGAAAACACTAGAAGTGACAGACAGCCCCGCCCCCATTCACTACCAACCAATCACTGCTACGCAATACCAACGCAACGGGTCTTTAGATTAGATTTTGGAGACAGGTACGCAACGTCCTCGCAACACAGTCTACAAGACTGTCTGCAACAAGCGCGCTGAAATCGCGCCGATGTTGTGTTGAAGTTGCTTTGAATTTGCTGTAGCATGTAGAGGCCTTCAGGCGTAAGCGGGGTAAGGGGGGCGTGCTAGCGTAGGGTCACGTGGGCGTAGTGGCCAATCAGGCCAACCCGGAAACCGAAATCCGACTAAATCTGTTGCGGAAGTGATACACACGACCCGGCTCTACATCCCTAACTCCCACTCCTCCCTCAAACCGCACCACTACATTCAACCCTTCTGCAAAACCCTTTCCTCTACCCTCATCCTCTGACCCACTCAAGCTATCTCCCCTCTCTTTTTTCCTCTTACTCCCCTTCCCCTCACTTACCTCACTCTTCTTCTCCACCTTTGTCCACCCTTCTCCCCCACTCTCCTCCCCACTACACTCCATATCGCCACCACCCGACCCCTTACCCTTGCCCTGGCTATTCTCACCCCCATCGCTGTCATTCCTCTCCTCCTCGAGATATCTCTCCATGAGCAATGCCCACTCCTCGAAACTCCACTTGTGTATCAAGTCCTCACTGAACTTAAAAAAAAATCTTCGTCAATCCAAAACCCCCGGATTCTCATACATGGGCTGGGGCCAACCACTAAAACTAAATTTCTCATAAACTGATCTGTACGCCTCCCACCACTGCTCACTCCCCTTTGAGTCATCGATCAATCTCCTAAATGACTCTGACTCTATCTCCAATGAAGACTTCTTCTTTTTCTTAGGCATCTTGTTTCGAGTCAGCCTTCCAGTTAAATTAACGCAGCTCCGCACTCGCTCAGTCGACACTCGAACCGGACAATAATACTTCCGGTCAGGACTTTTCTTCTTCTTCTTTTGACTTTCCGGCAGTCTAGACGCCTGTCGACGTATTGCTGCCTCACACAGATTGTTTTTAGGTACTGCACAATTCTGTGGCTTACACCTTAAAGGAAAACTCCAACATTTTCGGAAATTAGCTTATTTGCCATCTACCCTGGAGTTAGACAAGAAGATACATCCCTTTTTCTTCTCTGTGCATGCAGTAGGAGTAGGAAGATGTTGGGAACTACTTCCAGTGACTGACGCTAAGCTAGGCTAACGGTGTGCGTCTTCCTACTCCTACTGCATGCACAGAAAAGAAAAATTTATGTATCTTAACACTCCAACATTTTGGGAACCCTGGAGTTAGACAAGAAGATGCATACCTTTTTCATGTGCATGCAGTAGGAGTAGGAAGACGTTTGGAACTAGGCTAATGGAGGAACCTACTTCCAGTGACTGACGCTAAGCTAGGCTAACGGTGCACGTCTTCCTACTCCTACTGCACAGAGAAGAAAAAGGGTATGTATCTTCTTGTCTAACTCCAGGGTAGATGCCAAATAAGATAATTTCCCAAAATGTTGGAGTTTTCCTTTAAGATGTAGGCCTGTGTCCACAAGAAATTCCATGACAGCTTTCACCACTGCCCTTTGCTGTTCCTCAGGTCCTAATATACTTCTCAGAGAGACGCAAGGCATCCCTGCATCCAGTACTGCAGTGAACAGCACACTCCTCTTTGATGTGTATTTGGCACATTCCATAAACACATGTTGCACCGTTTCTTCTGCCCCACATTCACACAGTCCATTTCCATGCTTCCCAATGCGGGCCAGTCCCCCGAGAAGCATCCAGCTGCAGCACCACAGAGCAATGCGAGCGGGCGCTCTCAGGGCCGCTCAGCAGCGCCACCCATCCAATGGCTGAATTGGAGTATTGCAACTGGACTTCGTTGGAGTATTGCAGCGAAAACAATCGAAAGTAGTAACGTTACGTTAGCATAACTAACACTTGAATAACTATAAATGAATATAAATATAGGAGATTTTGACAAAAAAATTAACAATATGATGCCGCAAGTTCTGTTATATTTCAATTGCCTTACTTTACATAAATATAAGGTAACGGTATACTTTTGCTATATGCTATACACTACAGTCTATGTGATGTGGGTATGATGGGAATGGTGAATATTATGTTTCATGTAAATATGTGTATACTGGATATGAACAGCAGTATTATAGGCCTACAGCAGTATTGTACAGCAGTATTGTACAGCCAGCAATAGTATACATTATTATACATCACTATTCTATGCAAGTAGGCTATGTCTAAGCTATTTTACAATATTATACATGAACTATGTGCAATTATGCATAAGACTACATAAGACACTACATATGTAGGGCAGGCGGCTGTTAACTTCATTCATCAAGGAGGCTCACAAAGCTCGAGTTACATTCAGTTATTTTACAGCTGGTGACTTCATTCACGCTACAACGTCTACAATGTCTACAGACTATGAATTAATGTGGCTGAATTAAAGAATGAATAAGTAAAACGTGTCAAATCACATTTGTTTACCAACGATTTTGTTATTTGTGTACTATAAGATGAAAAACGGACGTTCCAAAAACCTGGTTCGAATCCTGATAAATTTCTTTTATCCTTTTATTTTTCAAACGTATTCAAGAATAAACATCATAACTATCACAACAGTAGTTATAATGTATATTATCATCAATACGTTAGTTTCATTTTATTAAATGTCCTTTGGTCGATAACAGCGATAGGACGTCAACATTGTCATGAGAGAGAGAGAGCGGCCCGAATGCGTCTATTCATTTCCTAACGCATTTATGCTTCCGCGTTCGCGTTTTGCGAATCTGATTGGCCACTGCCGTTTCTGGTGCGATCTGATTGGCCACTGACGTTTCTGGTCATGTGACATGTGCGCCCAATCGCGTGACGCGCCCATTTCCGCCTCGACCAGCAGCAAACTACCTAACGCCTAGTTTATCACTGGTTAAGCTTAGGCGACTCTTTCGAAGTTGGTTAAGGTTAGAGTTTGGAATCAGGGATGGTGTTCTATCGCCCTGCTCTAAGACAAACTCTAACCTTAACCAACTTCGAAAGAGTGCCTAAGCTTAACCGGCGAAAGAACTTGCCGTCACATGATTGGTGCGACCAGAAACATCAGTGGCCAATCAGAGCGCAAAACGCGAACGCGGAAGCATAAATGCGTTAGGATTCGAATAGACGCGGCCCGAATGGTCCGCACAGTGCAATACTCCAATTCAGCCATTGGGTGGGTGGCGCTGCTGAGCGGCCCTGAGAGCGCCGGTCCGCGTCAATACTTTTACCAACCGATTTCCAGTTCCGCGTGCGCGTTCTGCGATCTGTGTGGCGCCTGTTTCTATCACTGGTTAAGCTTAGGCACTCTTTCGAAGTTGGTTAAGGTTAGAGTTTGTCTTAGAGCAGGGAGATAGAACACCAGCCCTGATTCCAAACTCTAACCTTAACCAACTTCGAAAGAGTCGCCTAAGCTTAACCAGTGATATAACTAGGCGTTAGGTAGTATGCAGGCTGTTAGAGGTGGAAATAGGTGCAGAAACAGGCGTCACGTGATTGGCGCACATGTCACATGACCAGCAACGTCAGTGGCCAATCAGATCGCAGAACGCAGAACTGGAAATCGGTTGGCAAAAGTATAGACGCCGCCGGTCCTGAGAGCACCGCTCTGCAGCTGGATACTATCGAGTCCCCCCGCTGGCTAGTCCACAGTGTCCAAACCTCAATCTTGTCATTATCACCTGCTCTATTCTGCTGTTGCCCAGAGTGACGTTCTCTCCCCTAACATTATTCTGTAAGCTGTAATAAGTCAGGGGTTTTCAAAATAAAAGAGTGATTTTGTACAAGTCTAATTGATTGGTTGATTGAAAACATTATTATTATTATTATTATTATTATTATTATTATTATTATTAACAGATTGCAGAATGGGTACAATACAGTACGGCTCAATACACACAATTGTTAAGGGGATGCAGACCAGAGAAATACTTTCGTCTTGTTTACATCAGGGTCCCCCATTTTCAATTCATCATGACATTTATGATATCCATGACATACAGATATACAGTACTGTTTCATCCAGACATTTATGACATACAAGATATACAAATATACAGTACTGTTTAAGAGAAAGATCATAAAAGAATATATACGTACATTAAAGGGGGAAGAAACTGTACATTGGAGGGGGTTGGGTAGGGGGGGTGGCCATTTACCGGGGCCAGTTTCGAATTGCAGCCACCCGTAGGTGCTCTTTGAGAGTGGTTTTGAAGGAGGGCAGGGATTCACATTATTTTACGGCTGTGGGTAGGGCATTCCACATTGCTGTGGTATAATTGCGAGATGTGTTTAGTCCCTTGTTTGAGCCAAATCTGGGTTGAACATGATTTGTGGAGCTCCCTCTGGTGTTATGGTCGTGGAATTCACTGACCTTTGGGAAGTATTTCGACATGTACATGGGTATCTTAGTGGTGTAGTGTATCTTGTAGATGAGGCCCATTGCAAGTTGCTGTATTCTGTCGTCTACTCTCTAAGCCATCCTAGGTTGTCAAAATGGGCAGGGGTGAGGTGGGTTTTAGGAGTAAGGTAAAGCAGTAGTCTGACCAGTTTGTTTTGTGATGTTTGTAGTCTTGATTTTAGCGCCTTTGAGGTGCTTTGGTACCATGAGGTGCAAGCATAGTCGTAGTACCCTTGAATGAGTGCTCCTGTTAGAGTCTTCAAGGTATTCTTGTTTACCAGAGAGGAGATCTGGTACAAGAATCTTATTCGTTGGTTGACTTTTTTTATTACATTGGTTGCCATTTTGTCACAGGAAAGATTTTCCTCTAGGATGGAACCCTGGTAGGTAATTTAATCTTTCCTTGTGACAGAAGCCGTTGGTCTTGCTGAGTTTGTTATTTGATCCAAATAGAATGGACTCTGTTTTACCCAGGTGTAATGATAGTTTGTTATCAGCGAGCCAGGTGCAGATTCTGCCGAGTTCGGAGCTGATGGCTTTTCCAACCTGCAACTTGTCCCTGTCAGAGACCAGCAGGGCTGAGTCGTCCGCGAACAGGAACAAGTTGCAGTCAGAAGCTGATGACATGTCATTTACATAAATTAGGAACGACTCAATTGGGATGGGATAAAAATACAGAAAAATAGGAGGCGAAAAAGTGGATACAAAAAAAAGAATCTTGTTCGTTGGTTGACTTTTTTGATTACATTGGATGCCATTTTGTCACAGGAAAGATTTGCCTCTAGGATGGAACCCAGTATGTAATTTCATCTTTCCTTGTGACAATATTGTCACCCAGTGTAACTGAGAAGCCGTCGGTCTTGCTGAGTTTGTTATTTGAACCGAAGAGAATGGACTCTGTTTTACCCAGGTGTAATGATTTGTTATCAGCGAGGTTTTTTCAACCTGTAACTTGTTCTTGTCAGAGACCAGCAGGGCTGAGTCGTCTGCGAACAGGAACAAGTTGCAGTCACAAGCTGACAACATGTCATTTGCATAAATTAGGAACAGTAACGGTCCTAGTATGCTTCCTTGTGGAACACCACAGCTCACTGGGAGGAGGGGGGGGGGATAGAGTACCGTTTACCTCCACCATCTGTTCTCTCCCCTCCAGGTAGGATTGCACACAGCACCTGAGTGGGACTTTGGTTAAGGTTAGGCAAGTTAAAACAGTTATGTTTAGGAAAGTTACATTTAGATGTTTCTTAGGTCAACCAAGTGGACCACAGCGACTAGAATAGTTCCCGCCCCACTTGTAAGTTCCTACTTGGGTCTAATAACATGGCTGGGCTGACCACAGATCTAACCCACCTGTTCAGGATGTTAAAGTTTTCCACAACTGCCTAGTGTTTGTATGACAATATGTATGTAAGAGGAAAAAATGCCTATGTCACGACTTATTTTGTTTAAAATTGCCCAAGTCACCTTATTATGTTATGCAATGGTTGTTGTGTTTTTGTATTTTTGCAAACTTTTTGATACACCTTGTGAAACATATTTTCAAAATATTTAATATTATTACACATTTTGCTGGAAAATAATTTTTTTCTTCTTTTCCGAAAGTCTTGAAAAATGACTTAGGCAATTATGCTATGAGGCTAACGATAGGCCTACCAACCAGGTTGACAAAAAAAGATATAATAATAAAATAAAATAATAATAAGAGTCAGAACTGAGGTGTTTTTCAGGTTCCACTGGTTGTCCTCAGGTCATGACATGAGGTGATACATTTTGCTGCAGTCATCAGCTATTTTATTTTTATTTATCCTTTATTTATCCAGGAATGTCCCATTGAGATACAAGATCTCTTCTTCCAGGGAGTCCTGACCAACACGGCACACAACAAGTTTCAACATAAAACAGGGCATTAAACAAAAAACATACAATTCAAATATAAATACAGAAGGCCATTTGTGCAGTGGCAAGGAGCATAATCAGATCAGCAATAGCATCAGGTAAAACAGTTACATGTTTCATGAAGGGCTAATCGTAGCATACCTTTAAAAGCATTCACAGTAGGAAGTGCCTCTAGACAAAGTTTTACTTGCAGCGTATTCCATAAAAAGGGAGCATAGTGGGAGAATGCAGCTTTACCAAGCTCTGACTGCATCAAAGGAACATTTAAAAGCATCCCATTTGCTGCTCGTCTGGTATTAAAAAAGCAAGTATAAAAGGACAGAAGTCTGGAGATATATAAGGGCAGCTTACCTAGCAATGACTTAAGGATAAAAATCAACATGTGTGATTGTCTTCTTTGGTACAGAGAGGACCATCCTAAGGACTGATACAAAGTGCAGTGGTGGGTGCGAGAGCCTGCACCCGTTACAAAACATATGGCAGTATGGTACAGAATCCAGCTTTTTAAGCAGGGAGGAAGGAGCATGCATATAGATCACATCGCCATAGTCTAATACAGGCAGAAAGGAACTCTGCACAATTCTCTTTCTGGCTTCAGACGGGAAACATTTCTTTAACCGGAAGAAAAAGCCCAGTTTAGGTCTAAGTTTTCTCAGTAGGTTCCCAATATGAACATCAAAGGCCATCTTTTCATCAATCCATATGCCCAGATATTTATAGGATGCTACTTTGTCAAGGCATGTCCCTTCCAGTGTCAGAATCGGAGGGACAGCTGTATTAGCTCGAGAGCGAGAGAAGGTCATGTACTACTTTAGGACCAGTCTTAGCCTTAGCAAGGAGTGTTGTAGTGTATTAAAAGCATCCTGTAGAAGCTATGGCCTGAGTTAAAGAGGAAGCTACTGTGTAAACAACTGTATCATCGGCGTATAAATGAAAACGTGCTGGGTTTATCCCATTTCCCATTTATAAAGCAATGTCTCACTATCTCACTATAACTATGTCTGTTGAATTTTCAAAGGGTGTATCCTTCATTATATTTGGAAGATGCTCATCTCTCAGAGCCTGGTATTTGGGGCACGAGGTGAGGAAGTGTAGTTCTGTCTCTACCTCTTGTCTGTCTCTTTACCTCTTATCTCGATCTGTCTCTCTCTTTACCTCTTGTCTGTCTCTGTTTCTCTGTCTCTACCTCTTGTCTGTCTCTGTCTCTACCTCTTGTCTGTCTCTGTCTCTACCTCTTGTCCGTCTCTGTCTCTTGTCTGTCTCTGTCTCTCTTTACCTCTTGTCTGTCTCCGTCTCTCTGTCTCTACCTCTTATCTGTCTCTGTCTCTCTGTCTCTACATCTTGTCTGTCTCTACCTCTTATCTGTCTCTACATCTTGTCTGTCTCTGTCTCTACCTCTTGTCTGTCTCTCTGTCTCTACCTCTTGTCTGTCTCTGTCTCACTGTCTCTACCTCTTGTCTGTCTCTCTGTCTCTACCTCTGGTCTGTCTCTGTCTCTACCTCTTGTCTGTCTCACTGGGAGAAGAGTCTCTCCTCTAGCAGCCAGCTCTGTCTGTCTCTGTCTCCATCTCTCTCTTTACCTCTTGTCTGTCTCACTGGGAGCAGAGCAGTGTTAATTTAGTCAACGAAAATGATGACTAAATATGGTCGTCAACAAAGCTTTTTCTCCTGACGACAACGAGACGTCATGTTAACTTAAAATCAGTGGCGAATCCTCCTGGAAGCCAACGGAAGCCAGGCTTCCCCATTATTAAAATATGAATTAATATGAAATATGAAAAAAAATCATTATTTTCCATCTGTGTTATAATTATTTTTTTGGAAATGTCTCCCTCTTCTCCTTCTCACTATCTCTAACACACTGTCAGACTCGCTGAGGCAGTCACTGCAGCAGAGGAGAGGAGGCAGAGGGGAGGTGTGTCTTTCTCTAGCATCCACCATGTGATTCATGTATGTGGAGTCCAAAACCAATACTAGCCAATAAGATTCAAGTTACTAAAGCCCTTCCTACACCTTAAAACGGGTCCGTCAGCAAACTAAGCAGCCTAGCCTCTGCACATTTGCCGCCCTGGAGGCGGGTCAGGTCCAGAACGTTTCCACCGATTGACCAATCAAATCACATTAAAAGCTAAACGTGACAACATCATCGCCTCTGTGAAACTGCGTTGGGGAAAATATACATGCCTCGCGGCCATGTTTGAATCAAAACAACAATACGATGGAAGGAGATAGCTAGCTAACGTTATGTGAGTCTTAATGTCTAAACAAACATCATTGTTTGATTGATTGAAATTCGGATTAATTCATTGAGGAGACCTGAAATTCGCTCAGCTGCAGAAGAGTTTAGGAGAATACCCGAATACCCACAGGACTTGGAGAACTTTGTGATTGTGGACGTTGCTTGACTTTACTTTGCAGCGTCAGCTGCAACAATGGTGACTGTCTGTGAGTACCTAATAACCTAATAACTTTTCATAAGTGATGCCGCTGTGTGTGTGTGTGTGTGTGTGTGTGTGTGTGTGTGTGTGTGTGGGGGGGAGCCATACTGTATATTCTGCCGTGTCATATCATACTGTGTTATCATACTGTGTTATCGGCGGCGCCAACTCGCAGAGTCATACTGTACTGCCACAGGCTACTGTATACATGTATGTTCTGCCATGTCAGCAATATCTTGCAAGACGCTGAGAAACGCTCCGACGGCGACATCAGGCCATATCTCTATATCTATCTCTCTCTCTCTCTCTCTCTGATTCATAATCAAACCAGACCTCCTGCAGGCAACCACTGTGTGTGTGTGTGTGTATATATTTGTGTTGTGTGTGTGTAATATTCAGAAAGAGAGGGAGAGAGAGAGCGAGGGAGGGAGAAATATATTATATATATTATTTGGCTTAAATATGAAAAATATTCTACAGTCCCCTCCCCATCATATGTATATACTCTGTCAGGATCTATGGGTAAGAGTACTGTATATTTGAATATCGTATATGTCACAAATGTAACAGTACTAAATACCTGATTGATTGATTGATTGAAAAGTTTATTAACAGATTGCAGAATGGGTACAGTACAGTACAGCTCAATACATACAATTGTTAAGGAGATGCAGACCAGAGAAAGACTTTCGTCTTGTTTACATCAGGGTCCCCCCTGTATGTCATGTATGTCCCTATGCCATAAATGTCATGTATGTTGTGTATGTCCCTATGCCATAAATGTCATGATGTCTTGTATGTCATAAATGTCACTATGAATTGAAAATGGGGGAACCTGATGTAAACGAGACAAACGTCTTTCTCTGGTCTGCATCCCCTTATAAAATTGTGTGTATTGAGCCGTACTGTATTGTACCCATTCTGCAATCTGTTAAATAAATAAAAATAAAGTTTGACTGGCCGCCGAGCCATACTGTAGTGTACATGGTGACTGCTTGACTTAAATATACAAAATAAATAATAATAATAATAAACCTTTTTTTTTAACGACGCCACTGCTTAAAATGGAGCTCATGTCACACTAATGTGACTAAATGATTCATGCAACTACACTGACTACAAACGACGACACAAAATGTAGTTTACAAAATAAATTCTTGCCGAAATCTCTTGTAGCACCGAAGAATAGGAGTTGGAGGCAGGATGTCGAAAGACGACGCTAAACTTTTTCTTGTTTACTGGGCTTTGCTTGCAGGAACTCGTTTGCAGACAGGAAAGTAACAAACAATATTGTCCGTGCGGAACCCTTATCCCCAACACATAGTTCCGTGGGTGTTATTATGTTGAGTGGCGAGACTAAACAAAAAAAACAAAACTAAAATGCTCAGACCTATAGTTGACTAAAACTTGACTAAACGAAAAATAGATAAAGGTGACTAAATATGATGAAAACGAAAAAGAGCATTTGAGACATGACTAAAACTCAAATGTAAAATAGCTGACGAAATTAACACTGGAGCAGAGTCTATCCTCTGGCAGCCAGCTGTCTGTCTCTGTCTCTACCTCTTGTCTGTCTCTGTCTCTCTGTTTCTACCTCTTGTCTGTCTCTGTCTCTCTGTTTCTACCTCTTGTCTGTCTCTCTGTCTCTACCTCTTGTCTGTCTCTGTCTCTCAATCTCTACCTCTTGTCTGTCTCTGTCTCTCTGTCTCTACCTCTTGTCTGTCTCTGTCTCTACCTCTTGTGTCTCTGTTTCTACCTCGTCTGTCTGTCTCTCTACCTCTTATCTGTCTCTCTGTCTCTACCTCTTGTCTGTCTCTGTCTGTCTCCGTCTCTACCTCTTGTCTGTCTGTTTCTACCTCGTCTGTCTCTACCTCTGTCTGTCTCCGTCTCTACCTCTTGTCTGTCTCTGTCTCTACATCTTATCTGTCTCTGTTTCTACCTCGTCTGTCTCTGTCTCTCTACCTCTTATCTGTCTCTCTGTCTCTACATCTTATCTGTCTCTTTACTTCTTGTCTGTCTCTGTCTCTCTCTTTACCTCTTGTCTGTCTCTGTCTCTCTCTTTACCTCTTATCTGTCTCTGTCTCTCTGTCTCTACCTCTTGTCTGTCTCTGTCTCTAGATTCAAGATTCAAGATTCAATAGTTTTATTTCAAACCACAGTGTTAGTTTGGCTACATTTACCATTGTCCGGCAAAACAACATTTGAAAAAATAAATGAAATGGGAAAAGAGGAACCCCCCCCAAAAATAAATAAAAGAAACAGCCAGAAACTGTACACTGTTTGAAAAGGAGATGGAAGAAGCAAAGCTTATCTATTTCCATCCCCCATCAATAACTAATTGCAAGATTATATATACTTCAGCAAGTACAATATGACACGATTTCCACACAATTTCCAATACATAACATATGATACAATACAATTTGCAAATACTTCAACTACACACAACACAATCGCACATGCACACACACTCACACACACACACACAAACACACACACACTAGACTCTCATGTCACCCTTCAAATCATTCTCATACAATAAGTTCGTCTTCCTCCCTGGTATACTTTGCGAACACAATCTTTTTGAACTTCCTCTTTAATATCCTTATAGATTGACTGGATTTGATCTCCTCCTCCAGATCATTCCACAAGGTAACTCCACACAGAGAAATACATAGCCTTCCTGGTTGTTCTTGAAGATTGCTGTTCCAGTTTGAGTTTCCCTCTAAGGTTATATCTTTGGAGTCCCGCTCTCTCACAGAACATTTTCTGTATCTTGTCAGGAAGGCTGTGATGTATGACTCTGTACATGAACTGGGCGGTTTTGTAATCCACCAGGTCCTTTAATTTCAGGACTGAAACTTTTAAAAACAAAGAATTTGTGTGCTTTATAGCTCTCATTGGTTACAATCCTGATTGCTCTTTTTTGGAGCATAACCAAAGGAAAAGTAGGTTGGTTTCATAGGTATTTCCCCACACCTCAACACAACAATTCAGATATGGAAGGACCAAAGCATTATATAAGATAAAAGAAGATTGTTGGTTCAGCCAATACATTGACCTCCACATAATACCCACTCTTTGAAATGTTTGCTCTTACATGGCTTATGTGAGGCTTCCAACAAATTTTTTCATTTATGATCACTCTTTACCTCTTATCTGTCTCCGTCTCTACCTCTTGTCTGTCTCTGTCTTTACCTCTTGTCTGTCTCCGTCTCTCTCTTTACCTCTTGTCTGTCTCACTGGGAGCAGAGTCTCTCATCTGGCAGCCAGCTGTGTTTGTGTCGATCCTTCTCAGCTGTGCCCGCTGAGTCTGTACATAGCCAAGGCTTTTTTAATGTGGGCTATTTGTGTGTGTGTGTGCGTGTGCATCAGGCATCTATTGCCACAAGGTGGCTTAAATGACTCTGACCCTGCCACTTGAAGGGTCAGAGTTCAGCACAGTAGCTACATGGCTACAATACTATTTGCTAGCAGCAGTATGCTAATAATCAAAACTACCTTCTAGTCGTCAGTCAGGGATCAAAGTCCCTACTCACCTATCACAATTGAAGTCTGTGTCTCTGTGTTGATCATGCCGAGGGCTCGATAATCAGCAGTTTCCTCAATTATAAGGGATATTTTCTCGCCACAGATCTACTGAGGAACTACATCCATGTGTTGCTCAGCGTCTGCCGATCTACGCAGCCTTGTCGAAAAATGCTACCGTATGGGTTTCCGTCTCCAGTTGTGTAGATTCCATAGAGGTATAACTCATGACATCTTTATTATGTTTTTTTTTTTATTTTTTATTACAAACGGGTAAGTGTACTGTGAGAATATGGGGAGCATATTTTGATACTCTATCATAACATCTTTAAGGTTTCTGGGGTAGGTTATTTCAATAGACCAATATCCTTTATCAAATAATGCTCCCACTACAGAATCATTGCATATTACCCCACTACTCACTCCATGTATACTGTAAGAATATGGGGAGCATATTTTGATACTCTACATCTTTATGTAACATTTCAGGGGTAGCATATTTCGATGGACCAATATGCTGAATAATTTTATATTACCCCATGATGATGTTTGATGCATAAAAAAACAAGATAAAACGCTCAACTCACGCCTATATATTTTGACAGCTGGGTGCTGAATCCTAAAAGTAGTAGTTGATCATTCGAAAGAGACTAGGAAAGCACTCTAAATTCATTATTTTAATGGCCCACACGACAGACGTTTCCGTAAATAGCCTTCCTCAGCGTGTAATGGCAATTACAAATACATTCACACAGGTGTACCGACATTATCATCTACTTTCTAGATTCTGCAGCAAAGCCATGGAAGGAATCTGAATCTGAATCCGACTGCTCTACGGTAGAGCAGTCGTCTGGCAACCCGGAGGTTCCCGGTTCGATTCCCCCTCCTCCCGGGCAGCGTGTCGATGTGTCCTTGAGCAAGACACTTAACCCCTAATTGCAAGGTTGGCACCTTGCATGGTTGCCTCCGCCGTCGGTGTGTGTGTGAGTGAGTGATTGAATGGGTAAAATGCGAGTAACAAATTGTAAAGCGCTTTGGATAAAAGTGCTATATAAAAAAAGCAGCCATTTATCATTTACAGCCACAAAATTGTCAACAGACTCGTTACTTGGAGGGTAGTCTTTTGTAGGCGGGCAGGAGGCATGGCTTGGGTTTATGACCCTACTTAATTATTTAAGCATAACACTTTTTTTTTGGCTATAAACAACATGGCAATATTTTATAAACGAATAAACTGACATAATAAATCTGGTTAAGCACAAATCGTGATACATTCAAAGTATGAAAACACATCAATATGTAGGATATTACACTCAGAATTCCACAAGTTTGAGAAAGTTCACACTTTGTTTTCCCAGATTAAAATGCGAGAATCTGAAATGTTTTTGTTTCCTCTTTCCTCTGTCTGTGAGTTTGTAGTGTGAGAGCAATAACATAATGTTATACAACACTTTACATTCCGATGTTCTTATCTCTGGAGAAGAGTAGGTTGGGAGTGTTGTTGTTACAAATGACAGCTTCATGTTCATTAAATCTAATGAACTGTGCAGACTTTGTACAGCATGGGACCGAGCTGAAAGGACTATTGTCCAAACCTCAGTCTTTCTTATGAAAGGTGTTATTTAGGGGTAGTAGGCAACCTTTTTGGGCACGAGATCTACTTCACCCTTTTCCTACCAGATCTACCATCTTCAGCCAAGCAGACAGACTTTGAAGTCTCATCATAGCCTGATTAATTATAATAATTCAAACATAGAATTGGTCCATATTTTAATATGAATGATAATGGGTAGATGTGTAAAGCTATGCACATTGATATTATGGAACAATCAAAATAAATTATGGGACCCGATGATGGAGGCACCTGCTCCAGTTCCCTTATTAGAACCCTCTGTATACATTTTGCCCATTGCTCAAATAAATTAAATTGTGAATACTTTGTTTTAAAATTCAAAATTAAGGAAACAATACAAATTCCCAGGGATCAAAATGTTTATTTGATATTTTAAGAAGTTGTACAACAAAGAAATCTAAGTCTAATCTATCAAAAATGGCCCTCTGCGCAGCCAGTGGATGTCTGATTCCAGCCTGATTCTCTAGAACGGTGTTGTGATTTCTCATGTCACAAGTGAATGTCATGTCATTCAAGTTTGAACCAGCAGATCTAAGTGTGATCGGATGATGAAATGATAGATAACCTTGTCTGGGTTTTCCAGCTTGTCCAGTGATCGACTCGGAGGCCCCTTCAGATCGACTGGTAGATCGAAAAGACTTGGTTGCCTCCCTCTGATTTAGGGCATTCCATCAGTGCAATAAAGAATTCTGGTGTTAAATAGTCTCTTGCAAGGGGGTCAGGATGTGTTTGTGGAGAGGAGGAGGAGAGAGTAGAGGTGTGTGTGAGTAGAGGGAGCAGGGGACCATAGGATGTACATTTGTGTCCTCTGAATATTCCTAATGGTCATGTAACTATAAAGAATTTAATTTCAAACCTTTATTTCAATTCGTGAGACACTGGTTATCTTCATTTACAGCGATCATGAGCTGACAAAACAAAGATAGTTATCAGAAAATTCATACACATAGGCACAACAAAAATAATAAGCAATAAAATCAGCTAAGACAGTTACAAGTAAACACGTGGTCGGAGATCATACTTTTAAAGGCGAGAAAGAGAAGGAAGAACCTTCCGCTTCAGAGTCAGTTGGAGGGCATTCCAGGTGTTGGAAGCATAAAAGGAAAAAGCAGTTTTTGCTAGTTCAGAGCAAACTGTAGGAACCCTAAGAACCAGTCATAATTTGAACGTGTAGAATAGGTTCCCAGATTCCATTCCAACAGTAGACTACAGACTAAAGGGGTTCTCTCCTGTATGAGTTAACATGTGCCTTTTTGCCGCTCCCTTCCGAGTAAATGTTCTGCCACAAACTGAACAACTAAACGGTGTCTCTCCTGTATGAGTTAACATGTGTCTCTGCAGATGTGATTTACTACTGAGCCCTTTTCCACAAACTGAACAACTAAATGGTTTCTCTCCAGTATGACCTCTCATGTGTGTCTGCAGGTGTGTTTTACTACTGTACCCCTTTCCACAAACTGAACAACTAAATGGTTTCTCTCCAGTATGACCTCTCATGTGTGTCTGCAGATGTGATTTCCTAATGAACCCTTTTCCACAAATTGAACAACTAAATGGTTTCTCTCCAGTATGACCTCTCATGTGTCTCTGCAGATGTGATTTACTACTGAGCCCTTTTCCACAAAATGAACAACTAAATGGTTTCTCTTGTGTATGAGTTAACATGTGCATCTTCAGTGTTACCTTATGAGCAAATGTTTTGCCACAAACTGAACAACTAATTGGGTTCTCACCTGTATGAGTTAACATGTGCATCTTCAGTGTTACCTTATGAGCAAATGTTTTGCCACAAACTGAACAACTAAATGGTTTCTCTCCTGTATGAGTTAACATGTGTGCCTTCACTGATCCCTTAAGAGAAAATGTTTTGTCACAAACTGAACAACTAAATGGTTTCTCTCCAGTATGAGTTCGCATGTGTGTCTGCAGATGTGTCTTCCTACTGAAGATTTTTCCACAATCACTGCAAATAAATGGTTTCTCCCCAATGTGACTTCTCATATGTCGTACAAATTCAATATTTGTAGTACATTCTTCATCACCAACAGTCCTGTGAGATTCAAGGTGAAGTTCAAAGCTCTCTGTGGGATCTAAATGTTTTCCACACAAACCACAATCACTAGAATGAGTGTGAATATGCAACATTAAAAACACCTCATCAAGAAAAGATGTTCCACACACTTTACAACAATGTGTGGACAGGATGTGACTGGATGCTTTGAGTTCATGGGGCAATTCCATAGATCTCTTTAAAGTCCTACTTTGTATTGCATGTGTGACTGCATTTAAACCTGACTGAGGGTTCAGAATCTCAGCTCCAGAAGAGTCATCATCACTGCCATCAGTCTCAGCTCCAAAACAGCCTGAAGAGATGAGCTGAGCATCTGTAGTTGGTTCCAGATCACCAGCTGGATTGAAGTTACAGACTGGTTCTGATCCTCCACAGTCCTCTCCATTAGGTTCTGTTTTCATCTGTTCAGTTGAGGTGCTGGGTAAAGAGTAAGCCTCTCTGTTTCTCTCCCTCTGGGTTTGAAGAGACTGGAAGGGCTGACTTTTCTCTTGACCGTCTTCATATGTTACTGTGATCCTGGAACTATCCTCCTCCTCTAGGTTTTGTAATAGTTCCTCCTGTTCCTCTTTAATCTGTAGCTGTTCTGAGTCCTGTGTTTGGCTGAGCTGAGAGTACAGAGTATTCTCCCCAGTGTGTTGACATTTCACAGGGTGTAATGTCACCTTGGAGCCATCAGACTCTTCTAGATATTGATATAGTTCCTCCTGTTCCTCTTTCATCTCTAGGAGCTCTGATTCCTGTGTTTGGTTGAAGTGTGAGGACAGAGTATTCTCCCTATTGTGACATAATGTGAGCTCTGTGATATCAGTCTGCTCCAGACCTTGAAGGAGACTGGGGCTCCTCTCCTGCTGCTCAGGGTGGACCTCCTCTTCACACACAAGGAACTGCGTAGGGAGGGAGTCTAGAGGGAGGAGAAGAAAAACAAACGTATTTATTTAACTATGTTACCTTTGGTTTAATAATAATAATGTTAAAGGGTATGTTAAGAATTGTTGACCACTAGCTCTATTTCCTACTTGATGTTGTCCATCGGTAGAGTCCTTTTCTCAGCACAATCCATGCTGATCTTAATACTGGATACGTGCAGCGCTGGCTACTTACCACCAAAGCTAATGTAAACTAGTCAATGCAGCCATGCTCCAGTCGGTACAAGCCCTGGAATAAACACTGATGCCTACTTTGGGTGCACTGTGGAGTAGGTTTCAGCATTTATTTCAGGGCTTGTACAGACTGGTGGCCCCATTGATCCCTGGTGATATCTTGATATTTGAAGAAAATACATCCGTTTCAACTTTTGACCACAGCAAACACACCATTTCCTGTAATGCCTTGAGAAATTACAGGTAGAAATGAAATCACTTCGATTGAGTAGAATGAGTCACTTACTGTAGAGTGAGGCCAAAAAGGACCATGAAAACATGAACGGCTATAATATGCAAACCATAGGGGGCGCTATAATAAGCACAGAGTGTTTAAGCCTCAGCCTTCCAGTTTGTCCGAGGGAGGGACACTAGGACCAATCCCAATAACCCCCCTTGGCCCTACCCCTCCGTTTTGTGCGTGGCCATGTAGGGTCGAGAGGTAGTAGTCATGTAGCCTCCAACGGAGGTAGAGGGGCGACAGTGGCTCAGGAGGTAGAAGAGGAGTCGTCTGGTAATCCGGGAGGTTCCCGGTTAGATTCCCGCTCCTCCCAGGCAGCACTTTGAGGTGTCCTTGAGCAAGACACTTAACCACTTTTGCACCCGATGAGCTGGTTGGCACCTTGCATGGTTGCCTCTGCTATCGGTGTGTGAATGTGTGAGTGAAGGTGTAAAATGTGAGGAACAAAATTGTAAAGCGCTTTGGATAAAAGCACTATATAAATGCATCATTTGTGCAGCACGTTCAATTTCAAACACACGCGAGAAGTCGAGAGGGAGACCGCCGGGGCTGTTTTTCTTTATTTTTTAATATAAAAACACAATTCGAATATACATTTTTACAATCGAATGTATGTTTTTTTTAACTATTCGATTATTAATTCGAATATAGAATATTCGTTGACAGGAACTTCCGGTTTACGCTCAGGTCGGATGGTGGCGTAGTTTTCCCGAGCTCTGTGACAACTTCACTTTTATATTGATTACGACGTTAATTTTACGGTTGCAAAGATAAAAGAACGCATATAAATTTGGAAAATTTTGATTACTAAATAGTGCATTGGGGATGTGGCTCACGTTGAGGTCCTGGGGTGAGCGGGGTGGGGGAGAGCAAGCGAGAATCCATGTGTATTAAAGAGGCATGATGCTTCGCTGGGGTGCCGGACTCTGGGCCCTCGAGGGTTGGGGATCGTGGCTGCGGTGGGTGGTGATGGAGGGGGATTGGGATTAGTGATGCACCGATGTGAAAATTGTGGCCGATACCGATAACCGATATTAATATTGCTGTATAGAAAACACTTATTTATGATAATAAAATAAAGAGCTATTTTCCGAAACGCATTTATTTTTTTACTTTTGTAACTTATTTTCAGAAATGACTGATATATTTAAACGATTTAAGGCCAAAACATGTAAAAAATTAATAAATAAAATCAAAAAAGATAAATACTTTTTTTTTTATATATCGGCCCTATCTTGATATCGGACCGATACCGATGTTTAAAAAAAAACGGCCATATCGGCCGATATATCGTGCATCACTAATTGGGATGTTAACACTTTGGGTGCCGGGAGCCGTCTTTAGACGTCTTTGCTGGCCATGCTAAAGTTGCCGGGGGACGCTGTACGTCGTCTTTATATCAATATTTCAAAAATCTGCGATCGGATTCATAATGTCCCTCCGCTGGCCTGAGATCCACCAGCAGGACCCACTGAGCTCTCTGGCGGTTCAGGAGCGCCATCTGGTGGCCGATCGGCGCAAGCGCTTAACAGGAAGCGCACTAGAGGTTTTGCTAGACGTCCGTATTGCTTCCGGCCACTCGGTACATGTCCCGTGACTCTAGCTCGTCACTCTACATAGCGATCGATTGCCAATAACTCGATAAACAACATGATTTGGACGTATATACCATTATACAAGCTGGAGATGGACCGGGTAATAATATATCCCATAATGATAAAATTTCTACTCGACGATGATCGCCCAACGGCGCGCGGAGACTGGGGTGAGTTTCAGCGTGTAACGTTACCGTCTTCGATAATAACTGATATTATCAACATTTGACCCACATTAGATGATTGGTATAACGCTGCCCACGGAATTATAAACGCCCCCTCGCCCATCCGGTCAACATCAGATGACGTGTAGTAACTTCTAGAAGTACGTCTAGTTGGAATTTTTTATATCGCGCTGATTGCCATCAAACTGTATTTCATCATCAATATAATGCATTTGGGGCTATATATCACGTTCTGGAGAAAGCTGCAGAAAGAGATGAAAACATACTTATACATTAGACCAGGGGTCAGCAACCTTTTTGACATGGAGTGCCTATTTGAAATATAGTTGTAACTAGTGTGCCTCAACAATATTCCATGCATCGTATTTTTTTTTCTCTCATAATCAGGTCTTTTTAATGATAATTCTTACATTATTACATCATTATTGTTATTGTTATTATTAACAATATTATTATGATGGTTGTATCAACCCTAAATCTGAGTTGGGGAGGGGGGGGGGTGCAATGCAGACAAACAGCTGCATACAGTGCGACCATTTCACTCACATTTGCCCATTCATTTTTGGACACAGCACACACAATAGCTCCACCTACAGGCCTAATGGAGAACTGTACAAAAATAAATAATAATAAGTTACCCAAACTTAAAAATATTGAGTTCAGTTACTGTGCTCAGTTTTCAATCCATAATAAGTTAACAGAAAAATAAGTACACAACCACATTATTTCAACCTAATAAAACTATGTTTATTGTCATTGTTTTAAGAACACAAGTTGACTTGGTAATACTCACATTTTGAGTAAGAAAAATGGCTTTTAACATGTTCAATGAAATAATAGAAAAATAAATAATAAAATGTGTTGATTAAGCACTGGTCACAATGGTGACCGTAATAATGTTTTTGTTATAAGGCTCTGCAAATGTTACTGAATGATGTAGCAATGTATTTCCAGCTAAATTGAAATAATAAACAAATAAAGGGTTTCAATTAAATATGTGTACTATTGTCACATGACACAGCTCAGAAGCTCAGAACACCTCAGAACACAGCTTCATCTAACGAGGCGTCGCAAGGTTTAAGTTTAACTGAGGCTAACGTTAACATGATGGCACACACACAGTGCACACGCAAAGCACACTGTGCTCCACGAGAGAGAGAGAGAGAGAGAGAGAGAGAGAGAGAGAGAGAGAGAGAGAGAGAGAGAGAGAGAGAGAGAGAGAGAGAGAGAGAGAGGGGTTCAGCACCACATGCACAGTGGACAGCTTACACATGCCGCGTAATAATAATAATAATAATATATGCGCGATTGTGCGTATGATCTATTATGCGTAGAGCCCTGCATATGCACGTTCAAGTTCAAGTTAACATGCAAACCGATGTACAGGAAAATAAACAGCAGCCTACCTGTCGCGTCAGTGTTTTGCCTGGCTGAGCTCCGGTTATTTGGGGGGTGTAATTAGTCACTTTAAGCTGGACTGCTGGACACATGCTTCGGAGTGGTCGGTGTCAATCGACTCCGGGAGGGGTTGAGCACGTACTTCATGTGCGAAAAGATCTGCTCACAGAGGTATGTTGACCCGAAGACCGTCAGCAAAGCCATTGCAACGTTCCGTTGACATGGTGGGGATATCTTTTATCCTTGCTTTTATTGTCTCTTTATTTGGCAAGCCTTCAAACAAAACATATGAGGTACAGATAAAAGCCTATATACGTCGCCATCCGTGAATGGCTTTCCACGTTTTGCAATGCAATGAGCAATGCGATAGCAATTGCTTCAGTTGCGTGTTTTTTAGCGCTTGTGAACACTTTGAGGGTGCTGGCTTGCTTCCCATACCTGGCGACGACACGTTTAATGGATTCTGCCTTATCCGCCTGATCCTTGAAACTTGTTTTATGCTTAGTCTCGAAATGGCGTTTCACAGATGATGTTTGGCAAACTACATTTTCCAAACAGAAAGAACACATAGCACGGTCCTTCTGACGGTCCACAAACCCGTAATCGTCTGTCCACGAGGGCTGAAATGTGCGAATTTGCTTTGATTTCTTAGCGGGGGTTGATCATGACACTGCACAGAATGCAACCTCAGCACTGTGTGTTACCTGGCGCGACTGCTGCGGGAGGCCGGCGGGAGGCCGGCTACAGCGGAGCACATGGGAACAGCTGATTGCTGTCATAATATAGGGGTGTGCAGAACAGTCGACTTACAAAAAAGAACCTGTGGGAGGATTTCAACAAGAGATATGCGACAACAGTGCAAAACATTTCACAATAATATTTCAAAGCGAAGTAAAAAAAAATAATAAAATAATAATAATAATAATAATAATAATAATTTTTTTTTTTTTTTTATTATGCTGCCCCCCCCCCCGCGTGCCTATGGAAATGGTCCCGCGTGCCTAAGCAGGCACGCGTGCCTAGGGTTGCCGACCCCTGCATTAGACCATACTTTACTATGAATATGTGAATGAAAAAGTTTAACGTTGCTACACAATGAACAATACATATAGGACTTTGAATGGGCCCTAATAATGGCAGTGTAGCAATAGAATTTAAAAAGTTATAGCCCTGCAAAGAAGGGGACTTTCTCCATAGACAAATAGCGCTGGCAATCTATGGTATATCATTAATTTAACCTTAGGCAACCAAAGTGTTAACTGTACGGTCTGTCTCATTTATTGTCTAGTGACAGTCATTGTTGTTTTGGGATGTCTTTTGTTTTTTTTAAACTTTGACCAGTCAGCTGGTTCTTTTAGCGTTTATCGCTTTTTCATCGCATTCATACTTGGTCAAGTTCGACCGACAGAAGCAGGCTGAAAGGGTTCAGATGGGGGGGAAGACACTCTGGGAAAGGCACGGCTGCCGTCCGGGATTCGAACGCGCTCAGCCCCAGATCCGTGACGAGCGCGGTTGTCCACGGCGCTGAAATAGCACTCGCGGTACGTGGTGAGCTACTGGAGCTCCCCCTTTGGGATGTCTTTTTATGTATTATTATTATTATTATTATTAATTATTATTATTATTATTATTATTATTATTATTATTATTATTATTATTATTATTATTATTATTATTATTATTATTATTATTATTATTATTGTGTTGTGAGATGTTTTGTTTCATGTTTGAAAAACAAAATAAAAAAAGATTTGATCACAAAAAATATTATATTCGTTGACAGCCCTAGTGTCTACTGCCATAGACCACACTGACTGGCCTAGCCATAAGCACACACACAGGTACGGTGGCTCATAATGAACAAACAGAACAATCATTTAGCGAAATTATCTACACATAGTAGGGCTGACCCCTATTAGTCAATTAGTCGACTAATCGGTCGAAAGGAGCCGTAGTCGACTGCCAACCTCTTAGTTTTTTATCATTCTTTCCAAAAGAAAAGAGGCCTAGAAGCGTGGCTAACGCTAATGGCATGCATACCAGGGGCTAACTGCCTACGAAAACAGGCACAGAGGCACTGAAAGAGGATTTCACCCATCTAATGAACACACTAGACTAGACAAATATCAAGATGTATCCATCAGTTCAGGGCTGTACGTTAACTTTTTTTGCACATAGCACTGGTGCTACAGAGGTTGATCGTTTTGTAGCACAGGCCAAAATCTTGTAGCACAAGTATAAAATGTGTTATATTTGTAACAGTCACAAATGTGCCTATTGTATTTGTGTTATTTAGTTGCAGTGCCATGTTTGGCTGTCATTTTATGCTGACAAGTTGACGTCACACAGCCAGACACGTTACGTGTAAGGAATTATGGGATTTGGTGTTGGGTGTATGGACTCTACTAGGGGTGGGAATCACCAGTTTCATCACGATACGATACGATATAGATTCTTTGGACAACAATACGATATTTGCTGATATATGCCACGATATGATACGATGCAGGTGCCTGCAATCGATATGAGACGATATCATAACATAAGCCCATTTAACACAATCAGTAACATTAGATCAACTCAAAAAAGGCAACGGAAATATCATGACATTTTTATTTTTGACCTCATCCAGACTTTTAAAGGAAAAACAATCTATTGTTTTTAATACACATAGACCTCCTGTTCACTGTAAAGTGCCACGTTTTGATATATTGAGCTTTAAACTTTAAGTTAAATGTTTTGGAACTCACAACACGCAACCGTTTTATGTTGCATGATGATGAATACATTTATTTTGTATTGTATTTTTTATGTTTAAATATCAACATTATCTGTCCACCCTCAGTACATTTACTATCAATATAATATACTCGTCTGACTTCATGTGATCTTTCCAAACGCACACACACACACACACACACAGAGAAGGGAGAATGTCTGCCCCTCACTCTGCCCGTCTGCTGTTCTCTCTATATGGCTCTGAACAGCTTGTTGTTAGCTCATGCTAATGTAACGTTCATTTCGGACTTTATGATGCGAGGATTGCAAAGCATGTTATATGCATTTGACCCGTTGCCGAATAAAACAGCAGGGATTTGTTTTGGGTCGCGACAACAATATCCACTAGCTCTGTTTCAATGTCCGCGTTCCAAACGCTGCTGAGACGAGCTGCTGCTGCTGAGACAGACGAGTGCTGCTGTGTTGTGATCTGAGCCGAGCGGGTATGACGTCACTGCTCGCAACTCGCTGGGATATTGTTCGCTAGGGATTATGGGATTTGGTGTTTGATATATGGAGTCTTACGCAGAATGGACATTGTATTTAATCGCACAAGACTACAAGTACCAAGTGGATAGCGGGCCATCGCGGGCCATCGCACCAGTGCTATTGAAGTCAATCCTTTCATCGCACAGACTGATGTCAGTGTTGCACGTGCAACATATATATCGCACTGTACACCCCTGCATCAGTTGACCAATTGCATGCTTTTGCAGAGGATTGCAGATTTTTGCCAATCATAGTCGACTATCCAAATCCATAGTCGGGGACAGCCCTAACACATAGTAATAATAATGTACCCACGAGGATTTGAACCCGGGACCATAGGATCCACAGGCGGCCGCACTAACAAGCTGAGCTAAAAGGGTCAGACTGCTTAGTAGGTGCTGGTTGACTGCAACCGACTTGTTAGTAGTATACAATTGACCCCCTCCCCCCTGAGAAGTGCACCCTCACGTTATTTCGCTCATGCATGCACTTTTTCCCAGGGTTAAGGCACTGAGATCCCACCCCAATTGCTACATGAACCTGGATACAGATTCACAGGGCAGTGAGATCCCACCGCTGCGACCAATCCAACGAGTGGATTTGAACCAGGACGCGACGACTCATTAGTAGTTTACAATAATAATAATAATAATTATTATTATTATTATTATACAAATCTTGAATTGAACATATTCCCGACCATTGGAGCATTGAAGTAATCATAAAGTATTCAGATTAGATAACTTTTTATCCAAGGGGTAACTGACCTTCTCAAAGTAATCTGCCCCAACCCTGGATGAGGCTGAAGTTACACGAGGGGAAAACACAACGTTGCATTTTCACTCGTGAAAAAACACAGTCAGGTTAGACGATGCGTTGTCTCCTGAGCTCTCTCTTTGTCAGAAGCTAGGCGTGGTCAGACGGCAAACGGATCTCATCACTGAATTCAACACTGAGCATGCACGTTGCACGGGCCAGGTACTCGTCGCGAGCACAGAGCGTGCGTGTGTGAGCGGCTCGAGTCACGAGTGTGTGTAAAAAGCACAGCGCAGCCCCCGTATGGGGGCAGAGAGGAGAGATAGGAGAGAAAGGCAAACAAGATCAATTTGCGACGTTTAAATTCCTCGAAAAAAAAACTATAATTTCTCGAGTACCGATAGCAGAGCGGTTAAAGGGAAGATGAAGCAGTGCGATAAATACATATTCATAGCATCACATTAGTATTTAGATAAGCCACAGAAGAAGTCACGTTATAAAAATAAGCAGTTTCTAAGAAAAAACGATTTGTTGTGTACATTTCTGAAGCATTTAGCATTATGGGCGCGGCCATTTTGTTGCTGACGTCATACCGTGGCTTGGGTGTATACACTCTGGTTAGCTGCCTATATTGAATGGGTCAGTCAGCAAATAAAATGTTGCCTACAAAACAACGGGACCGCGGTGGTTCTGTTTGTATTGCTCCTGGCTGTTCAAACTAATTTTACCATGTGAGAGAGAGGAAAGTTGGTTAATTTCCACAAACTACCAGTGAAAAAAACAGTGTTGTTGACATGTTGGCTCGGGCTGGCTGCACTCAGGCGGCGCGACCAGCCTGTTGGACAGGGAAGGAGGATCTGCAGAGAACACTTCATTGCCTCGGATTATGTTGTTGGGGTGGGATGTTTGTCCAGAAGACCACTAATCAGCTGAAGCCGGACGCGGTTCCCTCGGTCTTCGACAGACAGACCGGCGTTAGCTCTCGGGGCCCGGCGTTAGCTCTCGCTAGCTAGCGTTAGCAACCAGAGCGTCGCGGAGCATTCAGCCTGCTGGCTACACAGCTTGTGTAGCCAGCAGGCTGAATGCTCCGCGACGCTGGTTGAAGTGGGTCTAGGTAGCCAGCAGGCTGAATGCTCCGTGACGCTGGTTGAAGTGGGTCTAGGTAGCCAGCAGGCTGAATGCTCCGCGACGCTGGTTGAAGTGGGTCTAGGTAGCCAGCAGGCTGAATGCTCCGCGACGCTCCGGTTGCTAACGCTAGCTAGCGAGAGCTAACGCCTGGCCCCGGCTGGTGCCAACTAGCTAGCGATCGCTCCCGAGAGCTAACGCCGGTCTGTCTGTCGAAGACCGAGGGAACCGCGTCCGGCTTCAGCTGATTAGTGGTCTTCTGGACAAACATCCCACCCCAACAACATAATCCGAGGCAATGAAGTGTTCGCTGCAGATCCTCCTTCCCTGTCCAACAGGCTGGTCGCGCCGTCTGGGTGCAGGCAGCCCGAGCCAACATGTCAACAACACTGTTTTTTTCACTGGTAGTTTGTGGAAATTAACCAACTTTCCTCTCTCTCACATGGTAAAATTAGTTTGAACAGCCAGGAGCAATACAAACAGAACCACCGCGGTCCCGTTGTTTTGTAGGCAACATTTTATTTGCTGACTGACCCATTCAATATAGGCAGCTAACCAGAGTGTATACACCCAAGCCACGGTATGACGTCAGCCATGACGTCAGCAACAAAATGGCGGCGCCCATGTTGAAAACAGGGATATTATATTATATTTTTCAGACAAATAAGATAGATTTCACATTTGATTATAGAACCCTGTCTTACACAAGGTACACAACAAACAAACTAGGATCACATTGCTCACTGCTTCATCTCCACTTTAAGTTAAAATATATTTTTTTCTCAGTGACGTGAACGTTGGTGTCCAGGCACACACCCGCGCTCGACTAAAGAAACGACAATGGCTCACGTGAGTTTACATGACACCGTTCCAAGGGACTTTTGACAACGAAAGCACCTTTTGAGCGTTGCTGCTGGGGAAACGAAAATGCCAGCTAAACCGCCGTTGCCATTCGCGTGCAAACGAAATCATTCGAAAATGCAACGTTGTTGTTTTCCCCTCGTGTAACTTCAGCCTGAAAGTTTCAACAGTCATTCAGTCAGTAAGGGTCTGGGACATTTAGCTATTGTAGGCCTGTAGGCCGGCCCTCCTAACCTGATATGCCTTGCATTGCGAGGTAACGGCTCTCTGGCTCCAGTAAAATAGAAAGATCATGAATGGTGAATGGACTTAATTATCCAAAGCACTTTACAACTTATGCCTCACATTCACACACCGATGGCGGAGGCAACCATGCAAGCCAGGTGCCAACCTGCTCATCGGGAGCAGTTAAGGACACTGGAATCGAAGTGGGAACCTTCTGATTACCAGCCGACTGCTCTACCATCTGAGCCACTATGAGTGCTGTGTAAAGGACTCGGTAGATAACCTAGTGAGCTTTTAATTTGACACTTTGAGTCTTCTGACATCTTCCATGTGAAAACTCTCAAAAGTTAATATTGTGGAAAAACTACACCATTAATCATGCAGTTGAAACAGCCACAACACTAAACAGGTAGCAGTAATTGAACAGCAAGATAATCGACTTGGGTTCGGGAAGGGCCCGTTCACTGGACCTGTTTAGGGGCTATTTGTGTTCAGGCCTGCCAACTGGGACCATCCATACTGAAAAATGTATGGAGTAAATCCACTGTAAACCACTTTGTGTCTTAGTAACAGTTATTGGTAAAGAGGTACAATGGAAATGCACTCATGACATTATGAATCTTATTTTAAAAGTCTGGGTAAAGCCAATTCAGAGATTTGTTTCTAAACACATTATACATGTTAGATAATAGTTGCTGAAAACATGTGAAAAGACTGCAAACTATGTAATATGAATTATAGAGTTAGACCAAGCATAACCCCTCCAATTATCACTATATAAAAGCTAGAGCACATTAGCATGGTTTTCACAGAGTTGATAGTAGCTCAAAAGTGTAGCATAGAAAAGCTCATGTATGGAAAATGCTAAAACAATTAGCGCCATACTCTGGGAGGTCTAGTTAAATAAAAACACAATTTGGGTGGTCTAACCTAGTTTGATAGTCAAGCTTTCTAACCAAGTAGAAAGTTTATAGCAAAACGTTTTAGTGATTAGCCTAAATGTTTTAGTGAGATCTGAGCAGCCAGATGAGCTGTTTTGGATCTGGGTTTTATAATAGTCAATCAAATGTGTGGTTAATAAAATATCTCTGTGGTGTGACAAACTCAGAACACTATGTATTTTCACTTTCCCCCAACTTGAATCTAATGTTAAAGCTGCAATATAGGCAACCTCTGAGAAATTGGCAAGAGAGTGTACAGTACCTGCCCAGCAGAAATAGAGCAAGCTCTGTATCATTGTTCAAGCCCATGCAGTACAACACAGGTTTTCCAGACTCCCATACGCAGCTTTAAGCTGAATATTTCAAAAGATAATTGTACAAAATATGTTCCAGCCTCTGATCGGCAGGTGGTTTACACATTATGTGTACTTTTTGATGAGGGACGCAATGGTGGTCTTAGTTTTTCAATGAAACCCCAGGAACACCACCGGTTCTGTATCGTTAGTGGCTTAGCTTGGCATCGCTACTGCACTATCTCGCGTACGTGCACGCGTACTGAATAAACCACAAATGTACCTCTAATACCAGTATTAGTCTGACCACACCCCTCATCAGCTTACCTTCATAAGCAGGTGTGTGGTCACCTGCTCTCCTCCTTCTCGCTTTCACCACAAGGAAGAGGTGCCTCGGTAGATCCCCACACTTGACACCATGATGGAAGAAATTGGATTAGGAACAGCTTGGGAAACAAGGATACGTTGACATCATATCTTTATTTTCTCTCTCACTATTTTCGAGAAAATACGGCGATATTGTCTTCGTACTGGAGTGTCTAGAAGATGATGATCATTCTACAAACCCTCCACCGGTTTTCGTATTGGGAGCACGCCGCTGCATGCTTCTCAACTGCAGTTCCTTGCTGTGTTTGTTGGGGTGAAACCTGTCAGGCCACAGCTGAACTGTCGGACATGCCGCTGTTGTGAGGAGCGGTGCGTTCCAGGTTGGGTGAGTAGTGTTTGCTGGCGGGCTCCACTTGTCTGTTAGTGCTATGGGGGCTACTTGACAAAGTTTATGGAAACCGGCCCCAGGCTAGGGTCCTTTGTTTAGCCGTCTAGGCGACAGAAGGCCTTGGTCTGGCGACCATTATAGTTTTAACTAGTGGGCCGCGACCATTGACACTGGTGATCCCTGTGTGTTCTGGACGAGTGGATTCTCTCTGTCACCGTGTTAAGACCCCATCTTTCATATCCAAATGAGAGTATTCCTTCACGAGGGGATATGTGCATGTAATGTGCGATAGCGGCAGATTCATGTTCAAAGTCAGCTATACAGGCCAGTTGGTACTGTGCTGATTCCGCCGGACGTGTTAATGTCACCGTTGTGAAGCGGTGTTGACGTCTTGTTTTCTCTTTTCTCTTAAAAAGTGAGGAGGGTTCAGAACGGCGGCCTGTCTGGGTGAGTGTTATGTCATTGTTTACATGTTCATAGCTTACGGTTAGCCGGTCGGTGGCCTGGCGCGGGGTAGCTTGGCTTCTCGCGCGCCGCCGGGAGCTCGCTCCTGATCGCGTGCGTCGTAGATCGGCGTCTCGCGAGCGGAAGCAATAGCACCCGAACGGTTGGAGCAGCCGTTAGCTTGATGCTATTCTGTTGAACGTGCTTTGATTTTTAACATGTTTTACACTCTTGACCACGACGTCATCCTTGACAGGGGATGTTCGTCGACCCTGCCTGAGCCTAGACGGGGATTGCGTCAACAAAGAGGACTGTAGCGACTGGTGGAGCGGCGACGCTGCCCGGATCGAACAACACGGGACGGCTGTGTTCTACGGTGGCTTGTGACTGCACTTCGCTGATCTGCGTTCCGGGCAGGTACGGGGTTGGCCAGACCTCATAACACGTCTTCTGGTTTTACCTTGCTAAATGTATTGTGAATAACGGTGTTTTTTCCCAAAACGTGTGTTGTTGCAATGCATTTGAGATACGTTGCGGGTTGTGTGTGAGCTGTTTTTGTCACTGGCAGTTAGCTTCTCCGTGCAGATCGTGATGTATTGATCTGGTTGTTGTGTGAGAAACATCATGGTGTTTATGTGTACCGTGTACTCACTACTAAGGCAACTAACCTATGAAGCTATGCTTGGTGACGAGTGAGTAGAAGAATGTTCTTTCTCAGACTGTAATGACAATGAACAGTGAGTTCACACATTAACAGGTTTTCCTGTTTTAACTGGCCGTATTGAGGGTAAAATAGGAGGATTGTGTTTCCCCCCCCGGTTCCCTGGGGACTTTATCACCTCCTATCAGACATGTTGTGCATTAATTGTGTCTTTTGTGTGGTAGGGATACGATGTAACTCTCAGCTTGATTGCTGAGGTTGTGCTAAATCTGCTGGAGAAACTTATTTCCTAAAGGGAAATTGGTTTGGTTGCTGTCATATGTGCTTAGCAAGGCCTGTGGTCGATACTAATCAAGAATGATGTATTCTCTCATTGTGAAAAAAACGGCGTTCCTCTGTTGAGTGTTTTTGCCATTTTTTGTAGGTGATGATGGGTTGTGTGTGTCATGTGACCTACAACTGGGTTGTACTGGCCACAGAAGCACATGTGTATGTTGGACCGGGGTTCTTAGAGCCCTCTCTATTCTGTGTTTTTCCTTAGTAAAAATCAGATAGCAGGTTAGCTCGTGCGCTGTGTGGAGCTGTGAAACGCTTCATAGAGCTGACTATGACTGTGTCATATTCTCTTTTTGTCGTTACGTCGTATCATGGGTGTGGGGTCGTAAAGGGGTGAACTGGTAACCTTTCCTCTCCCCATTGTTCTGTCGGTCAGGGGTACACCCCCTGTCCTTCAAGGTTCCCGTCACGTGGCGGTTCGGCACGTTACGGGGGGGGGGGGGGGGGGGGGGGGGGGGGGGGGGGGGAGGGAGTTCCTGGTCCCACGGCCTGGTATATTGGGCGTGTGCACCGCAGGAATTCCCCCGCCATAGAGTACGTCACCGTGCGCGTCTCTGTTGGTAGGACTTCCGTGTGCTGTTCAGGTCCATGTGATGGATCTGTTTTCAGGGGGGGTGGTCAGGGCTCCTCCTCACCAAGCGCCTACTCAGGCCTTCTGTGAGTTCGGACTCCTTCTTCCATGTGAGGAAGCCTCCATCAGAGTACAGAGCCTTCCTCCTCAGATTGTCAAAGTGAGTGGACCCTCTAGAAGGGTCCTTTTCTATTGTATGTATATTCGATTCAATTCGTTTATTGAGTGTGTATGGGTTCGGTGCCTCTTCCCCGGAGGCCCTAAAACCAGTTTTTTACATGGCTCAAGGTGCAATATATTCTTTTCAATCTGTACAGCTCGCGTGGGAAGTCTCTCTGGGGATCCCCGTCTCTTTCCTATGGGAGGGTGGTGGGATGTAAAAATGTGAAAAATTTTTACCCCGGCTGTGTAGACTGGGATACATACTGTTGATGCTTCCTTCTTGCTATTCCAGAAGTGTTGGAGTTAGGGAGTGTCACACCCCTCTTGTCGTTCCCCTGGGCGCCTTGGGGATTCAATGACAGGTCTAAATAGCCTGTTCATTGATGGGGGTGTGTCCCGACGCACGTATAGTGCTAGCTCGCTGTAAACAGGCGATTGACTGGCACGCCTTAGTTGCTTGTGGTTGAAACAGCGTTTTTATAAAGCAACTGAGATGGGGGTTTTTCCTCTTCCGGCGACCACATCCCATGACCTGGGTGGGTTGTCGACGGATTCTCGTTCATGTCTGGGGGATGATGACGGGATGGATCTGAACATATGTAGTGGGGTCTCACGCCCTTGGGGTGGGCCACCAGGCGCGGTTCGTCCCGACGTCTGGGTGGCGCCTTCTTTTCATGTTAAGATCAACACGCATATCTGCCCTTCTCCTGGAGTAGGCATGTCGGCGTGGTTAGGGCACGGGACTGGTTCTGGTCACGCTGGTCCAGATCAGTTGAACCCGTTGTCCGCCGGGGATGCAGATCTGCTGTTCTGGTACCCTGAGGGACTTGGGCTTTTTTCAGGGGGAAAAATGCCAGGTCGGTCTGGGTGTCACAGGGTTAAGCGCTATGGAGACCCTGGTTGGGTATGTTTTTACTCAGCACTGTCGTCATGGCTTACAGCCATGCCATTCTGTACGCGCTCGATCTCGTCGGATCTCGGCCGCTACACAGGTTGGTCCTGGTTAGTACTTGGTTGGGAGACCGCCGGGGAATACCGGGTACGGTGTGCTTAGGGGCTGGTTCTCCATTATTTTTCGCTCCTCTCTCACGCATGGCGAAGAGGGGCCTGTGGGGGTGGTTTTTTGACCTCCTCTGGTGACCCTGTGCTTCCCGTACCGCCAGGCCCGGTCCGAAGTGATGTTTGCGACCCGTAGGCCTGGGTTAACCCTTTTTGGAAACTGAAACACTTGTACTGCGGTATAGCCGGTGTATACCCGCAGGTGTGTTTTGGAGTTTTTTCTTGAGGGGTTATAGGAACAACCACCGCATTGGGTAACACCGAGGTGGTTGATTCCCTGGTGTGTTGGAGCAGTGTCAACTCCCGGGTTCACCGTTTGAGGGTGCCCCTGCACGTTCATGACGTCTGCCAATCGTGTCAGCCTTCTCTGCCTCGACCCCTCTGGGTGGGGGTTGTTAAATGGAGGCTTGGTCATGCAACACCGCCAGCTTACGCTCCTTCCGCCGGGGCGGCTGTGTTCAGCTGTCCCCTCTGGCGCCTGTCTCGTCCGCAGTCTCCAGGCTAGGGTTAACAGCCTGTTGCCTGGTTTTTCCCCGGTGCGCTGCCTGCTTCCGTTGGTTAACCTTTTTTGTGTGCTTACGGCCATGCTGACTGCTTATTCTGCAGGGTCAGTGTGCCAGGCGGTGTACTATTGGGGGGACGGGGCCCGCTCGGCTTACGGCCATACCGACCTGAACACGCCCGGTCTCGTCCGATCTCGGAAGCTGGGCAGGTTCTGGCCTGGTTGGTTCCGCCTGGGAATACCAGGTGCAGTAACTGAGGGGCCTTTGTCCGAATACGCTGGCGATGTGGGGGGCGGGGCACTACGTGCCCACCTGGTGGGGTCTTGATGCTGGCATCATGGACTTCTCCGGGCCCCCATTCCAGGGAGTCCAGTCCTTTTGGTGGGTCTGGGTCTTCCTTCGTGCTCCGCTGCTACGGCCTTGCCACGGGGTTGGGTTTGCCCTTGACCCCGTGATTCTGGGGGCAGTAACGAGGTTGTTCCTCCGTTCGTTCCCGGGTGGCATGCGGGTTGTGCGTGTGTGTAGTCGTGGGGTCAAGCCACGGTCTGCTCACCCTGTGCGTTGAGTTGCTTGAGTGCCTCTTCGCACGGTCGGGTCCGTCGCCCTCCCGTGACGTCCCTAATAGGGGGGCTACCCTCCATTAGGGGGGGTCGGGGGGGCTCGGCCCTCCCTGTTCTGATGGTTTTGGGGGGCTGTCAGCGGGGTGTATTTGTCAGCCAAGTGGCTCCGCTTGGCCTCCCTTGTGCAGTAGCGATGCCAAGCTAAGCCACTAACGATACAGAACGTTAGGTTATGACTATAACCAAGTTCTGTTAGTTAGGGGCGATGCTTGGCATCGGACGCCGCTGCAGCCCTTGTCCTCACCTTGTGGTGAAAGCTTGGGAAGGAGGAGAGCAGGTGACCACACACCTGCTTATGAAGGTAAGCTGATGAGGGGTGTGGTCAGACTAATACTGGTATTAGAGGTACATTTGTGGTTTATTCAGTACGCGTGCACGTACGCGAGATAGTGCAGTAGCGATGCCAAGCATCGCCCCTAACTAACAGAACTTGGTTATAGTCATAACCTAACGTTATTGATGCAGGCAGCTGTTATTTTTGGCCAATCAGATATTTTTGTCTGCCAACAGTGTTCCAGTGGTTGCTGTTTTGGTTTTTCCATGGAAAACTAAGACCACTATCGCGTTCCTTGTCAGTACAGGGGGGGGGGGGGGGGGGGAGTACAAAACCACCAATAATAGTTCATTATTTTAATTGTTATTCAGCTTAAAGCTGCTGGTGCCTCTGGGAGTCTGTCCCAAAACCTTTGTTGCATGTGCATGGGTTTGAAGGTGATGTAGAGCTTGCTCTATTTCTGCTGTGCATGCAAACTCACTCTTGTTAATTTCTCCTAAGTTGCCATGTGCAGTTTTAAGTTATTTAAGTTATTTTTTCAGGGATATAATTACCCAATTTTGAAGCAATTTGGGAGAGTCGTGCAGAATTGCTGCAGGGAGGTTAACTGTTAGCCATTCGGTAACTTGGTGGTCTAAAAGTACGGAAACGGTGCAAGATAGGTCACATAAACAAAACACTGCTCTTAAAGTTTAGATACTCTGTGCACTAAGAACAATGTTGAACAACGTTCTGATTTTACAAACCTGTTCTAATCGCAGTCTTCAGAGCATCCAGCTGCGTACGTTGGTGATTTATCTCGCCTTCATATTCTTCTATGGTTCTTTCAAATACTCCAAATATCTCTTCAGCAGCTGCAGTTAGTCGCTCATTCACCAACAATCTCAATATTTGTATTCTAGACATTTTCAACAAGTGAAAGTAAGACACTTATTAGCTAGCTTAGCTCGCGTTAGCTCAGAAGTCAGAAGCACAGAACCGGACAAAGCTGTGGAGCCTGAGTTCCGCTAGCGACAACAACAATAATACTTCCGGTCAGGGCTTTTCAAAATAAAATAGCGATTTTGCACAAGTCTAAAACACCGAAGCTATTGAAAAACCTTTATTTTGTACATTAAAACAACAAACTAAGCATTTAAACCAAGCTATACAATACAACTAATGTTTCTGTATGACAAGTACATGTTATAATAAAACATTGATAACGTTCTTCTCAGTACCTAAATGGATAAATGCTGTTCATTGGAGTGCATAGACTAGATTCAAGATTCAAGAGTTTATTTATCACATACATACCAGGGCATACAGTGAAATGCGGTTGGCCATGCCGGATACGATTGTGCAAGAATACAATAGTAATAATAGTAAATAGTAATACAAATAAGTAGAATAGACATGATAAAATAGACATGTTAATAAATCACTTCAGGCACTGGGTCCTATGTACTCTCCTATACAATATACAGTTTTACTTCTATGTCCCTATGCTATACTTGCTGTTACTAGCTATACTATGCAATAATCACAACAAGTTATTTTCTTAAAGTGTTCTTTTTTCCCTTCCTTTAAAGTGTCCTTTTCTTGTGTGTTTAGAGTGCAGAATGTTGTGTTGTGTGTGTGTATGTGTGTGTTCATGTATGCTTGTGTGTGGAGAGATCAGTGTTCAGTGTTCTGATGGCCTGTTTACGATGTTTGCTTTTGAAGTAATCATAAAGTATTCAGATTAGATAACTTTTTATCCAAGGGGTAACTGACCTTCTCAAAGTAATCTGCCCCAACCCTGGATGAGGCTGAAGTTACACGAGGGGAAAACACAACGTTGCATTTTCACTCGTGAAAAAACACAGTCAGGTTAGACGATGCGTTGTCTCCTGAGCTCTCTCTTTGTCAGAAGCTAGGCGTGGTCAGACGGCAAACGGATCTCATCACTGAATTCAACACTGAGCATGCACGTTGCACGGGCCAGGTACTCGTCGCGAGCACAGAGCGTGCGTGTGTGAGCGGCTCGAGTCACGAGTGTGTGTAAAAAGCACAGCTTGAACGGGCTGTTGTTGGGGTGGTGAGGGTCCTTCATTATTCTGCAGGCTCTGGATTTGCACCTCCTATTGTATAAGTCCTGCAGGCTGCAGGGGTGGTCGTGCAATACCCGTAGTACAGTACGCTCTGCTGAGCGCACCACTCTCTGTAGGGACTTCCTGTCCTGGACTCCTGGGCCGTGCTGTTTCCAAACCAGGCAGTGATGTTCCCAGTCAGAATGTTCTCTACAGCCCTGGAATAGAAGGAGTGGGGTATTTTCCCTGATACTCTGAACTTCCTTAATTGTCTCAGGTGATAGAGGCGCTGTTTAGCCTTTTTTACCACAGTGTCTATGTGAGTTGTCCATGTCAGGTCCTCTGTGATGTGGACTACCAGGTACTTAAAACTGCTCACCCTGTCTACGATAGCCCCATTTATCCACAGTGGCTTGTATGTCCCCTGCTGTATTCTCCTCAAATCCACAATCAGCTCCTTTGTTTTACCAATGTTCAGGAGTAGGCTGTTATCCCGGCACCAGTGTGCCAGTACATCAACCTCCTCCTATAGCTACAGATTGGACACTGTAAATCTACTGGCTTTGTGGCAGCATGAAACATATATCCACAGACTCCAGGACCACTTTCACATCCCAGTGTAAATTAAGCTGAAGCTGTATAAAATAAATTGTTGCTTTTTACTCATTGTGTCCTACACAGTGGTGCAGTGCTGGTATAACTCGGTATAACGGCGTTATACCTCGGTCACTGAGGCTGAAGTACGCGCAATCGCTTTTTACATGGCATTATCCAACCGGACTCCCGGAGAAGCATGCAGCTGCAGAGCCGCAGAGCCAGCGGCGCTCTCTGGGCCGCGCGCTGACGGCCGCGCTGTGAGGCAATAGTATCCAGCTGCAGGACGAGAGCAGCCAAAAAAAACTGTGCATGCGCGCGCACGCGCGCACGCGCGTGGAGCGTTTGACCTACTGTCAATTTGCCACTGCACCACTGGTCCTACAGATGTGATGGTTTTGTGTGGGTTAGGAGAGGAGACCCCACTTGCAGGTAACACGAGCAGAGAGAGAAGAAGCTGAGACGACGTACTGAAGTGACAGGCTTTTACTGAGCAGATTCGACAAGGATACACGTTACAAACGGTAGCAAAACAAAAGCGAACTGCAAAACCCGGAAACAAACTATACACAGCAAAGCTGGCAAAAAAGGTGGACTTAGAGAGGAACGGACTCACGGGGAATATAAGTGACAAGAGGTGAGTACGTGACCGAAACCAACTATGTGGAACAATACACTGAAACAAGGCAATGGTGCGACAAGGAATGTGAGAAACAGGCAGCTCTATATACACTGCCCTGTGATTACTAACAAGTGCCAGCTGGTGTAAGGCCAAGCAGGTGAACACAGAATTAGTAAAAGAAAACTCACAACATTGTTAAAAGCATGTGTACAGGAATATCTAAAAGGAAACATATGTAAACAAACCACCCTTAAAGGAACATACATATGTAAAGATGTTAAACACTTAAAAACATGTGTAAAGGGAATGAGCCTTAGAGGAAACACAAGTAAAGTATTAACACTTATAAAAACATATGCAAAAGAGATGAACCTTTAAAGGAAACATATGAAAAGATAAACCTATTAAAAACACAAGCTAAAACGCACCACACAACATGAACAGAGAAAACACAGTAGCATTAATAATATCCAGAAGACCTAGGACTACAGGCCGCGTGAATATTTTAGGCAACCAACTTGTGTTTAGCGTTTCTCTGATTGGCCACTACGCCCATGTGACCGCGGTAGCGCGAGAGAGCTGCAGCGCGGAAATAGGCTGTCTATTGCCTCGCGCTGCAGCGCGGAAATAGGCTGTCTATTGCCATTCTCTAAGACAAACTCTAACCTTAACCAGCTCCTTAACAGCGCCTAAACTTAACCCTTCTAACCTTAACCAACTCCGAAACAATGCCTAACCTTAACCTTAACCTTAACCAACTCCGAAACAATGCCTAACCTTAACCTTAACCATAACCAACTCCGAAAGAATATTGCCATTCTCTAAGACAAACTCTAACCTTAACCAGCTCCTTAACAGCGCCTAAACTTAACCCTTCTAACCTTAACCAACTCCGAAACAATGCCTAACCTTAACCATAACCAACTCCGAAACAATGCTTAAAGTTAACATGCCTAAACTTAACCGGCGAAAGAATGCATGTTAATAAAAAAAAAAAAAAAAAATTGAAGGGAATCGAACTTGTCACCAACAGACCACAGGATCCACAGCAAGGCGGCACTACCAGTTGAGCTAGTTGTCGATGTTAAAAAAGGGGGGATTACTGCTACATAATGCTGCCGCAACAGAGCTCCTGTCGCCGCGGGGGCGTGGCTAGACGCAAGTTGGGCATGGCTAGACACAAGTTGGTTGCCTTTAATATTTAGGCCTACAGGCCTGATGATAAGGTCCAATATCTGGAGCTGCTGTGTTTGGCCACCAGAGGGCGGCAGAAAACGACTGTTCATATTGTTCAAGCATGATCCCTGGCTGGGACCATGACAACAGAGGGTGATGTTGTATGTAGTATGTCACTGACACTACCTTTTGTATTACCTGTACCACTACCTGTTCCGGTCTCTTAATTTGTATTGCTATAAAGAGCGGCAGCACAGCCGAATCTCTCTCACCTGGTAATAAATATGTCTACACAAGGCTAAAGATGAACTGTGTCAACTGAGAGTTAAATTAAATCTCCACCGCAACGCACTCCGCTTAACAGGCTATGGGCCAAGGAATGCCAATATAGAGAAACAAGGTAACAGAAGAACAAACTGTTACCCAAGAGAAGCTACTAGCTAAACCGGGGATGAAGACGGCCTCGAAAAGTGAAGACACGCCACAGAGTTTCTACAAGCCGCAGCCCAATGTTTGGAGATAGTGAACTCTGAATGAACGTGAAAAGGAACACTACACCAGCAGATTATATTTGATGGAAGAGAAGAGAAGTATGATCTGTGGGAGATGAGATTCCTTAGCCGTTTACACATTCTGAAGCTAAAAGACACAATTTTGCAAGCGCCCAGTGGTGAAGATGCATTAGCTGCAGACGAGGCGAAGAATGCAGACTGCTCAATTAGTGAATGCACTAGAGACGATAAGAGCCTTTCATTGATAAGAGACATGATACGGCCGATGATGTAAGGAAAGCCCTGAAATTATTGAGGTAGCATTATTTGGGGGAAAGCAAGCACAGGATTCTAAACCTGTACACATCATTGACCACCATACAACTGGAAGACAATGAAACTGTTACTGATTACATGATAAGGACTGAGAATATAATTTCAGCTCTTCGTGATGCAGGAGAGAACATGAGCGATGGGCTGCTTGTAGCCACCATTCAGGCCACTAGCTGTCCATGTAACACAGAATGAGGACAACTTTACATTCAAAGACTTCAAGAGAAGACTATGGGTCTATGAAGAGTCTGATAAGATGAGGGCAACTGCATCTACGGACAGTGTGATGAAGACTAGCACAAAGCAAAGCAAACAAGGCACCAAGACACACAGGAAGGATAGGGAAGCCACTCTGACGTGTTACAAATGTGTACAAAAAAGGACACACCAGAAACAAGTGCACCCGAAAAGTGTGGTGCAGTCACTGCAAGAGCAACACACACACAGTCCCTGTACTGGAAAAAGGGAAAAGCAGAAGCCAGAAAGGTTGCAGAGGTGGACATCGACGATGACCAAGCAAGCAAGCAGCGAGAGGCCATCAGCATCAGCCAACGTGAAGAAGAAAGGGATCATGGTGGACGCCGGAGCGACATCGCACATCGTGAACGATATCGCCAAGTTCAAGAGCTTTGACAACACATTCCAGCCCGACACCCACTCAATGGAGCTGGCGGATGGGACCAAGTGCAGCGGGTTGGCACAACGCAGAGGGATGGCGCTGATCTACCTACTAGACAATGAGGGACGGCAACAAAGAGCACAGCTACAGGATGCACTGTATATGCCGATGTATCCACTGTCACGTTTTAAACTCTGATACGTGAAAGTTGTAATAAGATATTTAAAGATAAAAGAGATTAAACACTTTTGACAGTATTTATTATAAAAAGTGAATAAGCAAGGAATAAAAAGTGAATAAGCAAAGTATTATAAAAAGTGAATAAGCAAGGTACAATTGAAATCTAGTTGCTACAACCGGCCGGTCGTGTAGAAAAGAAAAAGCAGTCAAGTCATTGTCCCGTCAGTCCAGTCCGTCCGTCCAGTCAGTGTAGCAGTCTCCTCCAGTCCGTGAAGCAGAGCAAAAGTCAAAAGCAGAGAGTAGTCCCTCCTTCCCTGTGAGGGTGCTCTTTATTAGTCCCATAGTCCAGTGTGTGTATGTGTCTCTGTCCTGAGTGCACGTCGTGTGTGTATCTGTCACATTCAGTGCATGTGTCAACTTAATGTGTGTTGGTGAGTCTGCGTTGGAGGTGTGCAAGTTTTGTGCATGTGAGTGTGCGTGTGAGTAAATTGTGTGTGTGTGAGCGTGTGTGCATGTGTGTGTGTGCATGTGTGTGTGTGTGTGTGTGTCTGGAGGGTGGGGGCTTGGGGTGTGTGTGTGTGTGTGTGTGTGTGTGTGTGTGTGTGTGTGTGTGTGTGTGTGTGTGTGTGTGTGTGTGTGTGTGTGTGTGTGTGTGTGTGTGTGTGTGTGTGTGTGTGTGTGTGTGTGTGTGTGTGTGTGTGTGTGTTAGAGGGAGGGAGAGATAAAGTCGGGGTTCTGGCCTATGTGTGTGTGTAAACTGTGGTGTTCCACAAGGAAGCATACTAGGTCCGCTACTGTTCCTAATTTATGCAAATGACATGTCGTCAGCTTGTGACTGCAACTTGTTCCTGTTTGCGGACGACTCAGCCCTGCTGGTCTCTGACAAGAACAAATTACAGGTTGAAAAAACCCTCAGCTCAGAACTAAGCAAAATCTGCATATGGCTCGCTGATAACAAACTATCATTACACATGGGCAAAACAGAGTCCATTCTCTTCGGTTCAAATAACAAACTCAGCAAGACCGACGGCTTCTCAGTTACAGTGGGTGACAATATTGTCACAAGGAAAGAAGATATTACCTACCTGGGTTCCATCCTAGAGGCAAATCTTTCCTGTGACAAAATGGCATCCAATGTAATAAAAAAAGTCAACCAACGAACTCGTTTCTTGTACCGGATCTCCTCACTGGTAAACAAGAATACCCTGAAGACTCTAGCAGGAGCACTCATTCAAGGGTACTACGACTATGCTTGCACCTCATGGTACCAAAGCACCTCAAAGGCGCTAAAAACAAAATTACAAACATCTCAAAACAAACTGGTCAGACTACTGCTTGACCTTACTCCTAGAACCCACCTCACCCCTGCCCACTTTGACAACCTAGGATGGCTTAGAGTAGACGACAGAGTACAGCAACTTGCAATGGGCCTGGTCTACAAGATACACTACACGACCAAGGTACCCATGTACATGACTAAATACTTCCCAAAGGTCAGTGAATACCACGATCACAACACCAGAGGGAGCTCCACAAATCATGTTAAACCCAGATTCGGCTCAAACAAGGGACTAAACACGTTTCGCAATTATGCCACATCAATGTGGAACGCCCTACCCAAAGCTGTAAAGGAATGTGAATCACTACCCACTTTCAAAAACACTCTCAAAAAACACCTAAGGGAGACTGCAACTCGAAACTGGCCCCTGTAAATGTCCGAACACAACCCCCGCCAATGTACAGTAAATTACCAAGTATGGTCTTGTCAATAATCCAATGTACAGTGTTGTTTGTACAGTTGTACAGTGTCCCCCACCCACCCCTCCTACCCACCCCCCCCCCCCACCCACCCAACCACCTCCAATGTACAGTCCAATGTACAGTCCCATAATCCAATGTACAGTGTTGTTTGTACAGTTATACAGTGTCCCCCACCCACCCCTCCTACCCAACCCCCCCCCCCCCCCCACTCCTACCCAACACCCCCCCCCCCCCCCCCCCCCCCCCAACCACCTCCAATGTACAGTCCCACCCCCACCTACCCAATCCAATGTACAGTTTCTACGCCTAATGTATATACTCTTTTCTTTCTGGACTCTTTTTGTATCACAAATACAGTACTGTAATTGCAAATCTGGTATGTCATAAATGTATAGATGTAGCAGTACTGTCTATCTGTATGTCATGTATGTCATATATGTTACGATGAATTGGAAATGGGGGACCCTGGTGGAAACAAGACGAAAGTCTTTCTCTGGTCTGCATCCCCTTAACAATTGTATGTATTGAGCTGTACTGCACTGTACCCATTCTGCAATCTGTTAATAAAGTTTTCATTCATTCATTCATTCATTCATTCATTCATGATAAAGAGAGGGAGGGAGATTTATATGTGTATGTGTCTTATCGTTGGTACTTAACCTCTATCTGGCCTCGTCTTCTAATCCAGGGATAATCTTAGGCCAGTCATTATTTAGTCACTTGTGGCATTTCGTGTCAAATTAGTTGAGTTAAGGCTATGTGTTCCGGAGCTGTTTAAATGTGTCTTGGGGGCAAATGAGGATATTACAGTGTGTGTGTGTGTGTGTGTGTGTGTGTGTGTGTGTGTGTGTGTGTGTGTGTGTGTGTGTGTGTGTGTGTGTGTGTGTGTGTGTGTGTGTGTGTTGATTGATTGATTGAATTGATTGAAAAGTTTATTAACAGATTGCAGAATGGGTACAGTACAGTACAGCTCAATACATACAATTGTTAAGGGGATGCAGACCAGAGAAAGACTTTCGTCTTGTTTACATCAGGGTCCCCCATTTTCAATTCATCATAACATATATGACATACATGACATACAGATAGACAGTACTGCTACATCTATACATTTATGACATCTATATCTACATATAGATGTCATAAATGTATAGATGTAGCAGTACTGTCTATCTGTATGTCATGTATGTCATATATGTTATGATGAAGTGTGTGTGTGTGTGTGTGTGTGTGTGTGTGTGTGTGTGTGTGTGTGTGTGTGTGTGTGTGTGTGTGTGTGTGTGTGTGTGTGTGTGTGTGTGTGTGTGTGTGTGTGTGTGTGTGTGTGTGTGTGTGTGAGTTTTTATGGAGTAAAGAGAATGCACTGATAAGAATCTGTGAGTGGCCATCTGGCTAGCTAGATGTCCGTAGAGAGAGAGAGGGAGCGGGGGAGGGATAAGGAGAGGGAGAGAGAGAAGTTTGGGGCCTTATGTGTGTAACGGAGGTACCGCGCATGTCTATCCACAGCAGGCCATGTGAGCGGATCGGCGCGGGCGAGAAATCCGCTCCTCGCTCTTTAAAGCTTGGTCCGCTCCGCTAATCGCTCATGTTGACCCCGCCCCCAAGTCGCTCACCGCTCACCTTGAATCGAGCACTCCCCGCTCCCCGCGCCACATCGCTCGGCAGATTTTCTTTTTTTGGAGCATGGTGTAAATTAGCTCAAACTACAACAGTCTACACCCCCTGGGCCCCTTAACAATTGTTTGTATTGAGCCGCATTGTAATTGTACCCATTCTGCAATGTTAAATAACGTTGTTTATCCATTCACTAGCTCTATTAAGCGATGATAGCTAGCCTAGCCACAATGCTATGGTCGCTGCCATTAACGTTAGCATGTAAGCTAACGACAACAACAATGGCGTCAAAACTTTTTCTAACAGGATGTGAGTGACAAAGCCTGAACAGGATATCACAGGTTCACCCTTCTCATTGGTTGAAAATGGCCTTCATGTTTGTACATCACCAGGCGGCTACGTGGCGTAGTGGGCAAGGCGCTCACCACGAATGACGGAGACGCTGGGCTTGCCTGTTCGAGCCCAGTGCTCCACATTGCTTTCAGTTTAGCTGGTCATTCATACTAATACACATTGGCCGTATTAGGGGTGGGGAAACTGATGGGTGGGGATCGGGCGTTGTGGACAGCGACTCCTACAGGTCGGTTGGTGCGCCTGCGCAATAGAATCAGGAAGTGTCGGGGGCAGCGTGAGCCTCCCACGCGTTACTCCTCGTCACTGAGAGATCGAGCTGCGCAGGTGAAAAGATGCGACTGCTGTTACCTCAAGTACCGGAGGGGTCTTGTGCTATGTATGACTTAGTCCACATTGCAGCCGGCTTGTGGGAGGCAAGAAACAGCGTTCGTGACAGGGGAGGGTTGAATTGGATGATGCGAAATTGGGATGGGAGAAAAATATAGAAAAAACGGGAGAAAAGGTGGATCAAATTTTTTTTGTACATCGCCATCTGTTGCTTTGGCATTGTACTACATGTATATTACATCAGTGTTAAACCACTGTGACCGGCCTGGAGTGGATTGGAGCGGAGGAGAACTCTCGCTCCGGACGTCGCGCCGACCCATTTTAAAACCCACTCCTCGCTCACGTCAAAACCGCCCGCTCCGCTCCCCGCGCCGCGCCGCTCACGTGCACTGATCCACAGTCACGAGGGACTTGTATAGTGAAGTAACTGTGGACGTTAAGCGGTACTGCAAGTAAACTCACTCCCCAGAGGCATCCAGACCCAGTACTTAGAAGTGAATTCACCTCTTGGTACAGTGGTCTGTGATGCCGCCCGCGGCGCGGGAGACCGGGGTTCAACTCCCACTCAGGGCGATCCCTTAACAGGGGTCGAATCGAAAACACAATGCAGAGCGAGATCACACCGGTCACATGTGTATGAGCGTGTCAGAAGGTCAGAGTGTGTATCTGTACAGTATGGGGCATGGGGGAGAGGAAGAGAGAGATCCCTTTGTGTGAGGAATGTCTGCTATATCATATTTCATTGTCATATTTCATCGCCACACAACATCTTCTCAGTGGCAAGAGCAACAAATGGAGGAGGAACGGTGACTTTCAAAAAGGGGGACCGCCACATGATCGCCAAGAAGGGCAACAGGTTTGATCTCCATGAAAGTGGTAATCTGTTTTATTTGCCAAATGTTCAGAGATTTTTTGATAAATGCAATATGTGTCACGACATGCAAACTTGGCATGACATTTTGAGTCATTGCAATTATGAGGATGTACAAAAGTTCCTGGGTGTGGTAAAAGGTATGGAGATAAGAGGCAGTACAGTCAGGCCAGCACAGCTGTGTGAAATATGTACAAAAGGTAAATTCACCCCGACAAGGAATAGGGAGCCAGACAGAAAGGCTACAGAACCTTTACAGATGGTCCACACTGATTTAGCCGGTCCCATGAGAACCCCAAGCTTAGAAAGTCATAAGTATGCACAGTCTTTTACAGACGACTACTCAGGTGCCATGACTGTGTCTTTTCTAAAATCCAAAAGTGAGGCAGTAAACCACAGAGCGGTTCTTGGCAGACTCAGCCCCTTATGGAAAAGTGAAATGTTTATGATCTGATAACGGCGGTGAATTTACAAACAAGGAATTCAAAGCACTGTTAACCAAAATGGGATTAAGCATGAGACATCTGCACCCTATCCACCTCACCAAAATGGCACAGCAGAGAGAGGTTGGCGAACCCTCTATGAAATGGGCAGGTGTATGCTGTTAGACAGTAATTTGCCAGACAAGCTGTGGAGTTATGCTGTACAGACGGCAGCCTATGTGAGAAACAGGTGCTACAGTAGACGCACAAAGAAAACACCACATGAGATGCTCACAGGCAAGAAACCAGACATGTCCAAACATCAGAAATTCAGATCTGTATGTTTTGCCTACACACAAGAGAAAGGGAAGTTAGATTCCACGACAGCCCAGCTTATCGTGTACCATGCAGACACAGAGGACACAGAGGACACAGAGTTCCGAAAACACAGGTTAGTGAAATTCACAAACAAGACAAATTCACAAAGAAAAAGAAACACAAGACACATGGATCACACATTGAATGTCAGGACAGAGAGGTACAGTTACACCCCAGGATCCTTGAAAATTAGGAAAATGATGATGAAAAAATGGAAAAGGCATCAGGTCAAAGTGTTCAAAGTGAGTGTGAGCAAGTGAGCACTGAGTATCAGGGTAGAAGGAACCCACTAGATTTAGGAGAAAGCCAGTGCGCTTTCAGGATTATATGACTGAGGATACAGCAGACAGACTGGTAACATGTGTAGACTCTTGTTATAGAGCAGTTTGTGACATACCACAAAGTTACCAGGATGCCATACGGTCAACCAAGTCACGTCAGTGGGTAAATGCAATGATGAAATGCAGTCACTGGAAGAGAATTATTGATTGATTGATTGATTGATTGATTGATTGATTGATTGATTGATTGATTGATTGATTGATTGATTGATTGATTGAGAACTTTATTAACAGATTGCAGAATGGGTACAATACAGTACGGCCCAATACGGGTCCTACTAATCACCCCAAAGTACCAGAAAATAACAGAAAATACCAGAAACTACCCCAAAATACCCCAAAGTATACCCCAAAATACCAGAAACTACCCCAAAATACCCCAAAGTATACCCCAAAATACCAGAAACTACCCCAAAATACCCCAAAATACCAGAAAATACCAGAAACTACCCCAAAATACCCCAAAGTATACCCCAAAATACCAGAAACTACCCCAAAATACCCCAAAATACCAGAAAATACCAGAAAATACCAGAAACTACCCCAAAATACCCCAAAGTATACCCCAAAATACCAGAAACTACCCCAAAATACCCCAAAATACCAGAAAATACCAGAAACTACCCCCAAAATACCAGAAACTACCCCAAAATACCAGAAAATACCAGAAAATACCAGAAACTACCCCAAAATACCCCAAAGTATACCCCAAAATACCAGAAACTACCCCAAAATACCAGAAAATACCAGAAACTACCAGAAACTACCCCAAAATACCCCAAAGCATACCCCAAAATACCAGAAACTACCCCAAAATACCCCAAAATACCAGAAAATACCAGAAAATACCAGAAACTACCCCAAAATACCAGAAACTACCCCAAAATACCCCAAAATACCAGAAAATACCAGAAAATACCAGAAACTACCCCAAAATACCCCAAAGTATACCCCAAAATACCAGAAACTACCCCAAAATACCCCAAAATACCAGAAAATACCAGAAACTACCCCCAAAATACCAGAAACTACCCCAAAATACCAGAAAATACCAGAAAATACCAGAAACTACCCCAAAATACCCCAAAGTATACCCCAAAATACCAGAAACTACCCCAAAATACCAGAAAATACCAGAAACTACCAGAAACTACCCCAAAATACCCCAAAGCATACCCCAAAATACCAGAAACTACCCCAAAATACCCCAAAATACCAGAAAATACCAGAAAATACCAGAAACTACCCCAAAATACCAGAAACTACCCCAAAATACCCCAAAGTATACCCCAAAATACCAGAAACTACCCCAAAATACCAGAAAATACCAGAAACTACCAGAAACTACCCCAAAATACCCCAAAGCATACCCCAAAATACCAGAAACTACCCCAAAATACCCCAAAATACCAGAAAATACCAGAAAATACCAGAAACTACCCCAAAATACCCCAAAGTATACCCCAAAATACCAGAAACTACCCCAAAATACCAGAAAATACCAGAAAATACCAGAAACTACCCCAAAATACCCCAAAGTATACCCCAAAATACCAGAAACTACCCCAAAATACCAGAAAATACCAGAAACTACCAGAAACTACCCCAAAATACCCCAAAGTATACCCCAAAATACCAGAAACTACCCCAAAATACCCCAAAGTATACCCCAAAATACCAGAAACTACCCAAAAATACCCCAAAATATCCCAAAGTACCCCAAATAGTGTGTAATAGTGTAATAGTGTAATAGTAGTAATAGTGTGTAATATTGTAATAGTGTGTAATAGTGTAATAGTGTGATAGTGTGTAATAGTGTAATAGTGTGTAATAGTGTGTAATAGTGTACTAGTGTGTAATAGTGTAATAGTGTAATAGTGTGTAATAGTGTAATAGTGTGTAATAGTGTGTAAAAGTGTAATAGTGTGTAATAGTGTGTAAAAGTGTCATAGTGTGCTACTGTAATAGTGTAATAGTGTGTAATAGTGTAATAGTGTGTAATAGTGTGTAATAGTGTGTAAAAGTGTCTCAGGGCCTCAGGGCAGCTCTGGCTGCAATTGTAGTTTACCACCACCGGTATGACTGTGTATGAACGAATAATGGACTCTGTAAGCGCTCTGGGGTCTCTGGGGTGTCACGAAGAGCGCTATATAAATCCAATCCATTATTATTCATTATTATAGTGTGCTAGTGTAATAGTGTAATAGTGTG